>NC_048414.1:11003878-11121478 GCF_013103735.1 Etheostoma cragini
CCCCCCCATATACTGAAGGGATGAGTTGCTGGCTAAATCACCTCGGAGTAGAAACGAGCCGTGATGCCTCATGGGAACATAGAGGGTTTGCAACGTGAACTCTTAGTGGTGTATGGAGAGAGGTCAAAGTTATTATAGCTAGTGGGACTCAAGTTTTCCTTCCTCATCCATGTCTCAGTTCTTCTCCTTAATGATCCGTCCATGGTGCTGTGTGTGCGTACTCGTTAGAGCTGTATTAGCATTAGTATTACAGAAGTAGGCAATCAGACGAAGTCAGACTAGCCACACAGGAGATATGCTCTGTGAGGGCCCTTCCTTGTCACTGACGTGAAATGATTTATGATTTATTTTCCAATAACTCCCAGCCTGCTCTGTGCACTGGGCCCTCCTGTCAACAATCGCTGGGCAGGACTATCCCCCTACACCTTCCCTCTCACGCCCACAGCAGAAGCTTCTTGTGCTTCCTTCTTCTGTCAAGTCAAATTCGGGAAAGAGCTTCCACAGTTATTAATACAGCTTATTTGTACATGTGCATGTCTGGTAATTGAAACAAGGGAAGGTATGGTGGCGAGATTACAACCCCATGAATGACAGAGCTCCAGTGGTGTTGGATTCAGTTGGCGGCTGGCAAGCTCTGCACACCTGGGCCTCCAGGCAGATGGTGAGGGTTGAGGGTTACATAACACCAGGCTAAGCCATATGTCTCCCAACCACACAGAACCTTTAGGAAGCCCATGGTTTGCCGTTGAATGCAGTTCATGTGAGACCAGAGGGCAAATGTCTTCTGATCCCTGATCCCACACCAGGTGTTGAGCTAGTTGATTCTCTGTTCTTCTGTTGTGAACATTGGCAGCAGAACAGCTAGTAATTGGATGTTGGTGTACAAAAAAGGTAATAATTGTGAGCAAAAGCCATTGCAAGGTAATATGTCCAGATGCCTCTAGCATTGTGAATAGTGGTCTGGTAAACAGGTTGATTACATGGTAGGGATATATAGTAGCTGATACTGTGATTGTTTAGATGAAGTACAAAGTCATGGTAATTGATCTGTGCAGTACTTGTTGTCCAGGCTAATTTCAGTTAATGTAAGTGCCTTTTGAACATGCAGTGTTGTTAATAAAAGCAAAAATTAAGGCTTAAAGGAAAATTCCCGTCAGTTTCAATTCGTAGCTCTGTTTTTTTGTAAATTTGGAATTCTGTCATTAGCAAAACAAAATGAAAACAATCGGTGCTGCCTACACTGTGTTATCCTCCTGCTAGATTTAGCACCCAACGGGGTTAAACAGGGAAGTTTTAAACATGTTTTTAGCCTCTAAACATGTTCAAAATGTCATTTCAAGTGACTAGCCATGGGCAGTTATTCCTTCCGAGTGAATTTGACTGCAGCAGATGTGACAAAAAGGCGTGTTTCGACTAGTGTGGACTTCACCGGAAAACAGGAAATAAAGAGATGTACTGTATGTGCACTGGCTGAATTAACACAACTTGTACGCCTTTCTATCACAATCACTGCAGTCAAATTTGCTGTGTTCACTTGTAAGAAGTCACTGCACATGGGTAGGCACTTGTAATGACTTTTTTAACAAACTTGCCCTATTCAAGCCTGTGGGGTGCTAACTCTAGCAGGAGGATAAAACGGTGTAGGCAGCACAGATTGTTTTCATTTTTCTCTCTACTGACAGCACTCCAAATTTACAAACAACAGAGATACGCATTGAAATTGACCGTAATTCTCCTTTAAGAGATCTGTTTGGAAAAAACCTTAAGCAATCTCCTGGCTTCTCTGCACCTTATTCTCAACTAATTATCCATGGTAGATTTCCTTTATTGTGATACAACTGCTTGACAATGCAAGGCTTAAAAATACAAATGCAGAGGCAAGTGTACAATATCTCACACATAAACACTTTCCAAGTGACATTTGAGACATTTTGGGATGGATATAATGCGGAGATGAAGCATCCAGAGGAGATTAGAGAGCTAAATGGGAAACAATAGACAGTGCAGCGGGACAGGAGGATATGATTCTTCATTGTGTTAATCACAGCGGAACAGCCCTGTCGTCTTCACCAAACAATGCCATGGTGATGCTAATGGCACTGCCAACCATGACTAAGAGTGCACTCCAAATGATTGATAGCCAGAATTATATCAAGGTGACTTTCAGTCAGCTCCATCAGGTTGTTTAGTTTGATCGATAATAACCAACACATCTTTAACGAAGACACGCCTGCCACACAAACTCATTCATCAGCTTGTAGTCATTATCTTACTCTTTAATTTTTGTTTAACATAGAGAAATGTTTCATCCTTGTCCATCAAAGTCATATAACACAACATATCTGCAGCAATATAGAATGGCAAAACTAGCTCAGAATACATTAGATCTCAGTGTACTGTCAATTTTTTTTTTATTACCTTTTGGGCATTTTCATCTTTAATACAGTTTAGGCATGAAGGGGGGGAGAGAGGGGGAAGACATGCAGAAAATTGCAGCAGGTCGGAGTCAAACCCTGGGCCTCTGCGACCAGGAATGAATTTCAATATGTGGGCATGCGCCCTACTAAGTGAGCTACATGGCAGCCCAGTGTACTGTAACTTTTATAACCGTAAAACTAATTTTTAATTGGAGTTTGAATCTACACTAATACTGCAATGCTTTATTTTCTCGAATGCAACAACGTTTCATGAGTATTGCCATTCCGATGAAGAGCAACACTTGGATCTGGTCACATCCGCTCTTTGTGTGGATGTATGAGCAGGTCAGATCTACTTTGCAGATGAGAGCAAAGTCTCTGTCCATTTGGCCCACTGCCCCTGCCTGCACACACAGCACATTGTGTCCACAGGCTGCTGCAACAACAACAACAACACAAAAAGGGTGCCCCATGTGCTACATCACAAATGAAAGATCAAACATCAATGTTTGCTATAGGTTCTCAGAGAAATCTGAGCTGTTAATCACCGTGAATTTAAGTGTTCCAGTTGAGAGAGCACCCCAAGAGTACTTTTCAGCATAGAGCTTTTGTTGTCTCTTTTTTAAATGTCTCTAAATAACAGTGTGCACAATAATGCACTGCCACAATAGAAATGGATGAAATGACACAACTTTCTTTTATTTTGTGTGAAAAAATGTCCCATTGCACTTACAGTATACTGCGTAAGTCATACAATGTAGAAATATCATATCACATTTGTCAAGGAAAGTATAGGTTTTAATGCAAATAGATTATGCCTCTCATCAGCCGGGTCGAACTTGAGCATTCACCAGGATGCCCACAAAAAAAGTTCAAATATCAAATTCAGAAAGACGGGGCAAGTCCCCAAACGTGGCAACAAATAGCCCAATGGCAGTGACTCACCTCTTTTGAGAGGCTTATGCAAACCCAGGGGGAAGGTGATGGATTTTTCCCCTTACCTACAGTGAGCGGAGCAGATGCTGGAGAAAGATTCTGGACGTCACAAGAAGTAAAATATGAGCGTGTGTGTGTGTGTGTGTGTGTGTGTGTGTGTGTGTGTGTGTGTGTGTGTGTGTGTGTGTGTGTGTGTGTGTACATGTACATGAAGCACTAGTTCACAGAGTTCTAGAGTTTCAATAACTTCTGAAATACTTGGAGGGTAAAAAAGGATGAGGCGGAGATTACACACCATCATGGCATAAGGAGCTTCTCTCCAGGAAGGCCCAGATCTTAAAGTTACATTTGAGGGCTTAAAGTTGTATTTATTGACACATAACAAAAGGAATTTGCAACTGCACGTGGATGAAATTAATAGGATATTATATTCATTAAATGGTGTTGCCCAAGTGGACTATTGTTTTGATCCTGGAATTTTACAAAGGAAAAGAGAATGCAAATCACAGCATAATATTACAATTTTTGAAATATTTTTTTCTGGGAATTTTTTATTCCAGTTTTAGAATAAAGCACATCAATTTAAAATGTGTTGTTTTCTAATCAAATTATTCTTTTCTTTCTGGTACAACTGTTACATGTTTTGCAGGGATAAATTGTGAATGCATTACAGAAATGCTTTGTGTCTTGGCGCACAAGTTGAAGTGAGCTTGATTAACTCACTCTGTCCTGCGTGCACTCTTTCTGTAAAACACCTTTCTATTCATATCTAACAATTTTTCAGCTCTGTTAATGCAGGCATTGTTTATTTTGAAAAGGTCATTAGAGTTGTGAATAGAAGCGGGCTGTGTAGAAATGATTTGATTGAGGTAGTGGAGGTAGCTCTGGCACAGTGAGTTATGGACACCCAACAGAGAGGAGCCTCTTCATTAGTGGAGTGATTAAAATTGATGGGAACCTATGGAGCTCCAGCTCCCCTGAACTCCCTGGAGCATAGCTCTCATTCTCCGCTCATTTATTTGGGACTTTGTGTTGATCAATAAAAGGTGCCTGCTGCTCACTACGGGGTCTGGCTGGGGGGAAAAAACCCCACCTAGGAAAAAGAGAAGAGACTTGTTTTGTTGTTGAACAATTCAGGCTTAAGCAAACCTTGGGGAAAACGACAACTTTGGCAGTTGTCTCTGTGTAATTTTCTTTACAGGCTGTCTATTTTAGTCTTGGTGAATTTGAGATTGACGTTTAACAACCCACACTGTTTCAAAAACATAGTTTCAAAAACTCCAACTTTGGTCACACTTTAAGCTAAAGAAACCTATTTGAAAGAGAATGAAGACACTGTGAACAGTTCATGAAGCCTGTAAAGATGTAGACAAAATAATTTAAGTCTGCATACCTTCAGGCAAGACTTATTTATAAAAAAAAGTAATAGTTTGTTAGTCATTGTGACATTTTACTGATGATTACTCTTTAAAGATATGATAGTATTGATAGTCTTTGTCGAGGATTTGGACAATATTTGCAATTAGTTATTTTTGTACATAAGTGTTTTTACTCTCTGGTTGAATGGAATGCATATGAATCCTCTGATTCATCAAGAGTTCAAGTCCAGATAGATGGTTATATCTATTCTGAAATTAATTACGTAAGTAAATCAGTGCTCTCTCTAGATTACAACAACTACACGGAAAATGTCCTATTGATTTAAAGTTTACGCAGCCTTTTATGGACAGAGTCATGCACTTGAAACCGTAGTCACTCAAAGTAACAGCAATGAATTTCTGTGTATTGGACCAGAGCCAGATAATGGGCAGAGATGCTGAATGGAGTCCAGACTCTCTTTGTCTGTGTCCAGCGCTGCTCATTAGAGTGGTGCTGTGCAGCTCATGGTCCATCGCTCCCCACTGCTATGCCGGGCCTTGCCTAAACAAACAAAGATGATGTGAATCACATGTTGGATGATTGCAGTAAATAAGAGTGCAGTGCTCAAGGTTTGCAACACAGCAAAATGTGAGCTATCACTTGGGTTCTGGAAAGGTTATTTGTATTTATTCAAATTTCATTTTAGCATTTATACCCTGCATGTTCAAAACTAACATCATAATCCAATTGATTTCAGTTCTTTTAGGATTCGTTTTGAGTGTTTAATTTGGTTAAGATTCCACCATATGCACAAATGTGAATAGTCACTTTTGACCACTAAGACTTCTGGACTGGGTCAAGTTACTTGAAATGTATCCAGAGGTATATTTTGTTTGCAGTAGAGTCCTCATGTACACAAAAAACAAAGAGGCACATAGCACACATCATTCAACGTAAGACAAAGGACATTTTAAATGTATCATAGTTTACAAGGTAAATTACACTTGCTTCAAATAATCCTGCTGTGATGTGTACATGTATTGACATTAAAGTAATATAATTTAACCAGAAACTAGTGCACCAGATTCTAGTATGCTGAAAGTGACAAACTGCAGTACAGAAGTACCTAAAATATGTTCATTTCGAAGCATTGATGCATTGAATAGTATCAGTTTGGCGATACCTTATATTGCTACACACATCAATCAATATACTACTCATGCACACCCAGAGGTTTTTATACACATTAATGCTTCAAAAAGTCCGACACCTATGGATTTTAGTGACCCAATGATCAGCCTTTAGTGCCCCAAACACACCACACTATTGGCCATTCTATGAGTGTTTTCTTTTTCAATAAAATAAGTTTGACTTCATTCAAACTACATTCGGTGGGTCCAACTGCATAACCTTCCCTAGTGACTACTGTTTCTACAAAGCTAACAGAGTCTAGATTCAGTGGAATATTACAACAATCTAACCAAAACAGGCTATGAATCCCACCTTTAAATATATGCATTTGTATATTGCCAGGTTTATGTAAAAAACTATTTATTATGGGATTTGTGACATACAGTACATAGATGTACATGATTTACATGACATAGCTAGTACTACAGATGTATCAAAACAATGCATTTTAGTGGCTCAGAATTTTTGTAAAAGCTTGAAAAAATAGTGACCACTTATTTGTTCTTAAGGCTGGTATTTCTAATGTTTTTTAATCAATCGATAATTAACATTAGTGCGAGTAGCATATCCTTTCAGGCCTTCTTTTCTTATGCAGTAGCAAAAATAAGATATTTCAGTTGCAGGTTTTGCGGGAAGAGAGTGATGAGAGGAGATGGCTATGATGTTTTTTCAGAACAGCTTCATCCATCCCACAGTATATGAAATATCTAATTTGCTTTCCAAATTTCTTTTACCTGCGGCGGTATCACATCTCCATTTAACTTTTACAGCCTGTAATCTGCATGGCCTGACACTCAAACTGAACCCATCGAGCTCCATGTACACTGAACCCATAATTCCACTAAATGAACAATTTTAGTGAAGAAATACAGAATTAGTATTGTTATACAGATTTTTCTAATTCTTATTACACATCCTTCAGCTTTGGGGAAGGCATTTCTCAGAGGATAATTAAACTTGGGTCATGGGATGTATTGAAGTTAGATTTATGATAACTAGATCTGAAGTGATTTCAATTTTCTGTAAGAGTTTTCTTTTTAAATGTATGTTTTCACAGTGTGGTTTATGATAGGCATTTAAACTTCAAACTTGGCAACATTTTAACTTTTACCTTTGTACACACTTTCAGATGTGGTAGCAAATGATAAAATAAACATTTTCTGCTCTAACGTTAATGCTATCTAAATTGTGAACAGTATGTTTAAAAAGAATTAAAATTACTTCTTTTGACTTGAGCCCTGTGATTTCTCTGCATGGACATTTCACCCTCCCCAGCCCAGCGGATCCAGAGAGAGGCAGGCTTTGAGGAAAATCTTTTTGTGTTAAAGCCTTTGAATATCTATTCTTTATGATCTCTATTCCCTCTGCTGAAGTTCAGAGTGTGTGTGTGAGCAGAGGAAGGGGAAGGGTGGAATCATAACACTGATGATGAGATGACACCGAACATACTTTGGAGAGCATTTTTGATTCTTTACACATTTTCCTAAACTCAGACAAATATATCCAGAAGCTATCACTGTATTCCATAAGCTGGTTCGATGAATAATGGTTGTTATGACAGGGAGCAGTGTCAATCAGACATGATAGCTTGAAGAAGTAAAATAAACATGAAACAAGGCGAATAAAAAGAGAGTTATATAAAGCTCTCCTTGATGTTCAGCATCGTACCTCTTTACCCCTAGTGTGTCTGTTCTATAATGGCACAAAGTAGGGATGGGTTGGCGCTGTCTTTTTCATCTCTCTGCCTTTTGTTAGTATGTTGAGAGAGGCAAAGAGAGAGGGAGAGTGAGAAAGGAGGAAGAAGAGGAGGGTGCTGGGGATTGGACCTAGTCCCTGCACACCCAATTAAAGGAATCTTCTGCTCAAAGACACAGTCTGGCAACATGTGTTCTGACATTTGTCTTCCTGAGTGTTGTGATTTACGGTACCATGGAGCTAAAGGCTAAATTAGCAGCCGCCCAACATCAGAGACCGCACAGTGATGTCGAATGGGCGAGGATTGTCAGATCGGATCAGGCAGGCAGTGTGCCGCTGTCTTGTTTTCATCATCACATGCAACAGCATAGGCTGGCAACCATGGTGCTTTGTTGACTGACGAGTCAAAGTAATGTTGTCCTTTAAGGTCTGCAAATTACACTGATTTGGAATCCTAACTGACACACTTTAATTATGTTAAAAAAATATAACGTCTGGGCCTACTTGCTTTATCGTATGTAGCCCATGCCGTGTTGTGTCTCCTTCCATGGCATTGATTTAATACATTTGTGTATCATGATGATGTCCTTTGTGGCCATTATTTCTCTAAACCACTGTGTCATTATTCTGAAATTAGATACAGAGAATTATTTCAAGTGATTGTACATGCACATACATGTGTTATTCTGGGACATTTCATTAATAAGCAGAGTGGACAGAGGATGGATCCTCCACTCTTCAGTGGTGTTAGGTGAACTCATCAGGTACAGTCATCTACGTCCATATGGGACCATAGAAACTCATCTGTCCCGGTTATGGGATATTTTTCTATCCTCTGAACCTTTAAACTATAAACTCTAATCAAGTTCCTCCATCCCAAGACACAGCTTTGATCTCTTTCTGTGGGACCTGTATATGCCACACACGATTCTCGGATAAGCCTTAGAACCAGGCAGCAATCGCACAACTAATAATTACACAAGCATAAAACCTTGACCTTGCACTTGATTTACCTTTCTCTGTGTTTTGCCTTGGAATTCGACTTCTGTACACAAACAAAAACAGACACAGTGATACACAAACTTGTAAGCACACATAAAAAAAGAGTCCCTATGCTACATACATAGACAGTAGAGTTGTTGTGGAGTCGCGGGATGTGCCATCCCTGCAGCCGTTGTAGAGGTATGATCTCACAAGGTGAGTAGATGCCAGAGGAGAAGGCTGCGGGCCTCAGGGAAAAGCTCTTAACTTCTGTCAGGCACAAATAACCACGCCATTTTTCACCTCCTGATTTTTAACTGAGAAAATCATTCCGGTCCCTAGTTATATGAACTCTACGTGCATGCCATGAGTCAATTCTGGCTCTGACAGAAAAGAGTTCACTCTAACCTGCAAGTCTTTATTTATTCACTTTTTTTTCCACAGTTCAGTGTTTTGGAATATGATGTGTAATATATCCATCTTAAACTATAGATGCAGTGAGACTGTTTTATGAAGAAAAAAATATCAACAGTCTGTTACCTAAAAAAAGATAGTCATTTATTCCTCAGGTTGCAGATAGTACCGAAATTATTTAAGTGCATGAAGGGAATAGTTTTTATCAAGAATGTAAATCCCAGTGTTCATCGAAGCTTTCGATGTGGGATCGGCAGAACGGATGAGGCACCACTAACACTCCTATATCCTACGTGTTTGTTTATATGACCCTAAACTTGTGGAAATTGTAGGGTTAAAATTCATTAAATGCACTCATGATTTAGAACAAAAAGGGATTCCTCTTCATACAAAGATGTAGACAAAATGTGTTTTCCACCTGAGGCTGAGTGTGGACACAGTGAGTTACTGTGGTCACGCTGCTGCTAGGTGGTGCTATTGGTAGCACTGTCTGTGAGGGAGAGGCTACACACTGAGAGGAAAGCAAAACTGTGGATTCATCTGTATTTTCCAAAATCTTAAAAGTGTGAAGCCATCTAATAAGTAGCTACCCAGTAGTTCAGTGTTATCATTGTTATGCTTTATATGTATACTGTACTGCAAAATATACAGGAGACTACTTTGCATGTGTTCTGAAATAACTGCAGTGATTTTTCAGCTGCCTCCCTGGTCTGCACATGTAAGGCGCTGATTCTGAAAGCGAAAATATATAAGAGCGGGGTGCCCCTGTGCTTGAGTATGTTGCCATACATCACATCATTTAACACTTTGAACTGTCAGAAACACGTCACTCTCTCTCTCTCGATACCTTCATCTGTCAGAGTGAAATCATAAATACAATCATTTCCCCAATGTTGGCTCTTTATTCTGTCAACCGTTTCAAAATGTGACTGTGCCTCTTCATTTCCGACCCATGAATAAGTTAAAGGCCATTAATACGTCTCTTTCATTACACTCTGGCACCCTGCACTGCACGAGCATGCAAAGAACGGCATGTTTTCCGGGCTCGGGTTCTGATGTCCGATTTGTAAGGCAACAAAGATGTGTCACCATGTCCGCATGAAACAAGTGACATTCTGAGAATTCAAATTTTGTTCATGCTGTTTAAATAGACTAGTGCAGTACAAGAAGAAGAGAGAATTTCATAGTGCTCTATCTGCTTTAAATTATGAGCAATATTTTTGTAAACACAGCCGAAAATGTCTTTTTCAGAAAAGAAATACATTATTTAAAGAAATCATAGCCTACATGTAACCTTTTGTAATCTGCCTGATTGTAAATTTAGATTTAAATACTTTTTCCATAATGAACTGTACAAACATGAGTACTGTGCTTGTGGCCAAACTGCTCAAAGGTTTGTTTTTTTTCTAATCTTTTAACAAACACATTTTTTTTTCATCCTTTTGTTTTGCTGCTCTCAAGACAAGATTGGAGGGGAAACTCATCAGTCTCCTTGGCTGTTGTCTGATAAACTTTTTATTTGAAGGGTGTCCTGTCTGGTGTCTCTAGTGTCTTCCTCCAGTGCACTCCTGATTTGAAATATACCCTTACATAATGAGGGAGAAAAATAGAGCGGTGTTGCACCCCTGAGCTGGTGTCAGCTTAATCAATCATTTTTAAACACAGGCAGCCATTCTTACTCTACTTGCTTCACATCCGCCACATCCTTCCCATGCCCAGCAATGGGAAAGCAGCATAATTTACTTTAACTAAAGAATTAAACAGGCAGCATCAAACTTGTCCTTGTATTCTTTTTGGTTTAAAGATGTGACGGCAAAGACCGTGCTTTTGTTGCATATAAACTGTGTATTGCACCTATTTCTGTAGGTGTTTTTCAGAGGTAAAATTCTGAGTGTTTACGTCTCTCAAGTTCAGGTTTTTCATTTTGGATTCTAAAACACGCAACAGGCGTGGAATGCGAGGGTAGGGTTCACACGGTCAAATTGCATCGGGTCAGGATGTCAGGTAAATTTGAAAACAGCTAAAGCTGAGCAGATCTAATGGAACTTGGCCTCTTCACTTGGCAGTGAGAGATTCCTTCTGGCTTTCTGTCAAAAAGCTGGCCTACAGCGCAGCACAGCTCCAAAAGTTATTTCATACTCATGCTGGTGAGTTACATGCAAGGATCGATCGCCACACAGGAAACATGAAAACAGATTCATTTTTGGCAAAGTCCTCCCCTGTGACTCGTCCAAACTTCAAATATTGACCTTTGAGTGTATTCTGTATTTTTTATATTTATCCGCTTTATTTTTTTGATGTTTTTATTTATTTTAATTTCTTCACACCTGCACATGCTCAGGGATTTTAATATGTGTTGACTTAGTTACTAGACAATAGCATTGTACAACCATTGTGCTCTGTGTCTCTCACCTCGTCTTTCACTGCCATGTTTGACACTATTTACCTTGCTTTAAATAATGTCACTAGACTATGGAAGTGTTCATCCAGCCCCAAAATCAACAAATAAATGAAAGATTGACACCGGTTACATAAGCGGAACAAAATCTGACATTAAATAGAGGAGACCAAATCTAAGACACTTAAAGTACATTACTTTCATTTTTACCAATTGACAGCATATTGTAGTTATACACCACAGCTAGATGTGGATGTGGATCTGGATGTGGAATCAGTCCAATACATTGTTTATGTGCATTGTTTTGGTCGTGTTTAGTTCATGACAGAATTTGTCATTTTATGCTGTTAATGTCAGTGATCTTTATTTATAAAAGAAAGTAGCAGGGTGGTAATAGCATTGTATAATACAATTTTAGGTGATGAACTTGAAAACAGGTAGCTAAAAAAAAGATAGTGTATACTTTTAAAACCTATTGCATTAACTTTGCTTATGTGTAAAGGCAGACATACTGGTTTGAATGCAATGTAATCATCAAGCTGTTACGGGATTAATGGCAATATTCATGAAGACAATAATACGATGTAGAAATGACCTTGTAATGTCAGCCTAATAAATATTAATATACAGTCAGATATATAGTGTTGAAAGATATATTCCTTCTATGATTTTATCAATTCAGAGGTTCATTAGTGTTTGACATAATGCTTTTTTTTCTTTTTTTTCTTTTACATGTATATCAGCAATCTGGCTCTGTACTGAGAGGGCAGGCCCATGTCAAAGTCCACGTGCACTGCTTTTAAGAGGCGGGGTTTAGCCTCTCAGCTTACCCGCGGATCACATGCGGAAAGCATGGTGTTTGTAGTCGTTGCGCAACAAGCGGTGCACGCATGCCAGTTGCCAGAGTGACGTTCGATGCCGGCTGTACGCAACACTGCAACTTAAAACCTATTTTGTCCAAACTGATGTCAATCTGAACTATTATCAGAGCAGAGCGGAGACACTCGGGTTATTGTGAGTGTAACGGGAAGAGTCCTTTCATCAGCTCTGGCAGACTACTCAGAGACGCAGCTCCGCTCCTCCCACAGAACGATGGAGATGATGATGTAGATGATGATGATGGTGATGGTGATGAGGATGATAAGGGTGGTGGTGATAATGATAAAAAATAATGAAGAACTCTCGGGCTATTCTGGTTTTAATTATCAGTCATGAAAGTTGTTCAGGAGCAGCGTGCAGCTTGCTGCAGCCAAGAATACACACTGAATGATTTAGCAGTTAATCAGTCCTGTAACGTTACCTCCGCAGCTTCTGACTGTGAACTTGCAAACAGACGCTTTTGTGTAGCCTATTGAGAATGGAATATGATGATGTGGATGATAGTTGCCATATTTAGCTGGGAGCCATTTGCAGATTGTGATTAAAGCAAAATTAACAACCCCAAGAGCGGCGGTTTTCATATTAATGCTATTCGTTATTTTCAGTTCAGTAGCTTTTAGATCACAAGATGATGCAAATGCATGGCAGCACGCCTATGATGCATTTTGACATTTTTTGGCCAGTTTTCAATTCATAATGAGTATAGCAGCCTATAATCTAGTCTATAGTAGGTCTATTATCCCAATGTGCCAAACTTGTTAGTGTTATAATACACAGATGTGGAAAACTGCTGAGCAATGTGAAACAGTAATAAAATAGTTCCAGTCCATGTAAAACTGCGCAGGCTCGATCAGCAAGGATTACTTTAAGGCCTACATCTATTCTTCGGCTATTGACAACCTCTCCCTTTTCAGGGTGCATGACCGGAGCTCTCACTAGCGCTGCTAGTGGACAATCAAACCTACACACCCACCAGACACACTCGCATTTCTCATTTCTTACTTCTACTCTAAATTAGATAGCAAGACGTAGAGTCGGAGCTCACAGATCGCATAGAATTAGTTTTAAGTACTAGCGATAGTTAAACAGCCAATCTGAAATTCAACATGGAGTCCCCTCCAGATCCAGCGAGCGACCCGGGCAACAGCGCCTCGAAGCCGGCTACCCCGGTCAGGGAAACCCCGGTAAACCTGGAGACGCTCCGGAAAGCGGACCATCCAGCCCCGGTTCGAAGGCAGACCTGTTCAAGCACCAACAGAGGTAAGCGGACCGTGTTTCGCTTTTCACTGTGTGAGAAATAAAAGACCGATGGCGGATTTTTTTTTTTTTTTTAATCAAACTTCAAAATGAATTAGCCTGAACCGCTTCCTTATAAATAACTGCAGACGGTCTAAATTCACCCGAGCACAGAGACATGGCTTTTTATTTAGTACCACCGCGGCTTTTACCCGCTCGCTTGTAATAGGTGCCTTAGTGTGTGTTGCTGTTTTCAGGCTCCACTGACAGCTCACATCATAGGGGGGTGATACGGTCACAGATGTCACACTTACTCTGACTGCAAGACACATCAATTACAACTTAAACATTGACCAACAGGAAATCTCTTCATGACAAAATGCGAGAACCTGTCCGCTCAAACGCGATATCGTCATGTGGTAAAAGTGAACTTTTGCAAACTGTAAGCTAGTTTATCGATCAGTCCCGTTCTCCTTTTGTAGGGACGTGTCCTGCACTATTCCTGGTACAGCACACTGCGCCGTCTGCCTGGATTATTATCTCCAGCTAACAGATTTTAGGCTATTCCTGTGTGCAAAAAGACGCCCCAGCAGCTGGAATTTGTTAAGCGCCTGCTCTCAAACACTATTGCAAGCATGAGGCACTCTGCACGCATTTTGAGACTAAACATCCACATGATCACACGATCCAAACTAAACGGGCCTATATTGTCAATTAATCCGTCAAAAGTCTGTCTGCATTGCTCCTGAGGACTAGTTCATTTTTACAATTTCCACCACGTCCCGTCCATGTTGTAGCCTACAGTAGGCTACAGACAGTATTTAACCACACCCCCTCTCGGCTGTCTCCAGCACAGGCTAACCGGGCTCATCCAAGTTCAAAGAAATACATATTTCTCTGCTGATTCTTGACAAGCACACGGGTGACAGTAAGGCAAGCGATGTACATGTGACAAATAATTCAATGCGCGGTGGTTTCTGTGCGCGCACTCTTCCTGTGCGCAAGGGTATATTTAGAGTGTGATATGGTGAATGTGGAATGTAAGCGGGTTATGTAACAAGTTTAGCCATAAACAGAAGCGCGCAAGAGCAGAAATCATTATGGCAGATCTTTTCACTTTATACAATATAACCCCCACTCCCCATAAGAACCATGGTTGATCACTGCACTTCAGCGGGTATTTACACGTAGTGAAACTGTGACTTTGTGGGTTGGCACAGCCGGAGCACTTATGTA
Organism: Etheostoma cragini; assembly: GCF_013103735.1. NCBI lineage: Eukaryota > Metazoa > Chordata > Actinopteri > Perciformes > Percidae > Etheostoma > Etheostoma cragini. Next base: position 11,018,621 of record NC_048414.1, read on the forward strand.
ATCCCAGGGCATAGACATCTAGTTGGGAAACTTGGTGGATTGATTTCTTTTCTCTTTTTTCGTAAGTCTGACTTTAAGACACTCCTAACCTGCTGACCCATATTCACCCCACCCTTTTATGCACAGGATTAAAGTGCCTGGGAAAGAGAAAGGCAGGAAAAAGAACGCCTTCGGTCTCTTATGTAATGCTGAATGGTTGAAAAAAAAGCATGTTCATTGGGACAACCTCTGCAGCTTTAAAGGAGTTCCCCTGCATTGAAACTTCATTTCTGACCTATGTGCAAAAGAATAAGAATGATTATAAGAGAGCATTGGCAATAGGAGGCTGAAAGAAAACTTAAAACTTAAAAAAAAAAAAAAATAGTGTAAGTCAACATATATCTGAAATGGGCTGTAATCATACTCCTATATGAATTTATTTTGGTATGTTGAATTGTGTAGTTCATATCTCAATGTGGATTAGTCTATCACTCGGTGTAGTCCGTCATACAGGACACCTGCTCGATTCTTAAAAGGAAACCTGTTGCTTTCATGTACAGTATACATATACGGCAATCTATCGGGTTCAGCCATAGACCACAATAGACAGTCATTAGAGCACTGCAACAGTTGGCTTATATTTGTTTTAAAAGACACTGGGCCACAAGCCCATTATTTATAAATGTGTTTATGTAGAACTATTCAGAACATTTAGCACACAGGAGAAAAATTTGCTTTTGTGAGGAAATTATGGAGTAATTGCTTTGTGTAATAAAGCACTGCTGCAAATGTACAAGTGTTCCATTAAAAAGTAACAGCAGCAGGTTTATGTCAGTGCAGTTCAGCAGGATTAGGCCACTAAAAAAAATAAAACGATACAAAAAAAGTTCATGGCTCACAGTAGTGTTATGGACATTATTTTTAGGATTATAGCTCTACGCTCATGCTTTTCAGACCAGCCTCAGAAACCAACACCTGAAAGGCGGCAGACACTTGCTCAAGCGCAGTTTCCCTCTTTACACTGTATTAGACTTTCTGAGGATGCACATTTCTTATCCTGCATGCAGAGCATTTACTGTTTTAACCCTGAGTGCTAATACCTTTAAAGTAGAAAGGGCTTACTTCAGCAGAAGCACCGCTGTAAGACTTGAGTGGGTCAGAGAACAGGCCTTGGAGGGCTGTGGATATCATTACTGGAAAGAAGAAAGGGTGTTATTTTCATATTGCAAGATCCCTTGGTTCGCAAATTTGGTAACAATCAATATTAATGGCTTGGTTATTTGAGGTCATGGTCTCTGCAGAGGCTTGACACCTCACCACTGCACAGTGAAGCTCTGAAGCCGCAATCTGATTGGAGCGTTGATGTCCTGGATACTTTGTATTAGTTTGTTTTAAAAGTGTGTGTACAGTACGTGTGTGGTGGGGTACTGCAGTGCACTGAATGACACTGAACACTACGCTTGTGTTCTTATGCTGCTCAAATGCGTGTTGTTGTCATTTGCAGTGACTATGAGTCATCTGATTTTATGTTCCTTGGTTAGGGAGAAAGAGGTGGAAATGATTGCTACTAATAACGGGCAAAAAAAAAACCTGTACATGTTGCCTTTTAACATTGTGAAAGTTGAAAGTGTGGTTTCCAAAATTGGAAAATCGTACATTGCATGCTGCTAATTAGCTGGCCTCAGTGTCATGTCTGGATTGCATCTCTTTTTATCTTTTCATGCTAAATAGCAGTTTTCAACCTATTATGTCACAACATTTTGTAGATTGTCCCAATGATTATATAAAAACTATTTATTTTTTTCTGCCATTTTGAATGCTTTATTATGGGGAGCAAATCTTACCTGACACTGCAGTTTTAGTAGCTGGTCCAAACTGAAACGGAGTATTAAAAAACATTCAGTTTTCTCTTAATGAACACGCAACCAGACTTTCATCCAACAGTTTTATTCTTGGGCAGCTAAATGAGAGCTTTCGGCTCGAGTGGCAGCATTTATTCAGTTGTTGTTGACACAAGACAGATGAGGTGCAGGGGCGCAAAGGCTTTTGAGAAAAAACTAAAAGGTTTTACAGTAAATCGCCGCAAACCAGGAGTTGGCATTGGGCTCGCACGCCACTCGAGTGGACAGCAACATTATTGAGGCTGTGGCATTCTCAGATTCAATGAATTAGGGCTCTCTGCCCGCTGGAGAGCACAAAGATCCAGGTATAGGCTTATAGTTGAGCCTTCAGCTCGGAAAGATCCGGGAGAGGAACTCCATTAGGTGTCTCTTTTTTTCTGGCTGGCTGGCTGCCTGTAACATAATATTGAGTTTCAGTCCTCCTGCGTTTTCAATTCTTAAATGTGGGTGAGTTGATGATATCATGAGCACTTTTATTGGTACCTCTCAGATGGTTTGCAGTGTAAAATGTGAATAATCAGCATATCTGAAGACAGAGCTCAGTGTTTATTAAAATTAAAATGTTCTTAAAACCAACAGCATAGTTGTAGTACATAAGGAAAATTGTATTTCTACACCTGTGCGCTGAGCTGTTACATAAACAGCGAGCTTCTCTTAGTTTGGACTATTACCTTTGGGAAAAAAAGGTCTTTTGTTTTTATGAGCTTCAAAGGTCAAATTACATTTGAGCACCATGGCTATCTGGAAGAGGATGTACCTGTGAATGTCAACATAACAGGATAAGTAGTTAAATAAGCACTGGTTGAGATTTTGTAAGTTCAAAATGAAAAGTAACAAAATGTAATTAAATATTTTATTGGCTTAAATTGTCTTACTTATTTTTGCTGTAAATTGCTCATTATTTTTTAGGTCCAATATAATAAAAAATCCCTTGTTTTATGTTTTCTTTAACTAGTATGAGCTAGAGGAACACAGATCAGAGAGGGAGCTTTGGGTGTCTCTCTTTACAGAAACTTGGTTTACATTTTCTAAAGTGTCCTGGTTATGATATAAATGGCTAAAATTTACTTTTGAACCCCTTGTAATTACATATTTAAATGAAATCCCTCCTGATTTTCGGAAACGCATCAAATTTTGCAAGACAAATACACACACAAAGGCGTTTTATGTGACCTATTTAAATTAAATATTTTTGGTGCTTTATACAGTACAATGTTTCCTATATGAATTCTTTCAGCTTTTGGGGTAAAAGGTAGCCTGGCTTTGCCCTCCTAAGTACTTCCGTTCAGTTTTTTCTCTCCTTCAGTACTACATCTGGGTTTGCGGTATATTTGCCGTTGTGGCAACGCTGCTAAAAATCCAGAAGTCAAATCCCGAGCAAGAACAATCTTTGCTGAGATTGATTTTCCAGCTCACTCCGTTAGTGGTGAAGGAGTTGGCTAAGGCAAATGCTAGCAATGCTAAGCCAACGTCATAACCAAATGTTAGCGATTGGTTATGGCAGCTCCAGAAGGGCTCTGGGCTGATCCAACAGAATACCCGCCTTCAAGGAAGTTAACAGTTGTCCCTGGAGAGTGGCCAGACTCTGTACAAAAGAAATCTACGAGAGTCTGGTAGGACCGACCAGGCAAGGTAAAAGATTACGGTTAGCCTCAACAGAAAATTAGATGATCCCGCACCACCCCCCACTCCCGGTCGGATCAGCAAATTTTCTGTTGCTGCTGTTACACAAGTTGGACCCAGTGCTGGCCACCAGCCTGCTGTGACCCCCTGTGCTGGGGTTTGCACCCGCTGAACGCCAGTTGCTGCAGGTGCTAACTGAAGGTCCATCTCTGGAGCTGCCGCCCGCTCTGCTCCCGGCAATGTAGTCTCCCAATGGCGGGGTGAGTGAGGCAGAGTGACCATGGGGTGCGGTAGATAGCTAATACTTGTCTTGTTTGTGTCCTGAGAAACCCGTGTGAGCGTGGTATTAATAGTAGTATTTTAATAATATTTTTTCCCTGTTTGTCACTCTGCTTAATGAGAAAATGCTTTACTTGCGCTGTTTTTCATTTGATTGGCAGGCCACATCTGCAAAAAAGCGTGTTACCGAAACACTGTTTACATATTTAAATAGCAGACATTTTAATATTTTGAGCTCCACCAGCAAGTCCAACACTTGAATGCCCTGATTGTCTTCCTAAGCCTAAACATCTAGACCAATAGCTTCAAAGTTCTCCATGCTGAAAGATATGAATATATACAATACATGTGAAATATCCATCTTCTATATTTCGTGGCACTTACAGTAATATAATGCAGAAAACGTGGTTTTACGTTTTAAGTTATCTGGGTCCATGTGCTTTCAATTAGCACAGAGTGCAGGGGTTTCCCAAGTTGTTAATTGGTGCTGGCATAACACAAAACAGTTCATTACACAGCTCAGGATACACACAGTAGATGCAGAACAAAAAGGTTTGAAAAGTAAAACACAACTACAAGAATGCGTAGTGCAAATGCTCTAGTGTACCTGCAATTTTTGGTAAGTCAGTTTTTAAATGTATCCGGCGTATAATATAAGTATTGCAATGCAAGCCCTGATAAACTATATTCAATAAAAAAAAAAAAAAAAGAAAAGTTTAGCAAAGTCAAACTTACCCTAGACCAAATTTGAAAGTTTTATTCTTGTGGGACAGTTTATTTTGGAGTTTGAATCACCAGCGGCTTAACTGGGGCTGGCGAGGTAGTTTCAACTAGTGACAGACACCAGATTTGATGTGAAATCTCCAGTGGTGAATGACGGCTCAGATCTATGGCCCATTTACAGAAGCTGTATCTTAGATAGAAAAGCCTGAATAGTAATGACCGGAAATACTCCAGATGCATTATTGGAGGGCGTTAAAGGAGTCTAAATTTAATATGGTACACTGTGACCTAAGTACTGGTCTTGTTTGGCTGCATGCTGCTCTGTGCCTCTCTGATATGAAATGGGCCCCCTTAAAAGAGGCCTGGAGGGAAAGAGGTGGTCAGGATCTATAGGATCACTTAGGGGACTTCTTACGTCACATCTAAGGCCAAGTTTTTCACATCTCTCGAGGTTGTAAAGCTTCCGAGCAGGTAGGTAAGCCCCTTATACCGAAAAGCCCAGCACTCAGGAACTTTTATCAGCAGTATCTCTGAAAACATCATTTGTCTAAATAAAATCCTAGTGGACACATGCATTCATGTGGCTTTGCATCATGTGAACATAAAGCCATGAGTGTCTGCACAGTAAGATAATTTATGTGTCTGTTTTTTACCACAGAGCCTTTATTGCTTCATGCAGGCTGCAGAGCGTTGACATGTGTTGAACACTTAAGAAAAAAATTGGGATGTTCTCCCAGATGTTATGTGCACATGCACGCTTTTAAACAGGAAGAGGTTACGTTGTAAAATCTGAAGTATGTTAGTCAAACAGCACACCTCAAGAGCCTCTTAACCATTATTTATCTTGCTTTCTGAAGGCTAAATGGCCCTCACGGCAGCTCTGTTTGAAGGACTGTCGAGTGGTGGAGTTTGACATTAGGCTAAGATGAAAATGGAAATATGTGTTGCATATGCAATATGTGTTGTTGCTGTCTAGTATAGAAATAGAACAATAAAAAGGCAGAACAACCCATTTAATTTCTCTTTTGGTTGGTTATAAAATTGTAAGTTAACAATGTCTGCACATCATGTATTGTCAGGTTGTATTACTTGTAAGTAGAAAAGACTCAGAAATTGGTCATGTTTCAAGCACATCAGTCTGGCATCATTAGTCCCTGCATGATTATTTCATCACATGTGAAGTGTTTGGTTTTCATTTGCGCAAATCCATCTCCAAATTGAACAAATATTATACCTAATATAGTTGCAGGAGCAGACTATTTTTTTTTTACTAGTGCCTATACTTTGATTTTCCTTTGGTCCTATCACACGGTGAGAGAGATTTCCGTTACAGCGGTACTGCTCGAATATTACTCAACAAAGTTTATTTGTCACCTGAAATAAACAAAAAACTTTTGAAGAGAAAAGGGAGATAAAACGACTTGAAAATCAGTGTCATTTCTGTTGGCTTGATTATTTATATTGGAATAACAAGCGTGACTTAATCTCATAAATAAAAAAGGGAGAGATACAGATCCGTCCCCTCCAGGTACTGCCGCCACTTAATCGAATTAGCTCCACTCTCAGGCTTGACGGGCTCTTCAAACACCCCTGGTGACTTCTGAGTGCCGATTACAATCAGCTACTATTTTCAGCCTTTGATTAAAATCTGGTGAGGTTGGACAGAATTTTTTTGAGCGCAGAACCAACTAATTATTAACATAGCAGCCCGTCTCTCTTTTTTTGCCAGTTAGAGAGGGCCAATGGGCTGGAGTACTTAAACAATACCCATAAGTATTAATCATGTTGAATCGCTCTGTGTGGAACTATTAGCTTCTTCTTATTGAAACATCTCACACTAGTCTGTGTGTTGTCCAAACACGGATTTCTACTGACCTTTGGGTCCTAATGAACACATCTGAGTGTAGAATTCTGGCTTGATTATTTGTGAAATTAAAGAAGTCATGTGTATTTGTTTCAAAGTGTACCATTTATTCCAGTTGTTTATACAGATGTGCTCATCTGGCGGACAACAATAAAGCACACACTTTTCTACTCGTGAAATAATAGAAGATGAACACGATTGTTCATGCCTCACACAGGATGTGGTAGAATCATTGTAATGTGCCTGTCAAACACAATTCTGCTCTTTTGTTACTTTCAAAAGGGAGCTTTTGAATATGAATAAGTCGCTAATGAATATTTGGTTCTTGCGTGTCTGTGGATTGATTGCTTTAGGAGGCGTACTAAGACAGAGTGTGGCACTATGGGGCTCAATCAATGCAGCGATGCTGCTGTGCTGCTTTCTGACAGTGATTGAAAGACGCGAGTCACTCTTCACCATGTATGGTACACGAATCCTGCTCTCATTCACTGACAAATATCAGCTGTCTTATCAATCAATATTTGCAGCTTTATTTTACTAATGCAGTACTAAAGAGGCAATAATTAACGCCATGCTGGGTTGTTAAAAGCCTATTTTTATGTGACAGACAGAAATAGACATACAGAAATAGGAAGATGAAGACCTTTGGTCGATGTTGATAGTGGCACATTGCGACGTTCCTTATACACTGTAATATGAACTGATAAAGAACTTAGCACAGAGCAGTTCCTGTTGCTTTAAGTGTTGTCAAATGTACAAAACTTATTTTTCACTTTTAACTGTTTTTAGTATGTTATGTTGTTTAATGTTCTTAGCCATTATGAATGACTAAAACATTTTTTAGTTTTTTTTACTAAAGTTAGGTTTAGGACAGTAAAGTGGTAGGTGAATAAAAGTTCAAATGTAACACAAATCAAAGTCTTTATAAATTCAAAAATATCTCCTTTTTGAATTGTGATACATCAACCAATGTGTCCCTGAGCAAGAGCCATAGTTTCTCCAGAGGCGTCCGGCCTCTGACATATATCAGTCTAAAAGTTGCTTTGGATAAAAGTGTCCGCTAAATTACATGTAATGTAAAGTTTATAAACTTTTTCCTTTTTAGCCTTTGTTGAGGTTTGAGTAATTGAAAGATAGTATGATGCAGTTTAACTGAGGGAATATTCATTCCATGTCATCTTGTGTTAAACAAGTGTGGCTTGTGATGCTCATTAATTTCTGCTTGCTCCAGTTGCGGTGTTTGGGCTCTCTTTGCTGGCTCAGTGCCACAACGTCTTCTGAAAGAGCCACTTCATCTCTGTCAGGGGCAGGTGGAAATTTGCTGCACACTTCTAATTGGACAAAGTGCCTTTCAGACTCTGAGCCATCATACACAGATCAGATTATCGTACAGACCAGGTGTCAACAGAGGTTTTTCACCTCCTTCTTCCCCTTCTGCTCTCTTGTGCATCTTCCGGTCAACTTTCAAATTCTCCCTGTGCTGTGTTGCTTTTACAACTCCCTGCCGCCTAGCGGCCCAAGACACAACAAGCCTTGTCTTACAGATTAATAACAAGAAAGTGCACTTTTTATTTTGACTTTAGAGCTTTTGTATACTGTAGAGCAACATTCAGACAAATAACTATCTTCTGAAATCAGGAGCGATTAAAATCCTTTTCAAATTAATTGATAGACAATGCTAAATGTCTTCATGCCGGTCCCTCATAATTTTAAAGTGATAGCTTGGTCATCTTTTGTCTCAAGTACGGAAACATTTGCAACAGCCAGAAGGAGAATGTGCGGCTGCAGGCTATCTCACAGGGGGCTTTAAGCTCAGTAGTATAGCTCGGGGCCAGACCTCACTGTTCTCGTAAAAGTACTAGGTGAAATCTTCAGACCGATCCTTCACAGGCAACCTGTGAAAAAGGGCAAAACTCAAGTGTTATTTTGTCTGTTTCAAGCCAATTAAACGCATAACTGCTGAATTTTGAATGAGCCAGAGAAATGAAACAGACTAGTTATTGATGTAAGAATACATTTAGGGTAGTCTAAAAGGGAGCAGATAAAATACTTACTTAAACACTTTCCTTTTATATTTTTACAGATTTTTAAAAACCTACCATAGTTTACAGTTTTACTTTTTTTTTTTTTTATGTCCAGGCCACATTTGGATCTATAACTGACTGTGTTGTCAGCGCAGAAGTAGATGGAAATAGTTTTCTGTTGATATGAAAAGTGTTAGCCTGTAAATGGTAAAAGGGGCTTCAAATTTACCTTGAAGAGCAGCCCAGGTAATGTGTGTTGACAGATGTGAAATAAGTATGCAAAAGGTTTGAAACAAGCTCAACCTATTACACTAAGTGTTGTTTTGTTATGTGACTCAGTGATTTAGTCTGTCAGTGTTCAGTATCAAAGCACAATATCTCCCTGAAACCTGATTTTTTTTTTGTTGAACAAAGCTTATTGGTTACTTTAACGACGATGCCATCTGCACTGTGCATTTTGTTTCTGTGCACACAAGCTGTTATTTGACTTACAGAAATGTTGCACTGATGTGAAAGCCAAACTTAGTTGAAGAATTAAGTGGTAGAACAGCTGTATCTCATGATGTCGAAGTATCCTTTGATAGTGGAAACCAGTTGAATGTAGTGATGAATACATTATCACTACGCCTTTCACACATCAGGCAAACCTGGCAAAATTTTGGCATACTCGATTGCTTATCTTGTCTGCACGTCGTCAGCGCAGATGTATTACCTTGTGCTGATTTGATTCTGGGCAAAGGAAAGTGGACAGGAGAGATTGATGGTGGTGTTCCCAGTTAGACAGATAACACCTGATACTGCCTGCAGGGGGTTGGTCTAGCACACTCTCTCCCCCCCCTCAGATGCGTCGAATGCTGTGCTGAGGAGGTGAACCGTTCCTTCACTCAATGCAAATTCGGGGCCACATTCAGGGATGATCCCAGGACGATTGAGCCAATGTGGCCCCGAGCAGTATGCGCCACATGATCCATGCATCAGCCACACTTGGGAGAAAACCACACAGGCATGGGGGTCATTTGTTTAACACAGGTGCATCATGTATCTCTACGCACTCAAACAAGCGCATGCACACACGTTCCCCTACGCAGAGACAGACACATGCCTGAATGCACACACACACACGCATGCACGCACGCACGCACGCACGTACGCACGTACGCACGCACTTATACACAAGTGTTAATGAAGTGCTGTCTGGTCACGTGGTCTTTTTGGGAAAATGACTTCAGTACAGGCACCTTTTGCTATGACCTGTTGTTGTTTCTGTCACTTTTTCAGTTTTGGAAGTGTTGATGAAACATCACTAGGCAATGTACTGTATTACTGTATTACTAGAACTATAAACATTGTGTACTTTAGGAAACACTGTTTAAAGGAGTCTGATAAGGTATGTTAGTTGCAGTTGACTAATTACGAATATCGTGCATCCGTTTTTTAACATACTTAGGTAGTACAGCAGTACTATTTAGTAGTAGGTAGTACATGTCCTACTGGATTCATGTTTTAAAGACCAAGCTCTCTAACTGATGTTCCCAAGGTCTTTCTTCCAAGTGAAATAAATCCACAACAATTTCAAAATCAATTCATTATTTAATATTTTAAAGGACAAAACAAGAGGGTCTCCCCCCATTATTTTCTGCCATTTATAGACAAAAACAATTCAATCAAACAACTAAAAAAAATAACCCTAAAATAGTAATTAAATAAAGAAAATCCAACATTTGTTGCAGCTTAAGTACAATTTGAAGTGCAGACTAAAATAACTCTTTACATAGGAATAATTTTGCTTGGTCCCTGCTATGACAGCACCATATGGATACAGGGGGCATTTTTTTAAAAGTACTCTGCTCTTTGAGCTTTAAAAGCTGTTTTGATGCTATTTCATCATTTGTTATAATTCATCAACCATCTGTATCATCTGAGTGTCTTATCTTGTCTTGTCTTATCTTATGTCTCATTGCCCACAAATCAAAGTATGCTGCAACATCCTCAAACAGACATACAGCGTAGCAAAACAAATTTTCTTTTTTTTAAATTCAATAACAAGGTGTGCAGCACAGGTTCTCTGTGTGTGAAGCAGATGGCGAAAGGCTAGTGTATAATAGATCTCAATATTAACTGTAGCACATGCTGGGAGTGTTGGTGGATGGCACACAGCAGAGTAAAAGAGAAGCAATGACCTTCTGTCCCATCATTTACCCCCTCGTGCCCCCCATACCGCTCTCAAATTACTTTGTTTTAGCCAATTAAAGCAGCCGGCTGAGCATCAAGAAGGCTTCCATTTTTCGCTCACCTGGACCCATGTGACAATATCGCTTTGTCATTGGGAGAGATGGCTGTAAGTGGGAATCTCCAGTGTGGCAGCGTGCCATCTAAGACCCCACTGTGTTCGCTTAGATTATTGCAATGATTCTCCATTCAACTTGCAAGAATCTCAGTTCACTGTCTCACCGGTACCCAGTGATAGTGCCGCGCACAGCTCCTTTACTGCATCAACCAATGAGCAAATGATTGCGGTGGTAATACCACGCTCCACAGCACACAATAGACGTACATGTAGTTATATTTCCTATTACCTCTGGTGCAACAAAATGATCAGTTTCGAAATGTGCAAGGAATCTGTTGTCTATTGTGATCAAGATACCATATGCTGAGAAATGTTTCTCCATCCAAATCCTTTAATGGCTCTATAACCGACAGAAAGACGGCAAACACAACAATACCATGGCACAGGATGAGTGAAGGACCGGAGTGTGTGGTGTTTAACAGCCATACGAGCACAGATTATGTGCTTGAAGGGGCTGAATTGAGTGCCAGCAGTGACAGTTGGGCTGGGAATTGAGTGTGCCGGGGACGACTCCGCTCGGAAACACCACTGGGTCCAGGGCTCATCTCTGTAGTCCTCCGCCTCCCTCCTCCTGTAGAGGCATTGTGGCCCGCCGTTTGGTCTGCTTCACCAGGGGAATGGACGGGCCCCTGCTCCCGCTTGATGAGCACTCACTAATGGCTGCTTCTTTGAAAGCTGACGGGCCTGTTTGAGGAGGAGTGTCTTTTACTTCCCTCCAGCTTGCCTTGGCTGGGCATTCGTCAGGCTGCCTGACTTTGCTGTCCTGCCCACATGATGGTGCGCCAAGGGGCTGAAACGTCTGTCATTTGTTTTACTTTCAAATAAAAGTTGATAATTTACCGATGAAAAAGTAAAAATAGTCTATCGTTGAGGTCCGGAGGCATATGGAGAAAGTGTTGCAATAGAGGCATTTTCAGCACTGCGTTGGCCGGGCTAGAAATAACAAAAGACAAAAGAGATTTGTCTTTTTTACTTTTTTGTACCTTCTCTGATAAAGAATAGTGTGGCTATAGTTTTGAATAAAGTGAACAAGTAAATATAGAAAATGCAATAGATATCAAAATATGGCTACAGTTCACGTAGTGGCTTTACAAAATGCACTATAATGTCATGAATGGAAGCTGAAAAAATGAAATCCCCCTCACTTATGTTTCATTTAAGAAAGGTATTTTTCACTGTTTGGCTGCATGAGAAGAACTGCAACAGCAGTCTTGAGTAGATTTTCTTAACACACACTTCGGACTAGGAGGACTGTAAAACAACATTAGTGCTGTGTTTGAAATTGGGCCCTCTGACATTTAGCATACTTTTTACAGGCTGTAAAAAGTATCCTTTTAGATACTAGTGTCCTCTATACACAAACCAAACAAGATGACAAGAGCATCCAACCTAAGAAAAGTGGGAACCAACAGCAGTCTTAAAAGTGAAAGGCTGTATTCTGTCATACACTATAGATGATAACTAATTATGATGCCTTAATGTTTCACTTGATGGATCAGTAAAGTGTCTAGTTATTTGGTTTTTAACTTTACTGGCACCCTTGACCACTGCCCTGTCTTTTTACCACAGAGGGAGCTGTTGTTCCTGTTGGCCTCCTCTTCGCTGAAGTACCAGTCTAAAGCTTCTGGAGACTTCATTAGAAAGTTGGACTTGTCCTTGGAAATCTCCTCTCTATAACTTCTCCTGTCTTCACTCTCTCTCTCTCTATCTCTCTCCCTCTCCCTTTCTGTTTCACGTGCACTCTTTTTGCCCCACTTGAAACTAGGGTGAAGGTCAGAATGGCGAATTTGATATAAGAGCCGAAGTGCTTCCATGGAGCACCTTGTCAACTCAAAACAATGGGTTTGCAGTAGCTGTTATGTCGAATAAAGAATGTTCGCATATTCCCAGAGAAATGTCCTCCGCTAGACAGTCCCAAAAGAGATGAGAACATTCGTCTGCATACATTTTTACCGGTCGTGGCCCAGTATAAAATGGGGGTTGAGGCAGAATGAATTCATTAAACGTGAGCAAATAAGTTATTTCACCTGAGAGATTGAAAAAGTCATTCAATTTGCATGGCAGAACCTTTATCCTCGTGATATTTGATTTGGTCATTAAATGCACAAATGGTCTGCACTGGTCTGTCTTATTCAGCGTGGTTTTGATGTAAATGTAAGCGCTTGTTCAAATCCAACAATTAATGTTGCAGCTTTATTGAGCTGCACATAATGTCAATGGAGAAGTAACAGATGTTAGCAGTTGCATAATGGCAAGAAAAAAAAGCAACCGGCTGTGATGTTGTACAGCGGTGTGATCAAATAGTTTAATTTGATCTGACCTCTTTGTCTCAGTGGTATCTCTGAGCTGCCTTTTGGTAGGAGCTTACAAAACAGGTCAGGATGAATGGAGACAAGAGCCTGTCAGGTCTAAACACGCAGCTCTCACAAGGAGGTGAACCCTGCTGTTGAGTGTATTTTTTACACTAATGAGTCAAACTAATAAGGGTATGACAATAAATGTTAGGTTTGTCAAGGCAATGGCCATTTATTTTATTCCAGAACAGGATCTTGAGGAATATTGTGAATTAATAAAAGGAAACAACCTGACTGAGAAAAAGCATGAGTGGAAAATGGGTTGATGGATGTTAATGTAACCGCTTTATTCATTGTCATTGCCGTAGATCTCTCACCAACCAGTTGTCACAGGCAGTTTCCTCTCAAATTAAATTCATTTGGATAAGACATTTTAATTGGAACACTATTCCCATTAATTGAACAAATTAGAGAAAGTCTGCTGGGGGAAAGGTAATCTCTGGGAGAGATGATTTGGAATTCACAATTTTAGAATTAAAAATCAGCTGCTCGGTTTTGGTGGCAGGCAGTTTGCGTCAGTGCGTGCACGCAGCGCCAGCGCTCGAGGTCTCAGCGGCACTCAGGGCTCACATTGTCTTCATTAAAACGATTAAGGAATAGGTCAATTTAGTCTGCTTGGCTGGTTAAAGCAGTGCACTTCCTCCTATGAAATTTCTCTGTCTTCATCAGTCACTCGAGCAGCAAATATAATCCGGCACTTTTTTATGCATGTTTACATGTCTAATTGAACGTCTTAGTGAGTCATGGCAGATTCCTTTAAATGTTGTGATTTAGTTTTTTAGTGGTTTGTGAGTGTGTGCGTATGTTTTTTTGGGTGTTCATGCTCCGTTTCAGCACACATGTCGTCTGTGTACTGATCAGCAATGTCTGATTAACAATGAAAAGCAATGTTCACTCTGCAGCTTGAACTACTTTGAGCAATTAACTACACAAATAAAAATCACCTTAAAATTTGTGCGGTTGATTTCATGAACATGTGGAAACCGCAATGTTTCGTACATCAAACAGGAGATTTTTGTGATGTGTCAGGCTGAACGGATGGTGTCTCTGCGTGGCTAAATCACATATTTTACCCCCTACTGCTCATAAAAAAATGCAGGATTCAATGTTGCTTTTACACATTTTAGTTGCCTTATGTATACAGTATGTTTACAGTTTCTCTACATTAACTTCTGTTTAGAATACAGTGCTTTGGAATTGGATTACAGAAAGACAATTAACACTGACTAAATACAAATTGTGTTGCAAATTTCTCATTTCATGGTGGCCACCTGTCCGTTTAAGTAGACTGACAATTTAGCCACAAGAGAACCTGGTGCCAGGAGGTGCCAGGTGTAGACACATGTTGCACATATGTCATCAGATAAAAAAAAAAAAAAAAGGGCATTCATCATGATAGCATATGATTGCAACATTATCTAATTTTATGTACATTGTTCCGCAGTATCACACTAGATGCGTGCATTATGTACAGCACATACAATAAAAAAAGAAATCTCTGTTTCCCTGGTGCTAATATTTGAATTGCAGCCTTGCAAAAGGAGCCTTTTGAAATTGCAGCTCATTATGTTCCACTCGCTTCAGATCATGCGGTTTCTCAGCTACTACATTGTTGTGTTTTCAGCGTATATACTATGAGCACCTGTGACCAAGACCATACAACTGGATGCTTAGTATGAATCTTGAAAAATTAATCCCAACAGAGTTTTAAAACACTTACAACATTCATTTGTGCTTTCAGATTGAAATAATGTTCAATTTTATGACTGTTCGTCTTCCTGGCACACTAAGTTAATATATTGTAGACTAAACCTTGAACATGTTCCTAAATTGAATCCCTACTCTTGTCTCTGATATGAATGAGATAAGAAATAATAAAATAATATCTTGGAATGAGCCCTAATTGGAGCTCTCTATAGTATATTGTAGAGGGGAAAGCAGAGGATACAGTGTAAGGAGGAAAGAGAGAGAACCAGACAGAGGGGGCTCCTAGATAGCTGGGCCAGGGGGAAAAGTTCCCCCACGCTTGTCAGAGTTTGAGCAAGTTCAGAATTGATGGAGCCCACAGGCAGCACTGCTAATTTTAGTTGAAATCACCTAAGTGGTTTGGCTAATTTATCCAGGCTCCTCGGCCTCAGCCCCTGGTTCCTGGCTCTTTGCTGCCTCCCCCTCCCTTCCAGATATATCCACAAAGCGTGAAGGTACCAGGAGGTGACAGTGGGAACAGAAGGGTATTTTGTGCCCAGCTGATTCGAAAAGGCACTGGGTGGATTCAACCTATGTCACACATTTGGATATTGTTTTGCCCTGGTTCAACCATCTATTCCATATAATGATTTATACCACTCTGTATTTAATGGAAATGGTAAAATTTTACGTTTTAATTTTAAACCATGTGAAGAAAAAAGATTCAATTACTGATATCTAATATCTCCTGATGCCAGATGTATGATGGTATATATTTTACATTTCAGATTTTCAATGTAGATATGAGGATTTCAATATCAAGATGACAATCGTTAAAAAGCTTTTGGAGAGGCTGTTGCCAGCAAGTCTGATTGTGTGTAATGATGGTCCGCCAGCTGGATATGTAGAAGCTTATCAAGCATCATTGCGCAAATCAGACGGTTCTTTCCTTTTGTGGTGCTTTTGAACATCAATTTGATAGAAAGTTGAGAAACGGGATTTACAACTTAAAAATGTCATGATGCCACAAGGTCAGCATTGATACAATAAATATGTTTTGCTTTCCAGCGGTTGAAATGCTGTTATGTTCCTTGCAGTGGCTAGTAGGATGGAATCAAACTGCAAGTTATGGCTAAGTCTGGGATGCTGAATGTGGCCTTAAAATTTATTTTGAATGATTTTAAGCTTCCACATGATGAAACCAGAGAAGTGAGCAAGTGAAATATCGTGGTGACTGAAGTAGATCAAAACTGTCAGACGTGGTGGGCTTCTTGAATGTAGAGCAGCATGGATATGCATGCCAAGATGTCGCTTATGTTTATCTGTTGCTCAACTCAGGAGTGTGTATGGAGGAATTTGTGTCGTGCTTGCTAAGACGATCCTATTTCCTTAAAAAAAATTACTGAAATTGCTTACTGTTGAAAGTGAAATCTTATCATTTAGAATGCACAGTAATGATGTGAAATCACTGCAAGTTTGTTTTGTATTTAATAAGTCAAACAACAACAGAGAAGAAGCTTTTGGATTACAAAAACATGATCACACCTGATGTTACCTTACACACAGTTATAGCAATAAAGGTTATGTTCATCATACAGTAGATCTTTAATACAGTCTGCACTTGAGTTATTAACCTCATCTATTCTTGTAACGTGGGAAATGACAAAAATTATACATTAAACTTTTTTGAAAGTGCTCAAATTATGCTGATTTTCCGGTTCATAATTGTATTTAAATGTTACCTATTTCAGAATAGGTTTACATAGTTTTATTTTTTTTAAATACCATATTTTTGTTGGGTTACGGTTTACATTACGGTATCTACATAAGAGTGACATGACGCCGTCATGAACGTGTCATAAAACATTATAAACTAGTCATAAACTTTTATGACATAATGCTTCTGTTAGTGTCATTCGGTTTTGTCATGCCAGGTTATGGTTAGGGTTAGGGTTCATGTGTCATGACAGTATCATGTCCCTCTTGTGGAGAAAACTTCAAGTAAAGTGTTACCTTTTGTTGTACTGCACATTGCTGCAGCTCCTCTTTTCACCCTATGTGTTGAGCTCTCTGTTTTAGCTACAGAGTGAGGCATCACAATTCTATAACATCCATGTTTGGTACATCTCTTAGGTTTGGGCGTTTCACTTTGTAAACCTATAAAATGCACAAAAAGATATATAGCACAGGAAAGGAAAAAAAGCCAAAAAAGCATAATGTGAGCACTTTAAGATGTTTAAAACCAGATTGTGTTCGCAGCATGAAAGAAACTCTGTATTGCACACCAGGCCTGTGCAGTCATCCATTTATGAATCAATCATTTTGAAAGAAAAGTGCAGCCAAAACTGGGAAGGCTAGGGGATGTGGCAGTTTAATAGTTCAACGTTACCTTACTCAAATTAATCTTAAATTACTTGCAGAGATATCATGACAAGCCCTCCTTTTTTTTCAATATTTAATTTGCAAAAAAATTAATATTAATTGATCTTTGTAAGGAATAGGTTAACTCCAGGTTCATTTTCATCACATGGCAGTGAAAAAAGACTAGATTTTGAGCTGTTTTGTATTTCTTTTTGGACACAAGGAAGACGAATATGGCATGTATGCTTAGTTTTAATTAAATGTGATGATATACATTTAATTAACTGGACGGTAAGTAACAGATTATGACAGAATACAGATAAACATACAAAGATAGTTTCCTTGTTATAAAACACACACTATCCACAAAGGTAAAATAAATGTTATTTTATTTCTTCCTTTTTCAAACGACTGATCTGAATATAAACAGTTTTCACAGAGCACAGGCTCTTGAAAAAAACATTTTTAGAGCAGTGAGCAAGAGGAGATGTTTGCAGTCTTGTATGCGAGCCAGCAGTTTTTGGCAGATGAATGTAGGGGTTTTATGTGCCAAGCACCTGGTCAAACTGCAAACAATGAGGGGCTTATGGATTCTCTTTATCCAACAATGACTGAGATGATACCTAGAATGTTAAAGCTCTTATGGGCCCTTTTAAGAAATGCTGATGCACAATAATTCTCAGCCCTTATGGATGCTAGGGAAATGTTTCCGAGCTTTATATACAGTATTTAGCTGGAACTCCACAAGCTATACATCATTAACAGGTTAATGGTTATTCATCTTACACAGAGCATATTTCTGCTGTCTGTTGTGTACATCCAAAGCCATCCATTTACCATCCAAAGGTGTAGCATCAACTCATTCTATACAGAAATGTGGACTAGGAAGATAAAAGGGAAAAGTGTGAGCTACTTAATGAGCTGATGAAATAGTGATATTGCATATAGGCAGCTTAGAAACATATCTGCAGTTTCAGTGTGGAGGGTCTTGCTTGAGTCTTTAGCAGTGATCTAATAATGAGTTCCACAGATGGGTTTGTTGGCTGAAGCTCTGCTGAGTCCACTGTGTATGCGGTAGAGAGTGTCAAAGTGTCTCCTGCGCAGGATCATCTCCAGGTTTGGGGAATGGATGGCGTCTGCCAGACATGCTGGCAGTCAGTGGGCCTTCTCTCCTGCACTACCTGGGCTGGAGCTCAGCCAGGGTTAATTATAGGGGAGCTCCAGAGTCTTGTGTCACTAAGGATGCTAGACAGAATATTGTCATACTGCCATGTCCTATACAGAAAAGACAAGAGTAAGAGCACACCTGCTCAGCCAGAGTTTCTGCAATGTTAACTCTCTCCCACAGTCATTTCACTCCAGGTCTAAAATTAACAATTGCCAAGAGCCAAATGGCTCATGAAATATGTTTAGTGGATAAATCAGTAATAATACCTGAATACACTGAGAGGTAAATACATCTATTATTTGCAGATTATGTTGTCTTCCTGAATAACTCACTTTTTCAGTGCTTGTGCACATACATTTAAGTATCTCAGTATATTGAATATATACCAGCACACTATAAAATAAGACAACCCATTCAGTTTTTTTGTGAGCTGTCTAGATAAGAAACAGGAGGATTCCTTTTTAGAGTAGCGTAGTAGAATAGCGCCCCCCCATCTGAGTAGCTCCACCCACGGCTTGAGAACCACCTTTACAAAGGTGCTTCATTTTTTTCTTGCGAGCCAATCAGAGCAGACTGGGCATTTTAAGAGGGTGACTTAAAGGTGCTCTAAGCGAGGTTACACGTCTTTTAGGCTTCAAGATATTTTGTCACATACAGCAAACATCTCCACATTATGCGCTAGCTGCCTGTCCCCTGAACACACTGTACACAGCCCGGGCTCCACAAACGGCAACAAAAACAAACTGCGCCGACCTGCACTACGAAACATAAACAGTATTCCAGCCAATAATCGACCACAAGGATTTGGGCGTGGGGTTTGGGGAGGTCAGTACGCGGAAAGGATTGGGAGGGAGGGGACTAGCTAGCCTCCGTTTTGTTTGACAATACTTTGAATGTCAACAAGAAGTAACATCACCCAACATTGCTTGAAGCACCTTGTAAAGAGACACGTTAAAAAAGAACCTGAAAATGACCATGATTTGTCTCCTTTAACATGTGTACTTTTGGACTGTCCGAGCTGGTCCACAGGATCTACATCAGGGCCGATCCGGGCATACAAAATAGAGCTTATTGAAATCTCCTGTTATTTGAATGTGTCCCTGACTGCCATTGTGCACCTCTCTTATTCATGGGAATAGTGTAGTCCACCAAAAAAAATACTACACTTACTCCACACCTAAAGCAATTTATCAGATTTTTCGCATCTCACCCACCAAAAGATTTGTACAACTTTTTCCACATATACAGAAGTGCTTCGCAAGACCTACAAATGTGTACAATGGTTGAGTTCCCTTTTAAGCAAGTGCTGCAAACTGAAGCTGTGTGTCGAACAGGCCACTGATTGGCTGCTTGTCACTCTGCCTCTGTCCAAAATATTTACATTTGGATCACTTTAACTTTTTCTTGACATACTTTTAGATAAAAACAAAAACAAGTAGGGCACCATGTGTCTATTCATATTTATAGATTGGTAATTTTTTAATAGGAAACTGTCTTGGCAGATATTTCTGGATGCTGTTGTCCATCAGCCTGCTGGTTCATGCAGTTCTTTGGTCTAGAGCAAAGTATCTTGACGACTGCTGGCAGGATTCCAATTAAGTCTGGTTTATATGTGACGTCTCCAGAGAACTGTTCCTGATGATTTTGGTGATCCCTTGACCTTTTGTGTAATGTCATCGTAAAATCAAAATTTCTCCTTGACCAACACTTTCATCCTTGACGTCTTGAAGAGTAATCGCTAGATTCCCAGTAACACACTGTCACAAATTATCAGGCCAAAATATCCACTTGAACTGAAGAAATACTAAAAGATTTTATTTAACACAAATACTGGAGCCAGCATAAGCTCATGTGTGTGTTAAACAATCTAACTTTGTAATAAAAGTATTACTTTTGTTGTTTTCAAAAAATGATTCCAGACCCACACTATCAGGGCAAGCTTTCCACTGCCATACCCTCCTGTCATCCTCTGGGGAGAACGTTCATGGTTCACTGGGATGACCCCTTGACCTTTACTGTACCACCACCCTCGAGCCAAAATTTCCACTTGTACATAACATCTCTCAAAATGTAAAGGGCAGATTACCATGAACATTACTGTCATACTACCCAGAGGAACTGTTGTCTATGTTGGTCAGTGCGTGACCTTTTCTCAGGTGTCACCCTTACGCAAAATTAGCAATGTTGTACACAAAATAATTAATGAACTTTTGGGAAAAACATATTGGTGTATTGGTTAATGTTTCCTGTAGTGCTCCCCTTACCGAAAAAAAAACAAGACCATTTTTTTTATGGATGATTCTTGTTATATTTTCTGTGCATATTCATACCTTTTTACAGAGAAAAAACACATCTGAACTTTGTGATTCAGCGACTTGTTCTGAGGTCAAATTTAACATTTTTACCCCCCCCTAGTAGCAAGGCTCTTAGAACATCTGCATGTTCGTCACTGGCACTTTTTATTGTGGGGTGTAAGGACTTTGCTAGGGCTACTACTAGTGAGGCGTCAAACATTTAGTCTTGTTTAGTTTGTCAGCACTTGTTAGATGAGTCAGACAAGTCATTCCAGATCCTGCTTCTCTTTACTCGAACGTTCCCTGTTAATCAAGCGGCTCCTGCCTCTCCAACCGGATCTACTATCGTAGCTTGCTAAATGGGTTTGCGACAGAGACAAATTTGTCATCTGAGAATTTTCAAGGTCTTTTACAAAGTTCCCCAAAGTGAACGGTGAAGCCGGAAATCTAAAAGCAAGTTGTTCATCTATCAACTCTCATCTGGCTTTTCACTAAAGTAAAAGTGTGTTAGTTCCTCTTTTATTCATTTTTTTATTTTAACTTAGACAAGTGTCTAGTCATGGCAAGCTGGTCCACACTGGCCTAGAAAAAAAGAACAGCTTGTGTTGCTGAAGTTTTATCCCGTCTAGTTTTTTTTAAAATGCCCCATTTCCGCCATTGTTGTGGCATTGTTTTGACCTTACGCAGAACAATTTTCCCCAAGTCAAATTAGCTTTCACCATTCAAAGAAATGTTGTAATATAATAGTTTGACGTTTCCGCCTGTGAAATATAAAGAAACGGGAGTCCATGCCACTGGGGTTAATAATATTCCTCCTCTTCAACAAGTACCATGGGATCCTAAGTGTCCTTGAAAGCAAACGGCATCTCACTTATACTGGGCATCATGCAGCACTCATGGGTAATAGCAGTCTACTTTTTCAACTCCATGCACATTGTGTGAGGAGGATTCACATGCTTCCTCCGCTGGTAGCATTAACAAGGGTTGGTGGTAAAACGGATGCTACTGTGTTTCTCCTGCTTTAAATCTTTCAGGCTTACTCAGTGAAGATAATTGGTAAAATCCTTTTCTTGCTATTACTTATTATATAACCTTCTTTGTACATGAGAAAAAAAAAAACATCTACTCCAAGAGATCAATAGCAGCTCATCAGTCTTTCGGATGCACCAGCGTGAGAACTAAAGTCAGCCTTCATGCAAGTCAATGAGCACCTGGAGTGCTTTTCCCAGAGGCTGCTAAGTGTGCATAGCAAGGGACTACCAGGAAACTGCAGTAAGGTCTCACAACCGGCTTTGATAGGACAGAGTCAGGGGGGCTTTTTGCAGAGATGTTGGGCCCGCCGAGGTTTATACCACCTGTTTGTTTCCCTTCTCTTGAGCAGCACAGAGCTTACATGCCTTTGTGTGCCCAGCCTGCTGGGATTTGGGGTGTTAGATACAACAAAAAAGGTGACTGAGGAGTGCTGAGTTCAGGATTATGATTTATTAATTCGCTCTCCTTAAATTCCAAACTAACGGCCTGGGACTCTGCTGGTACACTCTGGGGAGTAATCTTAAAACACAGAACAGTTCAGATTTACCAAAGTCCTGTATTCTGTAAACGCTGGCGAATAGACAACATGCTAGCACACTGCCGCCAAGGGACACTAGGAACAAAAGCTCCTAAGCCAAAAGTTCAAAAAGTTTGTCTTTCCTAGTGGGCTACATCCTGCTAAATATGGCTTTGTCCAAAATGCCATAGGTAGAGTTGAGCTAAATACTTTTGCCCATCATTTGGATGAATACCAAATGAAGAAAAGCTTCAGATATAAAGTTTTTATGTTGCTTGTGCATGATTACAGTTAATTTGGTCCCACCTGTGAGACTACAAACACAAAAAAGTCAAAGTCAACTGTTCTGGTACACAAGTGGCCTCCGGTGTACTTTTCTACGGTGGAGATACATCCAGCAGAAGAGAATTTTTTTTATTTTTTCTTCCAGACATTTCTTTGGCAATCTTCCACTACTTGGCTCTGAGTTTTTGCAAGCACCAGCCCAGCCAACAAGGTGTTTACAGAAGCACCAATATTGAAGCATAAACATGTCAGATAAAAATTCCAACTTTATGTTTTATATGACTCTCATGTTAGTGTGTATCTTTGCGTAAAAACTAGTTAAAAAACTATTCTCACGCCCATTTCTAGTTAAGCATGAGATGCTTGTTAAAAAAGAATATGCAATGTGAAATTAAAATACACATAGGCCATTCTCCAAATATCTGGCTCCCAAAGTCGATCATCCTCCACAGCACATAAAATTCACTATCTCCACTGAGCTGTCAGCTGCCCGCCAGATCTCACTCCAGCTGCATATGAAGTCAATTATGTGCAACCATTCCTCCTCGGTAACACATAGATGTCACTTAGAATGTATTTCTTTTGGGGTTACTTTCATATCTTTAATGTGAAGGCCATCCGTCATTACAGATGTTGTGGTCTTCAGCCTGGTGTGTTAGGCAGTAACAGTAGTCAAGAAAATGATGTGATGCTTTCCTAACAGAGCCAGCACCACATGCTCAGTGTGTGTTGTTTTTATACGTGTGTATGTACTGTATGTGTGTGTGAATGAACAGCAACAATGAGGATAAGTAAAGAAGTGATATTGAGAAATGTGGTTCTTTGGGTTGACGACAGGCTATCTTTCTCACTTTAAACATTTTGGGTATAAAACAATCTATGCTGTACTGTGTAAGTGTTTGAATGTTTGAGATACTTTTATATCTTTTACATTTTTAACTAAATTTACGCATGAGGAAAAGAGATGTATAATAAGTATATTGAATTGCCAGGTTGTGCCCAGCTTTAAACTCGAACATGTTTTTTTAGCTGTTTAAATGACCACCTCATTAATAAATTGTACTCATTACAAAGTGGCTAGTCTGCCTGAATGTTGCTTTTGTAGCCACTGTCTGGGATTTCCTTTTAAAGTGCTGTGTAAGTGTGAGGGCAAAGCTGCTCCTCTGTCCATTAGAGCAGAACCACTATCCTTCACCTGACAAAGTTTGGGAAAGGACACGGATGTTTCCAGTCTACTTCATAGAGTTCAGGCTAACTCTGCCTTGGGAGCCCAAGTTTTGCGTTTGAAGAGTGGATGTGAGGGGTAAATGGGACGGGGGTGATGGGCCGGTGGGGGTCTGTATGAGCCGACACGGACGCGAGGATGTGAATAGATGGTCTAAAATAAGAAGTAGCCCCTTGGTCAGAGTCGTGGCAGATGGAGGCTCAAAGAATGAAATGATGCCAGCATTCTTTGTGCAGTCGGGTGCCAGCAGTGCACTCAATGGACCGCTTGAGACCAGGGTAGGGCCGATGTGATAAGACAGCTGCCTTAGCCTAACCTCCACAAGGTCATTTTGACCAGAGTAGAGCATCACGCTGATGAGGGAAGGCAACCCCGAATCCACAGAAAGACTTGAGGAGTTAAAAGTGAAACAAGTCATGATTTGTTCTTAACTGTGAAACTTGAAAGATGAGGTTTTCCAAGAAGCATTATAAAAGTTACCAGAGTTTGTGAGTGATTGCTGTTAAGTAAAAATAAGTTGAATCGGTTTTGAAAGTTTTAAACATTAGTACACTGTTTCTGAACTATGTTTTAAATGAGCTACCCAGTTTATCAAAGCAAAAATTAGCATGGAGAAAGTTTGGAGGTGCTAATGACTTTGACTGTCCCTGTGGAGAGGCTTACTGTTCCAGAGAAGTTGTAGTGTGTGTGTGTGTCTGCTTTGCGGAGCGAGAGCAGAGTGTGATTCACTAGTTAATAAATCATGCCAGATGAGTTTATCATGGAGATACAGAGGCTCCTCTGGGTCCTGAGCTAACAGCGAGTATGGGAGCTGGTACAACACATGATGAAATGCCGTTGTCATGTATATAATTTTTATAGCCCCTAACTTTTTTACCTTCATTGCTGTCAAAGGGGCAGGATGAGTGACTGTGTATCAAATATACCAATGTGTTGCTTTAAGGAGGAGCCGGCTGTCTTATCAAGCCTGAAACATTTTGGCTCACGCACTACATCCACTGCTACGGCACCTTAAAATCAGTTTTTATCAGCTTAATCCGGTTTGATTATCTGCTGGCAACAAATTAACTATTCTTGTTTACTGTAATTGAGTTCTTCGATGAGTACTTGGTAATTCTGCTGAACTTTCTCATATTTGCTTTCACAGGGGCATTGATAGCATCTCCCCAGTGTGCATTGAAGATGCTCTTATCTTTATGCAGCTGATGCAGCTTGTCATCCATTGGGGAGTGTACACGGATAATCATCGCTAAATTGACTTGATAGGTTCTGACTTGGTGACTAAATAAGTAACTTGTAACAGCATTATTTCAGCATCATGCTCGAATGAGAAAAGAGACCTTGATCATGTCGGTAATCTTTCTGATTATTTTGTTATGGTGTTTCTTGGAAATTCTTGTTTTATATTGAGGAGAACAAACTCTTTGGAATGACTTTGAAGGCAAGAGCGGGCATTGCACCATTCCTCCTGCGCTCCTCTCTGGGAATAAAAGTCCGTATAACGGCTATCTCAGCTAATGACTTGGGAGAACAAACCTTGGTCTCTTAACATCTAAGACTTATTATTTTTAGCTCTGGTCAATGCTAAGCTTATCCCTCTTACAGGGAACACGTTTTGTGATATCAGATGTGGAAATTAAAGCTAAATGACTTAAGGGGAGATTGCCAACACTGCAAGTAGGCTACTCTGACCTTCAATAAAGCTAAGCTTGACATGCCTATTTCGCCCTTTTTTGCTCAAGTTCTTTCAAATCAGTGGGCTTGTAACATGCTGGCTTGGTATTAATGGCTTGGACTTTCCCGGAGATGATGCGATTAAATGTTACATCTTGATTCACATTGTTTAATATTAACAGTTTACTGCACATTTTCTGGAATTAACGATTGGAATATTTCATGACTATCATTTCACGTTTTTAGTTGATTAGTATTCAGATCAATGTATTACTAACTAGGTTGTGTGTCCTTAATACTGATCTGGCTTTCTGCATGGCTTAACATGCAGGAAACAGGTATATAAAAATAAAAGCAAACAATTGTGGTTAGCATGTTTAAGTTTCCATTTTCTTTCTCTTTAGATCCAGTTAGCTATCATTGAGAAATTAAGACATGATAAATAGTTTGGTAAAATATGTCTGCTCCTTTGTATACACTTCCAAACCACACTGAGTAATCTCATTAAAAAGTTAACTTTTGTAACTCTTGTTGGTTGTGTATGTACTTGCAGTTTATTTTGTATTTGTTAACACCTCAGTGGGTGGACTGAAGGGACTATTTTGAGTTTTTATTTTTGTATTTTTTGAACATGCCCACTCTCACCTCTGTGTCTTCTGGCTCACAGAAGAGCTCAGAGCATCAAAGTTCCTGCCGATGTTTTTGACTCCTTCTAGTAATGAGATGAAGTACAGTGCATAAGGGGAAGAACTCTCAAGATGCTTTTCCAGGGGGCTTTGGAATACATTTGGTAAAATGTTTATGATGCCAAAGACCAGGGCTGGCTTCTCATTAGCTGATCTATCCATTGCAAGTGTTACAGCGGCATTAGTCTTTTGGGTTAATCTTCAAACGTTCCCATATTTATACCCTTCAAATACCAGGGACTGCCTGCGACACCCTTGTGTGCATTCGGGGAACTTGCTTAGTTAAATGCCACAGAATAAATGAAGAAATGTGAGCTAAACTTGACAAGATCAAACACACTGGTGAATGTACAGACGTTGGCTAGTGTTCGAAGTGTGCTGCATTATTCATGTTCTCCAACATAGGGTTCCTAATGAGAGTCTGGTGGCTGTTTTTGGAGTTAGAGTCATGGAAATCAGTGTGACCCATACCCGAGTCTGTGGACAAAGCTTTGCATTGGTGGTGCAGTGGAAGTGAAATTATAGGCCAACCAAGTTCACCAGCACTCCTAGAAGTCATTCAAATTCATCACAGTCTTGTGTTCTTTTAAGTCCTGTCAGTCTTAAAAGCTTTGCATTTACACCCAAAAGTTATTATTCTAAGTGTAATACAACATCAGAATGCGGGATGAAGATGATCATTCATGTCAGAAAATAGAACCTTTTCTAGGCAGTTTTCCTCAATCGTAATGCTTTTTTTTTTCAAGCATAATATTTTAACTTAAAAAGTTTTCTTAATAGCATAATAGGCCATTCTGTGATATGCTGTAGACTTGACACTCCCTCCAGAGGGTTAGTCTCACATCAAGCAGCTAGAGCCTGTGGTTAAATGCAAAATTTACTGCTAGCATTGTAATAAGCCAGTGCAACAAAATAAGGATTATCACCCTGTGGCATGCTGGTTCAGTAGGAGGACGCTGAACCAAAGTCTGAGCATCCATCCTATTAACACCACATATCCCTTGAAGAGTAAGCAGCAGGCTTCAGCCTAGCATGTTGTCTTCATCCTTGAATCAGAACTGGCAATAACATATTCAGACTGAAGGGCCTCAATTAGATACTTTAAAACTCTGTGTAATTGGTGTCTTTCTGCAGATTGCCTGTGGATATGTAGTGCTCAAATTAACACAGCCCAACTTTATGTCTGTAATGCTGTGATTGTCATGCAGTGTTGTGGTGGCAAGGTAACGGAGACGCTGTGATTTTTATACTTCAGAGTGTGCTTTTCTCTGTCGGGCACCTCTGCTCTGAGGTTGTCGTTACTGAACTGCAAATGTCTACTGAATGTATTGTGTACTACATATTCGTGCTAGTCTGGCTATCACCAGACCAAGCGACCAATCTTTTAATATTGAACATTAGTCAGGGGAGTCTGTATTCTCTATTTCACAAGAGGTGTGATCAACAGGCATAGTTTATATGACTCTGTATGCAATTGGATAGTCCTTCAACCAATCAGACCAACGATCCGGGTGACGTAGCAGCAACCGCGACATCAACGGGTTGCAGCACATTGGTGGCCTCCTTGTTGAATGTAAACAAAAAGCTGCTTGGTTGCTTCTCTATCGTCATCGTGTTCAACCCACCAATAGCGCCCCAGGTAGAGCCATTTTGTGATTGGTTCCCTCAAAATTGTAACCAAAGCAGGATAGATAAATGTTCAGCATTCCAGCCTGAGCTGCAGGGCAAAATCAAACTGCTGGCA
Source organism: Etheostoma cragini (assembly GCF_013103735.1). NCBI lineage: Eukaryota > Metazoa > Chordata > Actinopteri > Perciformes > Percidae > Etheostoma > Etheostoma cragini. Next base: position 11,046,387 of record NC_048414.1, read on the forward strand.
GATTGGGCTGGATTTACCCAGTCTACATTCATACAGCATTTGAAATCATTTGAGTTCAAAATCTGTTGGTTAAACATTCCAGAACTTTTTTTTTTATCAAAGTACGTTTTTTATTTGGAAGAATTAAGATTTAATTGTAAGAACAATTTGTTTTAGTTAGTCTGTAAATAACGTTAAAACATTATAATAATTATAATAACAATAATACATAAATCACGATAAAGTAAATCTATCAATTGTTTTTTGTCTTTATTTTCTCTTTCAAGCTAATGCCAAACCATTGGTAAAAATCATTTCACAGCAGCAGCAATGCCACTTCTTCTACTTGTTATTTAGATGCATTTTCTACACAGTGTGAGTCCAGGCATGCCTTTACTGCTTGCTGCTTTGTGGCACTTCCACTTTAAATAGAATGATTGTAATAAGGAAGAAAAGAAGGCCAAGCCGAGCTACAGTCTTTAGTGGTAGACATTCAGAGTTGGCTGTTGGTGTGGCGGCAGAAATGACTCATGTTACTGTAATTGACACATGTCTGGCATGTTTATTCACCAAGGTCAAGTAAACTGTGGAAACTAAAGTAAATGACTTGGCATCCCACAAATTGTATAACAAGTGACCTTTTTTGGGGGGGGGGGGGGGGGGGGGGGGATGTTCAAAAGAATCAATAGTAGAGGCTCTCAAAGCTGTGTAGCAAGTTTTGGTTTTGAGTTCAGGAACCGTTAGCTTTACTGCCAGGTTATTGTAAGTGTTTGACCTTTCTGGTGTTCTAAGAGTATCCATAAGCACCTAGCTACAGTATGAAAACATCCTGGTCTTTGCAGTCTATGTCTTTTTTCCTCTGTCAGTATTAGTTCTATAGCAGGTCCATGTCGCTTCACTGCGACTAAGTAGACAGCCCTGACTGCACTCCAATCTAAACATGTCAGCTTCACCGTGTCTTTTCCGCAGGCACAAGCAGCCCTCTGTTAGTCACCAAGGAACAAACACATGCGTTGCATAGGAAAGCCCCAACTTCCACCTCGGGAGTGTGAGTCCTTTTAGTTTAAAGAGCACCTCAGCGTGGCTACCAGACCACTCCAAGAAGGGACCTGGTTAGTGCCCCGTACCTGCAGAGCCCACCAGAGTCCCAACAGAGCCCCGCAGCTGGTGGCTGATGGGCTATGTGAGAGGGCTTGTCACACTCACCCTGGTGAGTTAGCAGCTGGGGGTCCAGTTCAAGCAGGGGGTTCTGCCCATGGATCAGACGCTGGCCTCTGTCTCTGTGCCTCCATGCTGGCAACCTCATAAATGTTTCAGCGAAGTGCTGTGAGGTCTGCCTGGAGAGTCTTGCCTAACCCTCCACTCCTTAGCCATGCTGCTTCACCTTGCCACAGACACATCGCTTCTCATCGAGGGGGATGAGATGTGGTCAAGCAGATGCTGATATTGAACTTCCTGGGGGCTGCTTTTGTCTGTTTACCCGAGTGTATAGAGAGGAAGGTGGGATTAGAGCACTCAGGCATCCAGCCTCCCCTCTTTCTCTCTCTCTGACTGTTAACAATCCCCGTATCAAAATCCTGTCAGCACACTGCTTTGTGTCCCCCATTAGCATTTTGTTGTGGTGTGCATCTTGAATGGTTCGGTACGCTTCCAGAACCGCTCAATCTGGCAGGCGTCTTAAAACGGCGATACATCCAATACTAATGAGGCTGCTTTCATACTAAAACTGCATTGGCACTTTTGTCACTTTACAATTCAGCTTTGTTTACAGTAGTTTGGTGTTGACAAACTGACACAAATAATAATACACATTAGAGAGAAAAAAGTGCCTTATGGGTAAAGTAAACAGCCTTTACTGATTCAATACACAGTTACAGTATTGTAGCATTCAAATGTTACTCATGCACAGTCAGCAGCGGAGTCTCTTTTTCTCCCTGTGGTCATTGACTTTGGCTTGTAAGCTTCCTGTTTCTGATAATTAAAGGTGAAGTGTGAGTGTGTGTAAATGAAAAGGATGCTAGATCATGAGTATGTTGCTCGACTATAGACTCTCCTGTGTGAGTTCAGTTGCAGCCTTTGCCCTGTAGAAAGCGCTGGCTGCTGCTGCTGCCCACTCACTGACTAAGTAAAGGCTACATTTGCATAATTATCTGTTTAATTGGCAGGCTACTGCCAGAGTATGGTCCTTTTTTTGTAAGTGTGGAGTCCACACTAAATTTGTTACAAAGATATGGGGGTAGAGATTACAAAGCAAGCAAATTGCCAGCTCATGGCTTTCTTCTGCTTAACCTGATAATCGTTTGTGCTCATAAACACTTTTCTGCCCACGCACGTTTTTGCGAGATAATTTGCCAAATGATTTTAAAACAATCACTTTGCTCAGAAGTGACAAGAGTATCCACAATATAATGTTACTGAAACCAAAATATGAGTTTTAGGTGGAGGAATGAGCCTAGTAAAATTTACTTTACCACTATTTTCAGTTAGGCAGCTAATTAAGAAAAGTTGTTGGCATGAATTTTAATAATTAAGAATAAATGTAAACTATTTAATAGTTGTAAAGGTTGTGTCTCTGCTGAGAAAGCAGCACATGATGGGGGTCCCATCTGCGTTTTACAGTCCAGTGACAGTTGAAAAGCATTAGTGCCTCCTCCCCCTTACCCAGACCCCTCACATCCCCCCATCTCCATCCTGTTTTCATCTCCCAGGCTTCAGCTGCGGCTCTGTGAAATGCTCTACTGCTGAACAATTAACTGAGAGACTGTGAACTATGTTTCATGTAATTAATATTTTGTGCAGAAGAAGTGGAAGGAAGGATAGTCAAAAAAAAAAACATAAAGCTAATTTTAATTGAATCAATCCCTGGGAACAGGTCAGAGGAGCAAGCTGAATTTATCTCTGCTATCCGATTCCCATTGGCCGGGGCAGACATAAAAGGTTTGTGTGTCTGATTTGTTTTTCTGAAAAATGTTGTGGACACTCTAAAGCTCCCTCTGAGAGACGGTATTCAAGTATACACTTATCTTTTCTCCTCATGCTCGCTTGGCGTAGTGGGAAATGCAGTATTTAGGAGGAACTATGGGAGAGACTGTTGAATCAGTAACTTTGTTCCATATGACACCGCCTTAGCTCTGCAGGGTGTTGTGCTTTGGCATGCAGTCTCCGTTCCCCTCAGTGGCGGAGCTTGCGCTCACTCTGTGTGTAGGCTATCAGTGTTGGGTTGAGGGCTCCTTTGAAACTGACTATAGTACGAGTGTTAGTGCCCACTGCTGCTGCATTTGCTGCGCTGGGCAGCCTCTGATCAGCCTGAGCCTTGCCTGCAGAGAGCTGGCGCAGCCTCCAATCCTATTCTATGTTCAAAGGTAAAGCAGACCTCTCATAGGCCCCGTCTTTGATGTGCTCTTCGACACCAGAGTCATATCTCTGCCCCTGCACATCTCCTGGCAGACAACAAGAGCCAGTCCAAAGGAAGGACGAAAAAGAAAACTTAATTTGCAAGTCACAATGCATTTTAACAGACATGCTTCACATTCAATAGCAGGCCTGCTACTTGAGTCTGTTGGTATAATTTACGAGAAGAGCACAACAACGCGAGCACAAAGTGGAGAATTTAAAGGGCTGTTGCATTTAAGCCTCTAGTGCTGGTTGGTTGAGAAGCTGAGCCAGGATTAGCAGTAGAACAATGGTCCCCTCACAATGTGCATCCTCCATATAGCATCACTGTATCTGCTGCAGATGGAAGGCACACCTACAGTATAAGCATCCGCAATTAGGCTGAATGTACTCTGTTTGTTCATCAATTTTTGGATTGTAAGTGACTCAAGTGACATATTATGTTTAATTTAATCTGATATACTGTCCCCGGGCAACACTCGTTCTGCAGATCCCACTATGGTGTGGAAATTAGCTGAATATAATGCAAATGATTCAAACAAGGTGTTACATTTAACATCACCCCGCTTGTTATGCAGTTTTCCAAAGACAAGAGCTTAACACAAATAAAATCCAATGCATTTTGGCGCAAGATGTATATGACTACCATAGCATCTCTGAGGAGTATCTGTCTTAATGATTTATACTGCCACATAGACCTCTGAGAATTAGCATTAGAGGGTTATATTCACAGCGTCATTTCAGTGTTGCAAATGAGTGTCCCTTGCATGCCGAATAGGAGGAAGAGGAGGGAGGAAAGTGAGGAGATACCCCTTTGCTGGCTATGTCGGGAAAATGATACCAGTCTTGAGAAAAGGGATTATGTTCCCTTGTTTTGAGTTTGTTGAGGAGACAGCCTAATCACTTTAGTTTGGCTTTTTGAGCTATCACCTCAGCCATCGAGCTTGCAAAGAATGAGTCATTGTTAAAGGTTTATTTATTATTGGTTGTCATGAAAACAAAGTAGTAGCTACGGAATAGGCATCTTTGCTCAGGGACACACCCACGTTGCAGTTCAGCTTGGATAAAGTCAGCTGTGATTGCACGGTGACATTGAAGATGAAATCACATCTGTCCTTACGATCAGTGCACTTTTTCATTCTTCAGGGTTGTACATTCACTGTCTTTGTATACACAGAGTAATCAGGGTGAGTGTCAGTTTTCATCTCCTCCATACTCAATGTAAGTGCTTACCTTGCTTGCTGTAAGACAAGTTGTCATGTTCGGCTCGACCGTCACAAGGGGGATTTTGAAAGAGAAAGAGATTTGCTGCTGCCACACCCATGCTCTTTGGTTGACTGCCAAAAATTACAGTTTTGATGTGGAAAAACACCTTAAAAAGCAGTAGTTAATCCGCTGTGATAAGCTCTTTTTCAGCTCTTCATGTTGCAGGAACAGTCTAGAGAATCCAATCCTTACACACACGAGCCATAGTCAGGATTATAGCAGGTTTTGTTTGCACATTGGAAACAAGATTAAAATAGATCCTTCTGATGAATGGTTCTTTGTCAAGATGGATGCTTTGGTGAAAAAATATCTTCCATTTAATCTCAGAAATCACGTGTAGAATGCTTAGTGTTATCATTGCCTACAATTACAGAACCTTAGGGGTATAATTTGGCGTCGTATCATTGCTGCCTGCACCCAAACTTCAAGTTTGTAAAATATATTCTGAGAGCTCCTGTTCAGATTTTCAAAGTGTAACCCGTCTGTGTTGGTCACCACTTATGGATCTGGAGAAGGCGTATGTCCCCACGTGTCCCCCGTGAGATAATGTGGGAGGTGCTATCCAATCTCGGTTCGCAGCTAAGTGTGAAGCGGCTGGGATAAGGGTCAGCACCTCTAAATCTGAGGCTATGGTTCTCAGCTGGAAACCGATGGAGGGCCTTCTTCAGGTAGGGAATGAGTCCTTACCCCAAGTGAAAGAGTTCAAATACCTTGGGGTCTTGTTCATGACCCTCATTGGGTCATGGAGGCTGGGTCATGACCGAAAGGACGAGATCCAGGGGACAAGCAGCTAAAATGGGTTTCCTGAGAAGGCTGGCTGCTGTCTCCCTTAGTGATAGAGTGAGAAGCTCAGTCATCCGAGAGGAGCTTGGAGTAGAGCCGCTGCAAATTGAAAGGAGCCAGTTGAGGTGGTTTTGGCATCTGATAAGGATACCCACTGGGCCCTACGTAGGGAGTTGTTCCAGGCACGTCCAGCTGGGAGGAGGCCTCGGTGAAGACCCAGGACTAGGTAGAGGCATTGTATCTCCAACCTGGCCTGGGAACGCCTTGGGATCCCCCAGTTGGAGTTGGTTAATGTGTCTCTGTAATGGGAGTTTTGGGGTCCCCTGCTGGAGCTCATGCCCCCACGACCCAACACTGGATAAGCAGATATGCTAGTCGAGTACACACCTGCAACTGCAATTGCTCTGGTTAATCCTTAAAGTTGCACAAATCAATATTTAACAGTGGATCAAATTATTTCTTGCCTGTAGTGAAAAAGTTGCAGAGCATAATTACCCAACTCTGCTGTTCCCTTAAGCTCTATTTAGCATTTTAGCATCTTTTAGCTAATGTTGTGGTTTTACGGCCCACAGCTTTACTCTTTTGGTCCGCTCTCACCGTTCTCATCAAACTCGCTGCTGCAGCGGTTTTCTGCAAAAAAAGCTCTCTTAAACTACACTATCCCTCCCCATTACTAAACAACAGACAGACAAAGTCAGCATCTAGCTAGGAGCAAGGAGCATTTACACTAGCAGCTAAAGAGACAGATACGTTTCACAAGTTAGTGAAAACAAAGCGAAGCTAAACGTAGGTGAATATTGGACTTTAATTCATCAGGTGGAGATAAAATCAACTCCAAATGAATTCTAACGTTGCTTTGTGTCTGCTTGATGTGTAAATAGGCACATGTTTGAATGTTTGTTAAAACACTTTCTATATCAACTTTACAAAGTGATCATTTGTCCCTTATAATCTAACTGCTTGGTCTGCTGCCTCCAAGTGGCCAAACAAACAAACGGTGCTGGAATAATCCTCAAAATTATACACAATGCACACATTAGCAGAGTTGCTAGAAAAAAAATTCATGGTTCCAAAGTAAGGCTGAAGGATTTTAATTCACCTTAGTGGAGTCACATAACGTTCTAGTGGTCAGGAAATTAAGCAGTGGCTATACAATACAAGAAGTAATTACACAAGGTAGTAAAGAACTTTGGGCATGAAGAGTAAATCTTCATAACAGTGATTGAAATCACATATACAGGTTCAACATTTTTCAGGTATCAAATGTATTGTCTTACCCGCATGTCCGTGTATGCTCAGCAATCATTGTAACATGAATGTAATGTGAAAAAAGTTACCCCTCTACTACATCTCTTCCATCTATTTTATTACCTTATAATCTCCTGGACAGAGTGGAGCTTTGCAACGACCAGCGCATTTAAACCCTTTGGAACCAATTGTAGGAGAAAGGCTGTCTTGGGATGCCCTCAGTGGAGAGCAGCTAGGCTCATTAGTTAAATCCCCACCGTGGGCTAATACAGCCCTCTAGGAGAGAGGGGGAGAGAAGAAGACATTTCTTTGACTCCTTCTCAGGGGTTTCTTTCCCACATTTTCTTGCATGCATCAGCAGCTAAGAAGGTGATGCACGTTGCCAGTTTTGAAGGCGCCTTCAGCGTTCTTTTGAAGTCTTTTATTGTGGGATTCACAGTGCTGGGTGCAGTGCTGGTGGTCAGGTGTAATGTATCCATCATGATCAAATAGCAAATTTTGCTACGGTCCCAAAAAAAAAAGGACTACATAAAAAAAAAAAAAAAAGCTTCTCTCCATGAACTTTATGCTTTGAGAAGGACCTGTCCAGCCTGATGAATTTCTGACAATGAACAGAATATCCCAAATGTGCTTCAAAATGTGGCGTACACATGCATACAATCTGACCTTTTCCATTAGTAAGTGAGAGTAAAACTCTTGTTTTGTTCATAATGATTGGGGAACTGTAGGCCACAATGCAGGCAGGTCCCCACTTAACCAGAATTTATCTTTTTGGCAGTAAGAGGAGGGGTTTTGAGTGCTATTATCTATGGCCTCCCCCTTGAACAAGTAAACAGCCCATTTATTATTAACTCAGGTTTAAGGTAGAGCATTAATCCTCTCTGACAGTTTGCCTACTTGTTAAGGCAGCCAGTTCTTCCTCCCCAGCAGATGGCTTTCAGCTGCTGTTACTCTACTACGCAGCCCCACTAGATAAGAGCCCTCCAAAGTTTGTGCTGCATTTTCTCGATCTACAATGACTTATTGTAAGGCAATTACACTTATCGGTTTTAAAGGCTGAATTTAGGGATGCACAGATTGTGAAATTCTAAGCCAATACTGGTACCTGTTTAAAATAACAATTTCTCCGATGCCGATACTGATGTTTTTGTTGTTGTAATTTAATCCCCCTATTGTGCAAGGGAAACAAACAAATCTTTATTTAATAAAAAATAAAACTGATTTGCTTCTTTACACTAACTTTAAATGAGCACAAATTCAACAATGCAGAATTATGAAACACACTTTAATATAACCTTTCAAATGAATTTTTTTAAACATCTGCTTTAACCTTTTTTAGCCTTCAGTACTTACACAGCTAAAATTTTATTTTGGGAAATGTATGTAAAAGCATTAATAGGGCTATCTTTCACCTCTTGTGATTTTAATAAAGAATACAATGTCAATGATCTTTCTCCGGGACATGCTAATTCTAATACCACACGGCCCACATTTTCTTTCACTTTTATTTTTACACAAACCACACTAGGTTACGGCACCTGTGTCCTCTCAAGTCATGCCAGAGTCGTGTCCAGACAATGGCTGCTTCTTCTATTCAGCAGAATGCTAGCTATTGCTGTCTATCTCCAACCGCAAATAACCAACCCAGCATTTAGCCAGCGCAATATTGATGCAATACAACAGATAAATATCGGCCACTGCCATCGGTCAATGTAATTTTCTTTGCCATTGGGCCGATGGCAGTCAACACTGAGACTATTCATCAAACATCTCTATCACCCGATGAATTGGTGCATGCCTACTTAACTGTTTGGTAATATCCAGATACCGCAGAGACTTTTCATCAAAATACCCCGTCACATGTGTAATTAATTTTGAGGATTTCCAATAATCCCTTAAACATAATTCAACAACAGCTGATTTTTGCTCAATTGTAATGGTCTCTTCTACTACACTTCATCATAGATTTCACTGGATTTGGCTGTGGTGCTCTCCCATTGGATGACATAAAGTTTGGCCCCTTCTCTACTTTCCTGCTGTTGCTGTTGATAATTGCACAAGAGCTCCCGTAGAGCCAGCTGTCGAAGTGTGTCCCGACTTGAACTTGCAAACTGAGTCACCCAGAGACTGGCTCGTTGGTGTTCTCTTCAACTTGTCTGCACAAAATCCCTTTTACAGCGGGACGGTAGGATGTCTCAACAATTTAACAATCCAAGGTTGTTAAGTAAAGATACATGCTATGTCTCTTATTGTTCACATTATAAGAGGAGAGAACCTCTTTGGCCCTGCTACCCTGCTCTCAATTGACACTACACTCAAGTGATGTAAATACTGGCTGAATGTTTCTGCTAACAGGAGTGATTTTAGGGTTGTAATGAAGCAGTTTTGTAGGATATAAGGGTTGCCTTTCTATTTTATTAGTGAGTGTGCCTAGGACTCCAAACCTGGGAAATCTTTAAATAGACAGGGTAAAAGGCAATACAGACTTACCCAGTACACTGAGGAAGAGGATATCTGTTTGGTCTCGATCAACACTAGCACATGAATCAATGGAAGCCTATGGGAATCAATTGTGTTGCTGGGAGAAAAAAGATGGGATGGAGGGAGTACTTTCTGAATCAAAGGCCCTTCCCCTTTTTGAGTAGTGGTAGCACTCCCTGTGTGACAATCCTGTTGTGTTTTTTCTCCTGTAAGAGTAAAGACAGAGCTGACGGCACTAAAGACATTAATATCTGTTAACTTCTAGTTGGTCTTATCTTTAGTTACTCCAACATCTGGCTCAGTTTTTTCCAGCATTCAGTTTACTTAAGTGACATTAACTGTGCAGCAAAAAGATCAAAATGAGACACTGCAGAGACACTAAAACAATATCCCACCTAGAGCAGCCTAACAAGCCTGATTGTTATGAAATAAAATCCACAGTTACATTACTACTTCTCCAGAACATCTATACACTTCTTTTCTGGAGTATCTATACTGTTTTTTTTTTGTTTGTTTGTAGTTTTTTAAAATCACTCTAACAAAGCGCACAGCAGTATAGCAAGAATAAAGAAGGTGTCTGATTTTAATGAACGCAGCTGTAATTCCCTCTTCACCACTGATTATGAAGAAGGAAATGTAACGGACCACTGCTGAGATAAATATGCAGGCATAAAGAGTCGCAAGAATTCCGACATGAAGATAATTCTGTCATTCTTTCGGCTGTTTCACACATTCGTTTCTGCTCTTTTGGTTTAAGAGACTGAATGTGAATGTTACACAATAGGGTATCTGGTTCAATTAAGCAACTTTTTTCAACTGAAATGTACTTTCTCTAAGCCACTGTAACACTTCAATACTGCTGTATTCAGCATTCATGCCATGGCAAATATAGAGGATTGTCTTGCACAAACAGTTTTGCCCAAAACTGGGTCTTTTCCAGGGTTTGAAGTTATTCATTCAGAAGTGTCGTGGTATTGCAAGGAAAAGGAAAAGAAAGATTTGTTGGAATAACCAGCTATCCAAATGAAATGGAATATCTTATTTTGTGGCCATGCTTAATTTGGATTAACCATATGAAAGCAATTAAACGGAGGCTTCCATTTATGGAATGGCGGGAACAGAAATGTCAATTTAACTGTTACCACTGGAAAGTATGAAATAAGACTCAGTATTGTAACCGCGCTCTGCTCCTTTTTCAGCGCAGTGTGTGTGTGTGTGTGTGTGTGTGTGTGAGTGTGTGTGTGTGTGTGTGTGTGTGTGTGTGTGTGTGTGTGTGTGTGTGTGTGTGTGTGTGTCAGTCTGAAGCTGTCTGTCTCTGCCTGCACAAATCATAGACTATGCTCTGATGTCACCAGCAAGGTCACATAGAAGGCACTACATCCTCCCATTCAGCTCCAGGTTTTACCCCACCCTTACAGCAGCCACGTGCATGCCTTTTTGTGTGTGTGTGTGTGTGTGTGTGTGTATGTGTGTGTTTTAAAGAAAGAGACAGAAAAAACCTTGAGTTTGCATGAATGTATTTACAAAAAATGTGTGACAGTGTTCTGTGAGCGAGACAAAAACTGTTTACATGCACACCAGGCCATAACAGTTGAACTCACGCGGGGATTATTTACCATCAATTTACTATCAATATGTGCTGCTATTGCGTGCCACAGGCAGCACATTTCCTCACCATCTTCTCAGATTCATCTGAGCTCTTCAGTTAGAAATCTCAGAGGCAACAACATGAGATTTTGTGTTTTGATTAATTGTACAGTCATTCAACTAAGACATGAGTTGACAAGCCACTGCTGCAGTATGAAGTGCAATATCAAACATGTGTAAAACCCTCTGACCTTAAACTGGTATTTCATTGATTAGGATATTTTGGGGAGAGTTTTTTTTTTGTGTGATGGGAACAGGCAGCAGTGAGCTTCATTGTGTCTATCAAACACATTGGAAGTCAGGGCACTACGCTGGCGGGAAACTAAACAGGTAGTGAGAAAAAACTTGGTAAAGACAAGGCGCATGTCATCCTTTGTGTTTTACTGCTTTCCTCAGTATACGGAATGATACTGTTTTTTTATGTATACAATTTATTAAAAGCTGTGGCGATATTTTATATTGTTCTTAGTGTCAATATATTGCCTGGAAAGACCAAAGCTAACAGTATATAAGTCAGTCTCTTGATACTTTTCGACTTCCCTACCCGGTCTGTGATTATTGGTCCCAAGCTCATTCGTTCCTACTGAAGGTGTTAATGACGATGGCTTTACAAAAGGCTAGGTTATTTCCCAAAACAGCCGTGCACTTTATTATTGTGTGTGTTTAAAATGATGACAATGAGAAAAAAACCTATCAAAGGGTTTCCTTTAAGACTTATAACAAAAACTATAAAGTGAATGTGACCAACTAAGGGGAAGGAAGGCGGAACTAACAACATGCAGTACATTCTGTCTCAAGACAAATATTGTAATATATATTGTAGCTTAAGGCTGAACAACTAAATCTAGCTCCTAGTGCCAAAACAAAAGACAAGTTGATGAATTGTATTAAGTGTAACATGGGGAAGTTACCAGCCCATGAAAAAAAAAATACTCTATATACATACATTTAAACCTGGAAGCACTGACATGGGGCTTTGGCTATAATATATCATTGTTGCAGTTCAAAAAAGAGATACACTTTAGTGTGTACATATTTACAGTATATAATGTAGTAGATGGAAGTATATGTGAATGACTAAATGTTGTACTATAAATAACACATGCAAGAATGTAAAAGAAAAAAGGCCTAAAGACTAAAATCTCTTATTCATTTGTGATATTTATTTAACTGCATGAAAAAGTAATTCTAAAATTTAAATTTTTTAAAAGGTTAACTTACTTGTGCTCTGCAAAGACACAGTAGTTTTCTTTAGTTCTTGCAGCTTACTCATCCAAATCAACACTCTACAGCCACTGAGTGCATTAGAGGGTCGGCTGTACATGCGTGAATGTGTAAGGAGAGAAAGACACTGAGTTTGTGAGGTATAGTGCATGAATGTGTGACAACAAGTTTGAGAGTGAAAAGGTAGAGAGAAGACGCATGTGTTTCAGTGTTTATGTATAAAGTATTGTGTGTGTGTGTGTGTGTGTGTGTGTGTGTGTGTGTGTGTGTGTGTGTGTGTGTGTGTGTGTGTGTGGGCCTGCTCGGGTCTGCGCTGGGGGCCAAAACACTAGAGATTGCTTTGATCTGGATTCTCTGTGTCTCGTCCAATCACAATCATGTCACCAACTCCCCACGGCAGGAGCGACTCATTCATGGTGCAGAGAGGAGACCCTCCTGCATGTTATTACTTTATATACACTTCATTTTACAAGAACTATGCTTACAAAATGGCTTCATCTATATCCCAAAGAAGACTCACAATACCGTCGGACTAAAGGATTTTACATTCACTTTAGGGACATGACACACAGCCAGTGTGTTCACATTTAGAGCATTTGTCAGACAATAAAGAAGCAAAAGTATCAGAACAGTTGCGGCAGGTTGTGTGCGGTGCCCCTTATCTGAGAGCTGCTAACTTACTAACAATTTACCACTCTGAAATATTAATGTCCAGTTGATACTTCAATCATCTTTGGAGGTCTTTTTGAAATATGTCCTGCAATCAACTTAATTAACTAAATCACACACTTTAAATATGTTGGCTCTGTGACGTCCAAAATGAAGAAAAAAAAATGTTTTCCTCTAATTTTAATAATTTATTCAACTGATGATCATTTAACATGAATTGATAGATGTTTAAATTCCATTATAATGCACACATAAAAAGATGCTTGTAATGCCAGAGACAATACATACAAGAGTATGGTTTTACCCTCATTCAAAACACATATGACCAATGTAGACGTCTCAATGTGAAAGCACAGAACAATTTGTTTGGATGGCTCTTAAAGTTAGACAAAAAACATTGTAATCATAAGTTAGGTCATTTTATTTATGTTCCTTCTGTTATGTTTTAAGAACCACAACAATAGTCTACATATGATGTCTCTTTGTCCAGCTATGAACTGTCTTTTGAAACAGTATGGATGTAGCCCAATTGGGTCTAGGCTGTAAGCATAAATAGAGGACATTTCATCACAAGTACAAATTGTTGTTGTACAGTAACTTCTACTCACCAAAATGCAAGGGGGTGGAATAGCAGGAGCTTAAAAGTATTATTCCTTTACAATTCTTTCACACAGCTCTTATAGTTTTATGTTGAAAAGTATCCCATAATTAACACAGTAACCCTCATTTTCTCGTGGCTCTCGGCTGGAAAATGGTGGAACCTTTAAGTGCATTTTTATTAGATAGTACGGATAGACGGGAAAGGGACGAGAGATGACATGCAGCAAAGGGCCGTGGGTAGGATTCGGACCCGGGCCGCTGCTAAGGAGTCAGAGTACTGTATATTGAGCGCTCGCTCTTTTTGTTTTTTTTAAATATCATAAAAAGGTTGAGGTGGAAAGGTTGATAATAAAAAGAATGGTTCTTTTCACTAAGCTGATTTGGGTTGTATACCCGCTACTAGAAAACAAGATCATGCGTGTGATCATCAACACTTTTAGTTAACCTGCAATACAATTTTGTGCGGCCAGCGGGTTTGCAATGTTCCACGAGCTGTCTTGCCTTTTTATCATAATAAATAAACTTTGTGTCTCGGGAAAAGGGAAGTTTGGGGTTCCGTGCTGGAGCTGCTGCCCCCCGCAACTTGCCCCCGGATAAGCAGACGACGATGGAGGGAAGGCTGGATGACTGGAAGGATGGATGGAGGGTTACATGCCATATTAAAAAGTTCAAAAGCTGTCCGTATTGGCGATTATTTTTCCGCTCGGTGGGTGTGTGCATTGTGGTGTGCACTGTGTCGCTGGGCAGCGTATGTGGCTGCAGATCCTTCGTTCTTTGGCTCAGGGGGTATATTCTTGGCTCTAGTCTCGCTTTGCCAGACCCTCCTCAACGCTGCAAAGGTGGCTCTTGCTAGTCCAAACAACATTTTGTGATGGAAGAAAAACATGCTCTGGTTTATTCGCATTTCTTTAAACCAATCACAATCGTCTTGGGTGGTACTAAGCTACGCATGGAACTGCTGCAAAATAGCCTAAAGAGGAACTTGTTTTGGTGGAACATGTACGTTCAAAAGATGATTTCGTCATGCGAGAGAAAACTCAGATGGGACAGATAATCTTGCTAGGTGTCTCCATTTACCATGCACAGATCTGAGGAGCAGTTAATCATAGTCCTCAAAAATTGTCCAGAGTTTAAAATTCCAACACAAAGAAAGCAGAAGTGAAACGGACATTGGCGAAAAGACACGCATCCGGCGGAATTTCCCGCATCACCGGAGCAATCGCGGAAGCAGAACGTCATGGCTGTAGACTTACCTAGCTCCTATAACATCATAAGTGGAACAAACTTAGCAAATTAACCATGATGTACATGAAGTATGTGACTTAAAAATCATGGTGGCAGATGGAAAAAGTTGGTTTATGTAATTCGAGAAGAAGACTGTAACAGGGGCGGTGTCGCAATCTGGACTTTTCCCGGTTGCCTGTCTAAAGAATCCCCACTGCCCGGCCGACAGACTAGTCTCCACAAAATCCCCAAGTTTCGCATTATTAGTATAAATTAGAAGTCCGACCAATATTTATACCGCTTGCTCACTATATCTCAGTCATTACCCTGCACATTTATCTCTCCCGTCAATTTACTGCCTCTCCAACCAATCTAGCCTTAATTGAATTAATCTTATTCAGGTGTTACAGAAATTTCATGGTCAAAAATAAAAACAAAACAATTTAATTTGTTTGTTTTTCTTACATTAACGTAGAATGGAGCCTTAAAGGAATGGGGAATACGTTTATCCAATGAACCGATTGCAGGTCAAGTCTATTTACAGAAATGTAGGGAGATAGATGAGCGTCCCCTACAAATGAGATCAAAGTGCTCAAAAAGGACGGATTTATTCCGAAATCAGGCTTCAAAGAGTGCTGCATGTGAATTGACTGAAAAACGGGTTAGATAGCCTATTTGGTAGAAATGATCTCCTCATTACGAGAAACAGCATCTCATATGAGCTCCATTTTAAGTCTTGGGTTTGAAATACCTTGTTCATTTTGATCATTTTTATCTGAATGAGTGTATTGCTATGTGTAATGTACTCCATTTGTCATTTAGCTATTTGCAATGCTAAAACTGATCTGAACGCAGACATAACTTTATTGTTCTGAAGTAGCAAATGTTGGTATGGTAATGACTAATTAGTGGGTATATTTTGTTGGGGGCTGGGGTGCATTACCCCCTTCCACGCAGCCTATACTATCACTGGAAAACAAAATTATTACGTGTTAAAAAGTGTAATTTGTATGTGCGCCTGCTCCGTTTTTTCAAAACAGTCACAGAATTCAGTCAGATCAGCCCAGCGACGATGCTGATCAGACAATGCTACGAGAAGTCACAACTGCAAGTACATGATGTTATATTTCAACATCTGTTTATTGATAGAAAACCGATAACAGCTTTAAACTTTAATTTTATTGTCAATAATGTGCATTTGTCCATAGTTCCATCTAGTGGTCAGATTTCATATTCCCGTTAATTCCTTCCCAAATGCGTAGACTTGGTTGGCGTTAGAACAGATGGAGGAATTCCTCACAAAGAAACATAGCATAATTTGGGTTTAAAAAAATATTGTTATTGTTATAAATGGGGGGTTGGGCCAGTGCCGTCAGAATTGTCCCGGTTGATTCTAGGGTCACACTCAGCCCCTGGACTGTAACCTTCCTCAAATTAATACACAAAACCAACGTAAATTTAATATTTTCATCATAGTTTCCATCATTTGAGGTTTGACTAGTTTATTGGCACCCTGAATTAGTACTTTTGTCTAAGTTGCCAATTTTTATATGATAAACCAAATGATAAATTACAGTATAAGTCATTACATTTTTCAAAAAGAGCAATGCAACATAAGGTGGCCCAAAGTCAAATTGAGCTTTTTAAATGTCAATTACTGGGAATGTAAATGGCAAACAGTTGGGGGCACTAGTAAGAATGCAGTGAACAGTGGGACTCTTCTCTGTGCATTAATGCAATTTGTATTTCTATAAACTTTAATTATGGCCCAACAGTCATATTTCCTTTGTTGTTGAAGTTCCAGAAAGTGCCACTTTGCTTCTGAAATCATATATGTGTGTAATTTCGGCAGAAGAGTAGTAGCAGAGACCAGGGAGTGACAACCTGGAAGAAAGACAAATTTGTTGATAACTGGAGCTGACACTGAGTAATGGGTAGCAAAACGGTCTGCCCCTATTACCTCTTGGAGTTGAAATACATGTTTTATCATATAATTTGCATTCATTGCATCAGCAGACCTTTAACATAAAAAACAACAACTTACCTGGCATTGATTTTTGGTAAGTAAATTGTTTTAAGTAGAAAAATTTATGGCATGCAACTTCTAATAGACTAAAAGTAATAAGTGAAATATCAATAATAGCTATAATCAAATAACCTTTATTGCAAGACTAATAATGTGTTAATATGTAATTAGTGCTTTTATTATTTAAAACACAGGACATTTTGTGATTGTACATCCAGTAGATTATATTCACACTCTTAAATATTAAGCTGTAAAGCATCTCATCAGCGTGTGTTAAATTTCCCTTTGCACACCAAGCTAACATTGATGATGAAACAGCAAAACACACTGATGCCCTGTCCAAGCGCTACATTAGGCCTCCTTTATTGGATTCATATTGTATGATCACAGGAGAGCAATAACCTGGAGCAAATTGATTAGTTCTAAAAAGGCAGTGGATAAAGTATTACCAGAGAAGGGGACCAGCAGATGAACGCGGGTTGAGCATTGGGTCCAAACACCTGTCTGATGGCAACAGCTTTTACCCGCTAGTGTTTAACATGTGGGGGTAAAGAGCTCAGGAAACCAAAATGCAAATAAAACAATGATGCCTTCTCCCTGCTTTGCAAAACAGTGAGGGCTTGCATCTGTGGGAGGGGTGGGATGTCTAACAAGAACTAATGCTGTTTATGAAAGCAGAGTTTTTGCATCTAATCACAATGTCTATTCCCATGGGCCTGCTAGTGCTTCATGCTTCCCTTCAGACTGGTAGAGCACCTCTCTTCCAGGAGCGCTGTATTTTTAGGATGTTGTGAAGCTTCCTCAGCTGCATACAGAATGAGATGCTCGCCTTTAGGGGGATGTCGAGTTTGAAGATGATGTCCTTTGGATTTGATTAATTCAGTAACGGAGAGAGAAGCTGTCCCTGACTCAAAATAGACTCCTTCTTTAAATGACTATATTGCAGTTGTTTTCTCACTTTCCACTGTTTTCTTTACTTGCCACTTATCAGCGTATCACGGCAAGAAGCACATAAAAAAAAGAAGTTGTTGGGCTATCAGTGACGGGAGCCTGTTTATCAGTGAATCTGCTTGTGTGCACATGCCTGTGTTGTGCATGAGCACGGAAGAAAATGCTCAGCACAGTAAAAACTGTTGTCTCCCCCCCCCCCCCCCCCCCCCCCCTCTACCATGCTGCTCGTGTCTCCGCTGCTGCCACACTTGTCCAGAGCACTGCCTTCTGAAGTTTCCCATCAAGCCTACCTCTATTCAAAACTGACTTAAATGTAGGTTTTTTTGCTAGAGTTTCTTTTTTTGTGACATGTAAGAGAAGTGGCCGTAGGAAATTGTTTAGCTGAATGAACCATTGTGGCTCAAAATTTGAGTATTTAATGTCAACATAATGGTCCACAGATGTTTGAATGCACACTGAGAGGTACAGTATGTCATGTTGCAGTGCAGTAAGTGCTTTGTAATGGATCCATTTATCAGTGGCTGTCATTACTAAAAAAAAAACTCACAATTCTCCTGAAAGATCACAATAAATCTAAAAACCATGTGTACCAAATCCGGTTGGGCTACAGTATGTCAATCATGTACTTAATATTCTAGCTCATTTAGCATCTTGAAGAGAGATTAATGACATGAACAATCTTTACAACAATCCCCCAAAGATGAAAGAACTCTCAAACAAAAGCACATGCGCTACAACTTTGATTTAGTGCTTTAATACAACGCTAATTAGATCACATGAAGTGTCTCCTCGTGAAATCTGCTCCCATCGCCTAATTATAACGGCCAGATATGCCGTAATGGGACACATGTATTTTAAATCAAAGCGCTTGTGTGACAGAATGGTGATGGGGAAGTAACGCTGACACCACTTATGGACAGCGTGGACATTGGCTTCATCGTGTCCGTCAAATTGTGACAATGCCACCCAATGGCTTGCTCCACAGAGGAGAGGCTGCCGCTGGCTGGGTGTGAGGGCTAATTGTGTGTCTGTATGACTAGTGTGCAGCCCCAGGATGACTAATGAAGAATCCTTAGCTTTTGAACACGTCGTTCACCTCCTTCAGCACTAATTAATGGCTCATTGGAGGAGGACTGAATTTCACCCCAGCCTTTTTCACCTATTATCCACTACTTTAACATATGCCTCTTCTGCATACTGAGCATGTATTAAAGCAGCCCGAGTAATGTAAAGCCTCCACTGAAAGTCTTCCCGCAAAGTGTGTTTTTCTAATGAATTAAAGATGGCTTCCTTGCTCTCTGGCTGGTAAACACTGCTGTTTGCCGCATAATCAGCATACGGATTTATACAAATGAGTGCTGTGGTTAAATTCAAAATTCAGATAATGGTTGGAAGTAAAGACATTGCATGTGGAATCACATGCAGGCGCTGAGAGTGTAGAACTGCATCTGATTCCACATGCACATGTTTTTAACGTACACTGTCAACTTTTTGTACTTGTGCTTGGTCTTATCAGCCGTGAGTAGTGACCCCTGCATTCTATTTTGTATTTCCAGGAGATGTTTTCTTCACTACAAATCCTTCTCGGGTTTATCATTGTGTGGGCCTCTGTGAATATGTTTATCTGTACCAACGGCGACCTTCCGTTGAGCAGGGTTGATATGGGGGCCGTGAGCTGACTGTTGGAGAGAAAATCACAGCTGGGAGTGGGAGACTAGTTCCTGATCTGACAAAAAACAGCAGCTGATGTGAAAATGGCTCAATTAGGGCAGTTGTAAACTAATTTGGGCCCACGTCGTGCCCGCCAGAGCCAGGGCTTTTTTTTTTATTTGCCGCTGTGGTTAATATTGCTTCAGCACATTAAAATGTGCAGTTGATGGGTGCTCAGGAGCCCTGGTTGTGTCAGAGAGTGCTCTCCTGGTGGACACTTAAACAAAGAATGAGCCAAGTCCACTCCCTCAGCAGTGGCACAATTACCAGTGCTGTTTTTCCTGGGCAGAGAACAAAACATGGTACGGTGCTCAGGCTTTTTCCTACAGGCTAAGGTTTTCACTCCTTCAGTTATACAGCTGGCAACATGCTGTCAGGAGCACAATATGCTATCCGGAAGACACGGATCAAAGCAATAGTCTTAAATCATGGGTTTTTGGCGTTGACAGGCTGTAACAATAAGAGTCCTTTTCCCTCCACGTCTGTCTGCCAAACAACTGAAGTAAGCATAGCGTACCTTTTCCTCATGCAGAGCCAAGATGTACACAGACTGATGATCACAGTGGCGGTTGGGCAGCCGATAACACTATCCTCCGGCTGCTGCCCACGTTTGTGTCTCTGACAATTAGACTCCAGGCTGACAGGGGAGCATGGTTCAGCCACTGTGTTAAGAGACTTTGTCAAATGTGTAGCCCATCAAAATGCACGGGCAGCCCCAGCTGAAGTCAGTCATCCCCTATTAACGATGGCCCTATTAGCTCCTCCCGTGACCTGTGAGCTGGGAAATGAAAGGCATGAAGGTGCAGTCATTTATATAACCAATGTCAGGGTGCGTCGGACATGGACACCCCTCATCTCCCCGTGCCTCGTCAGCCTCTCTGATCAGATGTGGATGCATAATACATCAGACGGCCAGTAAGTGGAGGAAAGACATTCATCACTGTCCACCTTTCAAATTAGATCCCACAGACGTGGCAATCAGTCAGACGCATCAGTATTCAGCCCTGGCTGAAGGCTCTCCTGCAGAGACATCCCCTTCATTACAGCTTTACAAACCTTACTTCAGTGTAACAACTGCCCTTCGCACATAATCTGTACTTCAAACAATAGTGTTTCCCTACATTGACTTTTAGTCCAATGTGTTAACGTGCCACTTTGATTGTCTATATAGATTTATGGATATAGGAGTCAGAGAAAGGCAAAGAGACTTCCAGGAGAGTGTTTATGCCTTTAAAGCTATGTTTCTTTGAGCTTGTCAAAGGCATGAGCCTTTTTCTATAGGGTGTAGAAAGCTGTGGTTTACTTTAAATGTTTCCAATCTTTCCCCTGGGGATTATAAAGGTTTCATTTCATGAGAGCACTTATCTGTATTTGGTCAAAACACATTCTGGTGCATGCCACACCATCTGTAACATATTTAGTTTCTTGGAAGATTGTTTACGTATAATGTTCCATAAATGTTCTCAGTGCTGTCTGATCAAAGACATTTAAACTGACAACCATATACAGCATTTAATAGAGAAAATAGACCACGGCCACCTAATTAGAAATGTTCTCTTTTCTTTCCTCATATTGCTGTCCCATTGATGCGGGTCTCTTTCTTCTATACCTCAGGTAAGAAAGTTTTTTTTTACTCAGTCCTTTGTCTATCCACAAACTAAGGTACTGATAGACCATGCCTGGCAAATTGCACTCTTTCCAAAATTAATTCCAATTATTAGTTTCATTTTCATTTCAGCTTTCATTTTGTAATTCAGTGAAGCAATATAGAAAGCATCAGATAAATGCAGCAAGTTCGGTGGCTACATTTCCATCCACAAATGCATATACAGCGTGAGTATACAGTATATTTCATAAAAATGAACTTAAACATAAAGTTCACTGGAAGATGATCAGTCCCGAGTCCTCTCAACGTCTCTTAATCCCTGGTTATTACGTCAACGTCAAGCCAATCTCAGCACTTGTTTCTGATGTATTAAGCAATAGAATAGAATTTTCCTCAGCAATTAAGACGATGCAAAAAAAGTACTTTCCAAGAGTCTTTTTCCATTTGGACCTCAGAGAGAAGACTTTATTTGGTCTAGCCACTCTGTAATGAGTAGCTTGTGTTGGTCTTTACTTAGATGGACCATGATCCTTAGTGAGTCTTATGTCTTTGCCAGAATGCAGAGAAGCAGATGTGCTGGGTGATCAGCTTGAGCCTCAGCCACAGCTCCTCATCCTCAATGTTTGGTTCTGTGGTGTCCAACTGTCAGAGTTTCCCCTAGGCTGCTAATCGGCTTTGAAATGGAAACAATTAGTTCCATAGCTGAGGTAGTCTGTTGTGTGGTTGGATTCTGCCTTCGAGTCTAAGGCTTTTGCTGTGTCATTGGAAGCTAGCAGAAAGGAGGCTGTTTCTTAGAGTTAAATGTTTGCTTCATTGTGAATTGAAAGAGTTTAGACTCTGCTTTTTATTTAGTTATACAATAACACATAATTAAAATAAAGTTGAGATCCACACCAGTAATCCACAAGTTAGGTTGAAAAGTAGTGAGATGCAATGCAACTTTTCAACAGAACCCCCACTGCCCCAACTTGTTATTAAAATAGACACTGTAACCTGTTCTATGCGGAAGCATTGAGGCTGCTTTTGGAACAGCTTGGAAGGTCTCCTCAGTTTCCTCTCATCAGATTTCTGGCTTTAATTTGTCTCAGCGCGCCTGAGGAAAGGTCATGATCCAGATGCTTTCACCCTCCTCTACTGGTCTTCATCTTTCCAAGAGGGAAAAACAGAGAGCGAGAGAGGGATGGACAGAGTGGGAGGAAAGTCCTGGTGTTCCTGCCTAGGCTCTCCCTTATTTTCCCACTCAAAAGTACATCCTCATTTATAATGAGTGTGCCTGTCCGACAGAGTGGTGGTGGCATCTACATACTCACTGTAGCACTGAGGTGACTGAACAAGTCCCAGAGCGCACCGTGTCTCTGGGTTCGCTTCTCCAAATTGTGATATTTGGAGCCTCTCCTCTCCTCTCCTCCCCTCCCCTCTCCTCTCCTCTCGCAAAGTGTGCAGTAAATGTTAAAATCATTTTTATTTTGTGCCGTAATACAGAGGTGTTTAGTAAAAAAAATAAGTATTTTTATTGTCACATGTTCTGTGCAGTTTGTTGACAAAACATCAGCGTTGCAGATGTTCTTTATGTCTAGGCTGACTTAATATTACACACAAAAATAGAGAGTTAGCAAATTGTTTTTTAATAAAGATAATTGCATTGCTTATTTTGTGTTTCTCAAAAAATGAAGCTTTCGCAATGACGATTCACAATCTGTCTGTGTTTAGAGGCATGACATGATGAAAATGTTTGGTAGAAATTCTCACAAAAGCATTTATTGATGCTATTATCATGGTATAAAAAGGCATTGATGCTGTGAGGAATGCTGCAAATTTCAAGAAAAAACAAATTACAATCACTAGGTGTGTCACACTTTGCTTTAGCGCACAAAATGAGATTGCGTACATCAGGACAGATAATTGATGGCAACAGGGGGAAAATGTTTTTAATAGGTTTTGACCTTAAGGCAATAATTGATTCAATTCGCCTCATCACAGTTCACTAATGTCTGTGGGAGAAATAGCTATAATATTTTCTATTTGGGGGGGGGGGGTTGTAGATGGCTGGAAGCGCTAACAATTACCCACATGAAAGAGCCCATGTTAAATGAGCTTGGCACTCAAGAAACAAACCTCAGAAAGTGCTTGTGCAGACTGTTGTGTGCATGTTAATCAATAGTCATGATTTATTCAATGAAGTAGCTGTCAGGAAGTGGTTGTGTGAAGTGTGGAGAGGCTGATGAGAGGCGCACACTGGTTTGTATTGGTGTCCACAGAGATGGAGAGGTTTTGTTTTAACCAAAGCCAAGAATGAGTGATGTGCAGATGTAGTGAACACAAGTACCACATTACTGTATTAGGAAATAGCCTCTTTTGATATGAACATATTTAAAAGATATACTCATAAGTGAAGACGCAAATTTGTTTGACAGTTTGAGCACCTGTCTTATTGTTTCACTCCATGTAGTTGCTTCTGCAGACGGTTCGTTGAGGGCATTCAACCACTTTCTAAATTGGCTTTATATTCATTTCTAATCTGGTAATGTCTAAATGTAATGCTGCCTTTGGATCAGGGTTTCACTAGCTATGTCCTGAAAATAGAGTGAAAAACAAGCGAAATCAACCATGTCTGTGTTTTTTTGGCCCACTCCGTTCAGGGCTCTTGCAAAACTTAACCAGCGTGGCATTGACAAAGATTGCGGCCCCACAGGCCACAGTGGGTGTGCAGAAGAAAGTGGCCTCGCTCTGGCAGCTGACACTGAAACATATATACTTAGGCACAGTGACATACGCTGGCACACAGCGCCATACACAAACACACTCAGACACACACAAACACGAGAGAGACAGACTTACGCATCCTCAACAAGGGGAGAGTCAGAGTCCAAACATCTGTAGTAAGTGTTTGACTCAGTTCAACCCCTCATAGACACTTTTAATGGAGTTGGCTCTCCCTCCACTCTCCACCCTCCACCCTTCAACTTGGATCTAGCCCAGATGGAACGCCACCACCTCTCTCTCACTTGCTCAGTCTCGATTGTTGCCTCTGTCTGTAGACAAAAAAGAGTAGTATGAAGGGGAAGTTAATGATATAAAAACCACCACACTGTCTCTTTAAGTGGGGATTAGAAAAAAGAGGAGTGCAGGCCAAGGGAGAAGAGGGGGCTGTAAGGGGGAGTGTAAAAATAAGAAGCCCGGCAGGAGCGGCACTGCAAGGTCACCTCTGCTGTGGTGTCGGGCCTGTCGGATCGAAGGCATGGCTAAGGGGTTGCAGTGGTCTGGACCGGTCTCCCAGGAATGCTTCAGGAAGATCTCCTGCCATACCTGAGGCAGCCGCTCATTTATCTGGAATGCTGCGCTCCGACTGCTAACGACCAGCTCAAATTGGACTATTTTTTCCCATTTGTCAGTCGGCCAGCTGCACTGGCTCAGCTGCGCATCTGTGCAGAGGCACGGCGTAGGACAATGAAAGTTCCAAAATCATTTTTCTCACTTCTCTTCATTTTGTGTTTCTCTTCTCACAGTTGGGAGAGTTTTCAGTATTGTTGCCGGCTGTCAGTCTAAGTAACTTTCCCCTGGTGCAGTGTTAATGGAGATGAGTGCCTTTGGCATGTGGCACAGCTTTTCCTGTGACATTTCTGATGCCCCTGCACAGCAGGAGTGCTCAGTATGGCTTGTAATCTGCCTGTTGTGTAGGATTTCTTACATTGTATGTGAGTTTTCTCCAGTGGCACAGTTTGATGTTTTAAGTCATAAAACCTATTCTACCCCTGTGTGGATGACTAATTTTAAAATCATTAAGGCAGTAGCTGAGCAAAGATCCATGTACAGCAGTGGACAAAAAAACAGTAATACCGTCAATTTATGCACAGCAGTGCAACAACAACCCTATAGCTTATCTGACTATACAAACATTTTAGAGACAAATACAATTTCCTATGACAGGCTACAAGTTTTCCAAAGCTAATATTTATTGCTCGGCTATGTATTAGATTGAACTGCACTGTATAGCACATGTGTTCTAGGCTATTTCTTTTCACATTGTATTTTGAATACTATCAGTGTATTTTATCACCAGTACAATAGAACATATAACAAGTTTCCATCATTTTCTTTAAAACATACAATACAGGGACAGGATGTAGCTTTTTGGAAATGCCCTCCATATATGAACACCCCCACCTTACTTTGTTCATTAAGAGGGAATGAGAGGTTTTGCCACAACATTTTTATCATTTAAATGAGCTTCATCAAATAGGTCATTAATATGGAAATTACCTTCCTTTGGCTTTCTTGCAAACCATTTCCAAGCCCAGGGAAAAGCCACATTTTACTGTAGGTTCACTTTACACTGACATTTATACTTTTCATGTATTAACGAAGTGTTATCTCAGTTTACAGCTTTGTAAAATGAATTTCCTAAAATATAAATGTATGCACAGGATAAAATCAAAATACATGTTGTGTGCCATCCATGCCTAATATCACTGAAGTGATACATGAATGTTTCCATTTTAAGTACCGTAACTTTGAACTCCCTCTACCAAACTAAAACACACAAGCATACACTAATGTGCAATAAATGTAAAAAATAACAAACTGCACTGCACTCTTGAAGTTATCATTCAATATCATTCATTATCATCAGTCAAAAAGTGCCTTGATTGTAACTATAATCTAACTGTCTGTAGATTATTTTTTGGGTGCATCACAGCCTCTAGTGCAGAGGAAATCTACCGGTCCACCTCCGGTCTGGAACTGGCAAAGGCGAGTCAGTCTGACAAGGTGTGAAAAGAGTCATGATCTTCTTCTCTCTCCCTCTCAGATCTCACTTTGATGGACTGCTTTGTAGTGCAAGGAGCTGGGCAAGAGCTGCTAAGCTACATTACAATATATGGCGTGTTTGCCCAGCAGGTGCCATTTCCCTCTCTGCCATAATATGAAACACTTTGCATTGCTAACGCACTGAATGCCAATGTCAACTTAGGCATGTAGCTCACAGACCTCTTCTTTAAACATCTCCTGCACCACCTGGAAACATGATCAGTAATGTGCTGCTTGTTAAGCTCAGTTGGTATTAAGGTGATGTCTTAAAGGGTTTGTTCACCCAAATTACAAAAAAACATATTTTCTCACCAACCTTTAGTGGCATCCAGCCATAGAGTTTTAGTTTTATTTGCTCAGGTTTTGAGTTTGTCTTTTATATATGTGTCCACCCCCATTTCAATAGAGGCAAGTTAAATTGTATCCATGGTGCTCTCAACTTTTAAATTAAGAACCTGTAAACAAAAATTAAACGGCAACATTTACTTCAAGGAAGAAAGTCCACAGAACTGTTTTACTGGGACTATTACTTTAGAAGAAAGTAGTTTCAATAAAAACGTCTGAAAAGATACGTAGCTGTTCATTGAATAATTTCCTTAATGTTTTCAGTAACACAAATGAAATTCCATTAACCTAAAACGAAAATAGTTTCTAAAAAAGAGACATCTTTGTCTCTTTAAATTGATGGAAACACCTCTTGACAAGCATCTAAGGAGGTATCCCTCTTCCAGTACAGAAAAACATGAAATGTGTCATATGTACAGAGTAGACGATAGCAAGAGTACAAAATACCATATGGAGCGGCAGAATGACAATGATAAATCAACAAAGCCAAAACATAAAGTTAAACTGAAATGTATTTTGCTATCCTGTTCTGCTGTTATAGTGCCACCTACATCAGTGTTCTTCAGGGGGCTTACATTCAGGGGCACTGACAATAGTTTTATTCATCATTTAACTCCAATTTCCACCGCAGGTGTTAAACGGCAAAGATGGACGCTGTTAGCAACTGTAATTTAAACACACTGTTTGTTACACATATTGACCCATGAAAGAAAGACAACTAAACCCTGCTCGACGATAATGCCGGACAAGCATTAAGGCTGTCTTGAGACCAACAGTAGTCCTGCCTGCTGCTGTTTATCTCCGATACATACGGGACTCTTTGACAGGCCGCATGAAACTCTGTCTGTCACTTATTGGGCAGTGTAACAGAAAGGGACATGTCGTGTGGAACCTTGTAATGCACAAACGAATGGTGATATGTGATGACAGGACAAAGCCACTGCACACACCTATGACTGGCTGCAGGCTAGTCTGCGGAGGCAGGTGAAATGCCTTAGCCATCATTGTTTAATGTTATGTGACATTGCTCTTTGCTTGTTGCAAACTGTTCAACTGAGCAGCAAGCTATGGAACACAACACAATACAGAACAACCGCGTCTGTTATCTTTGTCAGTGTTAATTTTCAGCTTGTGGTGTCTCTCTATAACACGTGGTTTAGGCACAATGAGGGTGGAAGTGGTACTTAATACTGAACATCAAGGTTAATGAAGTGAACATGCAATTAACCCAAAGCAGGCCTTGGTTGTACAGTGAAGGCTATACCCTCTTTGATAATACCACTGGCCACTTGTCGTGTTCACAGTGTAAGATTGTGCACCCTGTTTACCTCTTAGACCCCTTAAAATGCCATGGAGTGACTGTTCTGCTCCTTCACCATGTCTCTATCAACTTTGATGTCAATAATTCACTGCAGGATTCTTACAGATTAATTAATGTGATGTAAAAAAGGCTACATTTCCACTAGATGAATAGAGCGCTCCTCAAGTTCAGGGAAAAGGCCAAGATTCTTTCAACATTCAGTAGGTGTTTACCAAATAATCCCACACAACAAGTGAAGCAGAAACTTAATTGTAACTAATTAGCTCCCTAGAGGTTTAATTGGATCCGCATTCTTTATTCCCTAGTTTACCTGCAATATGTAAATCCTGCTTCCATGTTGCGGGAAGGAGGGGTGGAATAAAAAAAGAAAAAGAAAAAAAAAAGAAACGCTAGTGTATGGGAGGGATCCGTAAAGAGGAGCTGAATTAAGTGAAGTTGAAAATCAGTCTATAACAAGCTTAATTTCTGTCTTGCCTGGCTCTCCTCACCCATCCGCCACCCTGGAGCTGTTTCCAGCCTGTGTAATTGAATGAGCGTTCAGTAAGGTCAAGTAATAAGAAGGCTTTGTTTTTCGCTCAGATCAGTTGCTATCTCTGAATTGAAAGTGACTTTGTAGACATTCTTATTTTTGTATGAAAACCCTTCCTGAGTTAACCTGGAAAAATTAGCAACCCGTCTCTCTTATGTTTTTTTAACAGCAATCCCTCTGAGGAAAAGCTGTTGTGTCTTTTGCATGATTTCACTTAAAATGATGAGGCTCAAATCGGAGAACCAACATCTGTCCACCTTGACTTTGGAGTACAATTTTCTGGGCCGGGGCCCTTCCTCTTTTTCAGGTTCATCAGCACTGTCCCAAACTGGGAGTGGGCTGGTGGGATATTGTTCATTTTCCCCTCTACAAACTACGTGATGGGTTAAAGGTTAAACAAGCTATGCTACCGCCAAAACAGGATATATATATTTTTTTTCTTTAAGTTAAAACTCCCTCAAATCACCATCCAGGGACACAATGAAAGTCTATTTATTCCAGACCGACAATACTGTCCATCCTGTTTGGTTTCTATAGCAACTGCAGCTCCTAACTTGGCTATACCAAGCCTGAACGAGTATAATGTTGCTAAACTAGTAGAAAACAGATGTCTGTGGACTGTTTGCCAGATTTATCCCAAAGTAATTTTTGTTAACACACTTCATCAACCATTTCTTTCCAGGCCGGTTCAATTGTCCCTGTGAGGAGTGACCTCATCACGGAGGCTAGCATTGAAAAAAATGTATACTTGTACAAATATGTGATGCTTTGTTTCTACTTGGTCGGTGTTTGCAAACGTGATAATATAGCAGCGAGGAAAAAGAAGTGTCATGGAGGGTCAGTAGAGACAGGAAGAGGGTGTGGAGTGTTCAGTTTTAGAGAGTGTTACATCACCAGACTTTTCCCACTTTTCCATCAGGCCACACATACTTCACCACAGTGAAACTCATATGACTACTGTCACTGAGCAGACACAGAATTTTGGTCTGAAAAAAAAAATATATATATATATATATGTAAGTTTGGCTTTAAACTTTTGGTTGACATTTACACCAACTTTTTTTTACAAAATGAGAAATGCGAGAAAAGCCCCAAGCAAAGTCATCATTTTTTTAGAAATGCATTAAAAATTACATATTCCTTATACTTAGGTGTATTATATAGATGTTTTGAATCGGAAATCTATCTGGCCAGCATGTATTGGAAGAAAATGAGCTATCCAGACATAAACCACCCAATCTCCTGCTTTGATATGACAGTGATAACGACTGAGCCACTATTTGATAACATGCTATACAATAAAGATATCTCCATATATTGTATTTGTTATCAGAAATTCGAAACATTGAGCCATTAGCAGATGAAAATAAGTGTCTCAAAATGTAGCTTACAGATATTTTGAAAAACTCTTATTGTAAATTTATTCTCTGAGCTTTTAATCTCTTATATTCACCAATACAGTTAAGTAATTACAACATTGTTTCATTTTAAAATATAACACAGGATATACTGTATACAAGTGTTGGAAAAACTTTCTTAGGCAATAAGGCAATCCATTTGGATTAGGCAATCCATTTGAGGGAGATGGAACAGTCTAAATATTACTTCAGATAACTGATATTTCCAAAAACATATTTATTTATTGTTATTATTATTATTATTATTTTACGTCCATCCTTTTTTCGAAATACCTTATTTGGGACAAATGCTTTATATATAGAGAGGATTATGCAGACATACAAGCAGCTTTACCACAATGGCAGCTGTCTTCCTATTTGGTCACAAATATCACAGCAATTTAGACAGTTAGAAGAGATGACCTTACTACTTTTAGTATATCAAATATGTAAAACCAGAACAGTGCACAGTTGCTGTTTCTTTGAGACAAAAGTCTGTTGTGGTGTAGACTATTACACCTAGCTCATTACAAAAAGTGCAGAGAGGCAAGAAGAGTTTTAGATTAAAGCGTTAAATAAAAACCTGTTGTAGGTGAAAACAAATAGACAAAACACATTGAGAAATGTAGTGTAAAAAAAAAGTGTGTAGGCTGATTTAGTGTATCAGCCCACACATAAACATCACGTATAACGTTTGTCCACGTACTCTTCTTGCGTTAAGATTATTACAACATGTAATATGTATCCAGTTATCTTGATGATTAAAATTGCATTGCTGGGGCGACCTCCAGCTCACCCAGAAACAGCGTGCGCCCCATGTAGGCTCAGTCCTTTGCAGCGGGCCGGTGTTCCAATCAGACCTGCGGCCCTTTGCTCTGTGTCATCTCCCATCTCTCTCCCACCTTTCCTGTCTATCCAAAAAATAAAGCTAAAAGCTTCACATAAGAACATTTTAAAATTCAAAAAATGCATTGCCACAGGGATTGCAGCTGGTCTTGGCAATAAGTTTAAAACGTTGCGTTTCTGTATGGATCACCTGTTGAAACACAACTGTCTCTGTTTACATATATAATATGGACAGTATATAATACAGAGGCAATCTTTATGGAGTTTAGACATATATTTTTATAATGAAAAAAACTTGATTTAAGGACATGGTGTGACAGCAAACAAAATGTTTATACATATTTGTTGGTGGGAAAAATGTATCATTGCTATTATTATTACTGGTAATAGTGGTCATAGTAGAACTAGCAGTGGCAGTATTTTCTTTTACAGATTAAAGCCTGGCACCCTCAGTGACAGAGTGGTGTCATGCCTGCCTGAGAAGGTTCATCATGAGCTCTAGCAAAGCATGTCAGGCATGCAGGTGAAAGACTGGAATGTGATTAGTCTGTCCTGCAGGATTGTGATAAGAGGCCACAGTTCATGCATATCAGCGAAGGGGGAACTATTTGACTGGTCCTCAGAAAGTCACACTTAAAAAAAGACTTGCTAAGAAAGTCAAATAGACGTTCAAGTCGACCGCCTTTTGTTTATCTAATTGAGCTGCTCAATTTGATTGGGTAAGACAGGCTTCTGTGAATGTCAGTACCTGGTGTTTATTTTTACATTTTTTTTTTTAGTCATGTATTCTACACGTTGCTGATAGCAAACAGTACTCCTTTTGCCTCCTCGAGAAAATCATGATGGACCTCAAGCTTCATGCATAATGCAAAGGCTGTAAAAAGAGTGTTTCCTGAGAGCACACTGCATCGCCTTTGGACTTAAGTGAAATATAACCTGAATTTGACATTTTCTAATATCCTACACCAAACTTTTTGTTTCAAAGAGATAGGGGCGGTAATTGCTGCACCAGAAGAAAGACTGCCGATCCTTCTGGGTATTGCGGGTGACTGTGGGGACAAGGCAAGATTGGAACATGGTAATTGCAAAGACAAGGGCTGAGAATAAATGGAAAAAAGAGTTCTTTACTGTCAGATAGAGGAAGGTCAGAAGCACAAGTGTATGACATCCATGCATGTTACAGTGTATTATTCACAGTGTACACAGGGGACTGATACCTTTTCTTAGATATCCAATTCATTGCTTTGCTTTCTGACAAAGAGAGGAGATGATCTCTGCTGAAGTCTCCCCCCCACCCCCAACTGTTCTGAATTAACAAGAGATGATACTAGATGCAAGGATGTCAACAGCACTGGGTTGCAGGGATTATCAGAACAGGCCACAGTATGCATTTTTCCCCCTACTCCCCAAATCATTATTTCATTATTTGATTAATGCTTCCACGGTGTTGTCAGAATGCTTATACATTTCCTCAAAGATGAAAGACAAACAGGGGCAATTTATTTCTCCAGATTAGATATTGATCACAGCTAGTGTGCTGGGCGTCAGATATCTTCCCTGAAAAATGAATGTCAAATGGTAAGCATCACTACTTTTTTTTATTTTCTTTTTCTATTAAAGAGGCGAGCATCGTAGCCATTTTTGTGCACTCTTAATAGAAAATGTCAATTTTTTTGTTAGTGATTCTCTGGCTATAATTTAATCCTTTTGACGTGATCATTTCTGATCAGCCTTGTTAATGTCTTGTCCAACTCTTCAGTGTTGTCCCTGTAATGTTGTTTTTTTAAATCTTCTAGTTCTGTCCCATTTAGAGACTTTAAAGAGTGGACAGGGAGCTGGCTGACTGTCTAGATGCACCGCATACTACGCAATGAAGAAAGAATGTCAGATGGACATAAATAGGACCAATGTCCATGACCAGCTTTCCTGCATACAGTTTTTTTTTAAGTAGCGCCGTCTCCGTAATAGACTGCTAGAGAGAACTTTCATGAAGATTATAAAGAGAAATGGCAGCCCATACGCTCCGAACAATATGAAGAACTCCTTTCTGTTGTTGTGTTGTCATGTTTGGTCTGTCTGAGATGATGACTTCACTGAAGAGATTGAATTAAAGACCACCAATGGGAAAACAAAAATAGATTTGGTTGAGAGCTGTGCTGGAAGAGTTACTCGCATAAAAAGTGTTCTCTTACTGTACATGAAAACTAACAGTGTTGTTTAATTTTTAATTTAGTCCTCTCCACTGTGTATATATTTGATTGTTACTGAACGTTGGATCAGTAAAATGCATCCAATTTCAACATAGAGGACACTTTGTTATAGACGTTTTTTGGAGAGGACAATGCTAAACCAAATCATACATCTAATCTAACATATAATCAGTGTCTCTTTTTTAGAAGTACAGATGCTGGTCATGGATACACTCACACATAGTGTTATGAATAATTTCTTCTTGTGTGTTTTTCTGTACGAGATGACAGCACCAGTGAAGTCACTGTTGCTCAAAGGGAGCATAAACACCAATATAACACAAGACTCCAGAGAGAGTCAGGAGTAAACAAATAATGATGTCCCTGTGTGTACAGTTAGCTCTACCATAACTTGGTATTTAGCTACAGCACAGTAGGTCATTACAGAAATTCAATCCACTGGAATTTGGATTCATTACTCTGAGTGACTCCTGTGTGACCTGTCCGGATGGGGATTTCAGACAGGAAGTCAGCTGATAGTTTCACCCAGTTGTTTGTTTTTGTCTTCCACAGTGTACTTTATACAAAGTGATTGAACAATTGTTACATTATTTATTTTGCCATAAGTGCACTGATGTAGTGGTAAGGTCCATGTGAACAATGTCATTGAATATGTTTCCGCTTAATCACCCCCCTAGTTTGACCCCTACTTGCCATGAGTGTGTGATTCATCATCATAGCCCAAATTACTTTTCTCCATAGTCGCCTTCTATTACTTGCAGTCAGGGAAAACGCTGTTGCTTTGTATTTAGTGCCAATGTGGCAGCCGAGTGTAAATTATCTCACTGATTCTATCAGGGTAAAACAAACAGACAGAAGAGCGAGACATCAATTACTGTAGCTCCTCCTGGGGAAAATAAAAGCATTGGAATCTAATGAGTGTATTGCGTTTACCTGCTGTTATATAATTTATACCCTGTTAACCTATCCGTCACCTCCCTGCACACAGTTAACCTCAAGATCCCAATGCTGTTTGGCTGTAGGAAGAAGAAAAACATCTCCAAATCGCATTCATTTGTACTGTATACCAAAAAAAAAAAAATCTAAAAAATCCTCTTCATAACATCATGTGTTGACAACATGTATGTGTCATACAACATGTGTTTTGTATGCACTCTTCTCATAAACACTGGTGTTTGTTTGCTGAGTCTTTCATTTCATGCAGATTTTAACCCTGCATTCCTAAAGTAAGGCTTTTGACTTTGAAAAGCTCCTACACACCAAAAAAACACAGCTGATGATTTGCACTGCGAGCTGTGCTGTGAGTCACTGAGGCTTAGCAGGATCTACTGCTCTGACTCAAACATGTGCTGCCAGGGATAGAAGCTTTCTCCCCCACTTGTATTGTCTTACTGCCACAATGCGGCCTCAGACAGCCATCTCCAAACGAATCCCTTGCCACACGGAAAACATAACTTGTCCCCACCTCGTGAACACAGGCCAATCAGACTGCAATCTAAGGATCTATGTGAAGTTACCAGTGGATCGCGTTGTGTTGTGTATTCCCCATATTGTATTGCAATAGGTGACTTTGTGTTGTCAGAAGAAAGGGGTCTCGGACACAGTTGTTAATGTTGTGAGGCTGAGCAGCTGCTTTAACAAAGTTGGAAGTCCAGTCATAGTTTTGACAGTGAGAAATGTGCCATCTTCAAAGACGGAATACAACTTCTATATGATAAAGAAGAGGAAAACATAAAACAGCAAGGCCACAATACGCTGGGTCACACGAAAAAAATAATACAGAGGCAATCTATATGGAGTTAACAGAAAAACCACGACAATCAGTAATGCACACGATGTGTTCAATATTTTCCCCCAGACTCCCATTTCTTTTTGATCTCTTCCCCTTTGCCTCAATCATTTTCTCCCCAACCAAGAAGTCCCTCTCGCTCACTCCCTTTTATCGCCACAGAAATTCATTCAACATGTCCGCTTATAGGCATTCTATTATTTCTTTATTTATGTATTCCATTTTTTTTATTCAGAATCACATGTTAATGAAGAGCATCATTATCAACCTTAAATATTTAATTTTCCGCTCTGTGTCTGCTTCCGAGGGAGGCTGACTGGAAGAGCAGCAGTGGGGGGGGGGTGCTGTAGCTTCAGCTTTATGTGCATCCGCTGCTTTAAAGTCAGCAACAACCAAAGCAAAAGTATAGCAGTGTTTTTCCACATCAGCTCTATCTGAAGTCCAGTTACAAGCTAACCCACACACACAGATCGAAGACCTGGTGTACAGTATGCTGTCCAATGCTTTTGGGGTGGGGGGGGGGGGAAGGGTGGCTACAGATTCGGCTTCAGTATTGCTCTTTGCCCCTTAGCCCCATCTCTAACTCCATCCCCAGCCTCAGCATTAGCTCCAGAGAGGCTGAGTGCCCTTGTGATAAGGTGTGAGGCCTGTCTGCCTCTGACTGACAAGCCTGCTCTCACCATGCCAGTGCCTGCTGCTTGATAAGAGAAAATGTCAGCGTGATTTGGGAAAATGTCATTTATCGTGGCTTTCTGGCCATGTCTGTAAACCAGACTGATTATGGTTGCTGGACATTTATATAACTGGGGGGGGAATTGTACAAATGCTATGTTTTTCTGTGATAACGGCACTTAATATCACTTTTGCCGTATTGGATTTAATTTTTGTTCCTGTACCTTCTCCTCCCCTTGTCTGAATAGCCTCACCATCACTTGGTAGTTTATTTTATGAAGCGTGTATCAGACACCATCAAATTGTCTGGCGTGTAAAGGTGTTTAGATCAGGTATTCACTCCACACCCAGACAAAGACTTCCACCGCTCCGTATTGTGCAGAATCTATGAGTTGAAGTGTGTCTTTGTGGTGTGAGAGGAGCCCCAGATTCATGTGACAATCTGCTAGTCTTTGTCAGAGCGTGTGTGTGGGCTGTGCGGTGGATAGGGGACATCTTGCTGTATTATTTAGAAAGGCAATCCTCCCCAAAGATGAGTGGGTTAACAGGAATCATTAATTGGTTTAGCAGGATCATATAGACACTAGTTCCGGCTTAGCTGCGAGGCAGAAAATGCTTGCGTTCAGATGAATTCAAAAGCTCCTGCATGTTGTTATTATTTTTCTTACACTGTAAATGCTCGCACTGTGAAGATGGACTATTTAGGTTTACTTTAATGCCTTAGGTTTTCATTTGTGGATTCAAGATGAAGCAGAGCCGTGTTTGTACTCACGTCATCACTTTTAATGTCGGATTCAAAACCCAAGCTGTCATATATTATTCAAGGAGTTTTCTCGTCTTTTCTCCGAAGTACTTCACTATAGTACTGTACCTCTGCTTGCTGCATGATTCTAGGAGCCATGCAGTTTAGAGGAGGGTCCATGATTCAGTGCTGTATATTTTTTCCCTTATTGTTGACTCAAAGTGACATTTATGGGACACCCTGATAAAGCAATTCTTCCTGCTGCTCAGACCAGGCCGGTATTTTCAACAGACTTTTTCATTCATTTGTATTCACTTTTTTTTTTGGAAGACCCCGGCTGCCTTTTGTGATCCACAGCCCGAAGTAGACTGAGACAGAAATAATTGTCTTTAACATGGACTCCCGGGCCCCCTCATGGGAGCTTTGTGAGAGTGTTGTTCCCCACTTTTAACCAAATGTATTGCTAGTCTTACTGTGGAAGTCTAACAAAAGCGCGGGCCCACTGTTCCTGGTATATTTGTCAAATCACTGCACCTGTGAGAGTCCCTGCGTAAGATGAATTCTAGGTTGGAGTGTTCGTCCAGGAATAAATCTCTCTTTTTTTGCATTGTCTTTGTTTGGGCAAGCTGTAGGCTGGGAATGAGCTTTCCTCGTCACATGAAGTGGAGTTGGTGAAAGCCATGATAAATGGTGCTCTTTGTTGACACCTTCATTGGGTTATTTATGGCTCATTAATTGAAGTGAAAAGGAGACTTGTTGGCGCAGCAGGGGGAGGCAGCGACAGGCCTCCGTGGCTGTGCCTCAGAGCGGCCCATAGGCTTCGGGGGAGAGGGAGAGAAAGAGAAAGGGAGGGACAGAGACGTAGTGAGGGAGAGGCAGCCATCCCTCTCTCACTTCTGTCTTGTTTCCTGTTTGCTGTGGAGAGAAAGGGAGACAAGCCATTCATCAGAAATGGATGGGGAGTGAAAGAGGAAGATAAGCATGAGAAGCCAACCTCTACCCCTCTCAGTTGCCTCTTTACCATTTCAGTTTGCAAACAAGGACCTAAGGAGAGAAAATACTTGCTTCTTGTAATAAATGAGAGACGCTCATCTTAAATAGACATTCCGAAGAAAACATTCATAGGGACTTTGAAGTTTAAATTGAGCATAGTTGAGTGAAATATAAGATACAATCCAGACCACACCAGGCATTTAGAGGTCAGGCCTGGTTGCGAAGCAGATTTGTCAAACTCATGGGGGATACTGTGTATGTTTTTACACAGCTGCACTCGGATTTTGTCCGAAATTTCCGATACCTCGTCTTTTCACCCTACCACAATTTTCTTTGAATGCTTTGAGTCTTCCGAGGAAAAAGAGCAACTTCAGACATAAGCTCATGAGCACACTTGATTAACAAGTGGATTAACTATGCTCATTTCATGGGATGATGTACCTCAAAGCACTTCAAAGGCCATGCCGAGTGCCCATGAGGTGCAGTAATGAGGGATTCTTCTACACAACAACAAATTTGGTGGCCTCACTTCATGTGAACCTGATCATTTTCTCATTTTGTGTGTGCGCTCGCTCCTGTCTGTCTTCTGCTCCCTGCCACTTTGTTTCTCTTCCTTCTGCTCACACTCTTTTTCTCATCTCTTTCCACCTTCTCCATCTCTCCCCTCAGATTTCTTCTCATTGATTCCCTCCTCAGCTGAGTTGAGATTCTTATCACTGTAGCAGCTATTTATTTTTAATCATTAATTTGACTCTGTTAATATTTGTTTGTTTTGTATAAAGTTGACCCTATGTAGAGTCATCATGTATGTGGAAGTTGCAAAGCTTTTTTGGTGTCCTTGAACTGTTAGTCCAGGTTTGACTCCTGTAAAGCCCACGTCTGACATCCCAGCGCTGTCACAGCTGTCAGTCAGCTCTTAGTGACGCCCATGTCCTCCAACACTTTTCCATCTCTCAACACCCGGGCTTCTGCCTCACTCTGTATGAGGGGAACATGTCCTGGCCTGTCATACACTCATCCAGAGCACGGTTTAGGAGGGAGGTGGGGGGGGATTCAATTTTCTAAGTGGCATATCGTCCTCATGAGAAGTATAGTGAGGTTTCTCTCTCTGTCTCCAGCAGTGGAGAGGCATATACAACTCTGCCACAGTGGAGTCGCCCGCTCACGTTCCACTCACTATCCCTCCCTCCCTGCATTTTTATTATTTTGATCTGGCAAGCACATGAGAGATAGTAATCTACACTTCAATTACATCGCACAAGTCATCAGATGCTATCTTGCGCTGGTGATAGAATGTGCTCTGAGGCAGCCCAGCGCCACTGTGAAACAGCCTCTAGAGAGCCACAGTCACAGCGTGTGTGCATGTGTATGAGCTCTATCTATCTGTTTGTCTTTGTGTGTGTGTGTGTGTATGTGTGTGTGTGTAAGTGTGTGTGTGTGTGTGTGTGTGAGAGAGAAAGAGAGCTAGCAGACCAACCGACAGAGAGACAGACTCTGTGAACAAGCTCTATTTATCAGTATAACACACGTATTTGCCAGTAGGGTACAGTATTTAACCTCGGATTGTCATTGCGCTGATTCTTGTCATTACATTTAATTTAGTTTGAAATGAACAGACCGTGCTGTAATGAGAGGATGAATTTTGTGCATCGTTTACATCAGAGTTCCTAATAGTAACAAGCAGAGGGCTATTACAGACTTGTAAGATCTTTATCTATAAGGCAACCGCCTGTCCTCCAATAGCTTCCATATGATTTATTGTAATATGTGAACTCTGCTGTTAAAGTGTAATTTCAATGCTATTAACAATATTATTTTCCCACACAGACAACTCTGGATAATTTTACATGATGAAATGATCTTTTTGACATAAGCTGCCAAAACTATTAGTGTGTCCAGAAAAGATATATAAATAAAGGAATTCTCTTTTTTCTCTTTTTTCGGTGCTGTGTCCTCCCTGTATTCCTCTGATTA
The DNA here is from genome assembly GCF_013103735.1 of Etheostoma cragini. NCBI lineage: Eukaryota > Metazoa > Chordata > Actinopteri > Perciformes > Percidae > Etheostoma > Etheostoma cragini. The sequence goes on from NC_048414.1 coordinate 11,084,818, forward strand.
TCACCACGTTTTAAAGGTAAGTGCTGCTACCAAACCACACGTCACACTGTTCATTACAACTTCTGGTGTTTGAAATACATCAACTACACAGTGTACAACAGGACCGTCTTTTACATGTGTTTGCACTGTGATGGTAGATGTATTTGTTTTGTTCTAGCTTTAGCGGATATTTGTTAATACAGTTTATGTTAAACCTGAAATGTATTTCCTGTCCACTAAAGACAAAGGCAAACAAGGTAAGTGGGCAGCATGAATAGCATCAGAATACCATCAGTTTCATCCCTGTACATCTTCCCAAAAAATGTATTTATATGTATTTAAGAAGGCAATAATCATTAAAAAGGCAATAATCAGTTATCCCATTCGTTAATTTGTAAGTGGTAGTATACATGTAGGTAGGTGCCAGTCTTTGTCTAAAGCCAACTACTACAGTTGCAGTATTCTTCCACTGAGTGGCAGGTCAGTGCTCATACTCCCCGCTCACTAACACTGGCAAATCAAGACGGATGGCTGGATTCCATGGTTTTTATCAGGCCTTAATGTGCACTTATACAATGAAAGAGAACTCTCCTAGAGGCCGACAGAGCAATGTTTGAGAATTCAGCTGGAAGGAGATAGCACTCTCTGCGCCCAGCCATTTTCTTCCATCAGAGATTCTGTGACGTGAGGCAACCCTGGCAGCGATGCTGTTTCTCAGGTAGGCACGGCGCTCAGCACTCTGCCTTGCCTTTCCAGTCCTGCTGAAACGGCAGCTGGAAAACCTCACCTACTCTCGTCCCATTAGGCAGCACTTCACGCAAGACAATAGACGTGCAATTCATTGTGAGGCACTTTGTTGTATTTCATAGACATCTGGCAGCGCTCAAATAGTTACTGCCTTCATTTTAGGGTTTTCATCCCTTTTTCCGTTTGTTCATGCATGTCCTCCCGTCAATAAACTTGCTGATGTAATCGACAGATGTTAAAGAGTTAGGGTATTTATTGAGGACTGTTACAACAGTAGGCCAACTGGCTCCATCTGCAGTGTCTGAATCTAAAAAGCTACTTCTGTTTTTAATCAGAGGTTTGATTGAAACAGTTGTACACAGCTCCAGTCTGTTTCAGGGGATGAGGTGGCAAAAAAAATTTGCTCTCTGTCTTTGTTTGTGTCTTACACACTGATAAAAGCGCCTTGATGTTTGAATATCTAACCGAATGAGAAAATGTAAATATTTTCTTCCAGACATTTTGAGCGGGACTGCATGCAGTGAAGGTCTCCAAAGCACACTGCTGTCTAAATGAGTGGTTATTGACAGACCTTTGGTGTCATGAGAATCACATGTTGTTTGAATCTCTGGTACACTAGCAAATGTGATCCTCTCTGATGGTTGCATTTGAACTTATTTTGATGTCCCTGAGCATTAAGGGAAGTGACAGCTTACAAATAAATCCATAATTATCACAATCTGAAAGCCGCCATCCCTAACTTTATTTGCATACCCAACACATGGAGGAATGTGGGTAATAAACCCTGAGGGTCTTCCAGACTTTGGCAAAGTCGCGGCTGTCATCTCATCAGCCTTTGGGTCTTTCTCAGAAGCTAGCAAAAAGGGAAAGGCAGACTGGAGTGAGACAATACTGCTCTGTTAAAAAGAGGCTACAGTAAATGGGCAGCACTGAGTAAGGTTCAGCAGAGCACAAAAGGAAACTGAAGGACAAGATTGTTCCCATTGTGTTTCCACTGTGTATTTCCCCACAGAGCAAGGTCTGCCAAGGCCCCGCGGGCTTCATTTCACCCCTTCAAAACCCAACATATTTCTTTGAGTGTCCTGAAGATAGGAACACAATGACTGCCTGTAGAATTTCATCTTAATTCTACCTGGGAACACAAAAGACTAATCACAGCCATCACAAAAGGGCTGTTCCTGCAGCCCAGTGTGTGATAGGACAGGCTCCGGTAGCATAAAGGCCTGGCCCTCCAGAGAGCCAGGAGGCTGGAAGAAACAGTGAAATGGGAAGCAGAATAGGCCAGGAGACACCCAAGATTATGTCTCCTCCAGCGTGCGGGGAAAACGCAGGTTTGTAGGACCAGACATCCATCAGAGGAGGTCAGACTCGGGGCCGAAGCAATAGAACAGTAATAATTTCCCATTGTGAGAACAAGAAAAGTTAAACGATAACATCATTGTGTAACATCATACTTTACAGACAATTTTTTACAATGTGTGTGACGTTGGAGCATAATGAATAATTTTCCTCTCGTTGCTCATTTCAGAAGAGATTATTCACAATGGGCTCTTTATCAAAAGTTGTTGATACGTATCGGGGTGAAAGCATTTGAGATTTCTCACATTTGGTTTATTTATGTCCCCCTCACTACCTACCTCCTTCCTGCACATCCTGCATGATGCTGCACTTGGCAAACAGAAAAAGCCTTACAGTAATACTAAGAGGCTAAGAAAGAAATAGAAACCTGCGTTTTAGCATGTTCAGAATAAAAGTAGAGACATATTTTCAGTCGACTCCGTAGCTCCACCTTCCAAACAGAGAGCCCCCTCGGTGGCTCAGCCTCAGTACCTCCCCAAAAGGTTCAGCTAAAGCTCGCCTAATTGGTTGCTAGGCTTTAATTAGCTTGGCTTGTTTGCATGCCTGCCATTAGGAATTCAAATAGGGTGGAGTGATAGCTGACACTTCTCCCCTTACTCCCCTCTTTCCAGAATCCTCCCCTCTGATTCATCTCATCTTCTTTTCCCCAGATCCTGTTTTTAAAGTTTTATTTAGGGTGTCATTTATTTAACAAGGGATTATTTATTTAGCACATCAAATCATTCTGGAATGAATATTTATATATTTGTGAGGGTTTAAAATATTTACATGGTCTCTCCATTTCTAGTTTTGGAGCCACTGTAATGAGTGCTGTTGTTGGATGTCGAGGGGAATAACAAGACTGGGTTTCAAAGTGAAAAGTCCTTTGAATATATTTCTAACTTAATTGGTATGAATCTATTATCAGGCGTGATGCTCTGATCATAGTTTAATTGGAGGTATATTATTATGGAATGGCTTTAGCGGCGCTTAATGATATTTCATTCGGCTGATGATATTCATTTGAATGGCAATGAATGATTCATGTCAAGGGTGGCGTGTGAAAACATTCGGCTGTGCCATGACCCCATGTCAGCTGCTTTAATGCACTCACAGACTCCTACTTGACTAAATTCCATTAATCCTCAAAGAAGCTTAGCCATTTTTTGCCCCGATGCTCACTCTCTCTTTCTGCATCTTGTTTTACAGAAACACCATTGTGTAATGGTGGCTTATAAAAGAGGATGAACATTAACAGGGTTGTGTCCCCAGGACTTTAACCACTCCTCCACCACTGGTTCTCTCTGGTGAGTTCCAGTGGTCTAACCCATCTTGTGGAGACATGTAAAGACTCACTACTAAGTTAACACTTATTGGTGTAGGAGTCTTAGCAGCTGCAGGCTGGAGGAGAACGCGGAGCACGGCAGCATTGGGTGCTGAACCAGGGAACGCCTCTCCACACTAGAACCCCTTCTTCTACTCCTCCTCCTCCTCCTCAGTCTTAATGACTAACCAGAATGAGAAGTGGAGGAGAGGAAGAGCCTGGAAGAGCCTGATTTGTTCTGCATGCTAAATATGGCCTGTTATCTTTATTCCTCTGGGTGCCTTATTAAAAGTGAAAGGAAGATGAAATCCCACCAGCCAGCCCATCCTTTCTGCTGTTTATTAGAGGGGCTTTTCCTCTGTTAATATTGAGGTTATGGTAACCTTAGTGGTGATAGATGCATCTTGTGACTTCAGGTAATAATAGCAATGATTGATTCCCACCTGAACCCTGGAGGTGTAATCTAGCAGGATGGAAGAGATAAAGTGGCAGCCAGCGTCTGCGAGATACACAGAGAGGCAGATTCCATCCAACAGTGCTGTTTATCATCCAGCAGACAACAGCACCTTGTCAGAATTTATGATGTTTCCCCTCGTCTCTAATTCATCATTCATTAACTACCCTTTTCTCCCCCAAATCCATCTCTATTTGTTAGTTTTATCACTAAGGTTAGGATGAAAAATACCTGTGTGTTAGTTTTGGATTCCGCGGGAAGATTTATGCGTTTTTTGACTGCAAGTGTGTCACATCAGTCACATGTTATTTGATAAGCCAAGTCAGATTCTTCCTGCGGTCATAGAGTTTGTTGTCGTCTAGAAGCCAAACCGGCACACAGTTGCTATCATTTGCAAAAAAATACTTATTTTTCAAGTAATGTATTTCAATTAATGCTGGGAATGCAGTTAAACTGCAATCACATTTAATTGCAGGAAACTCACAACATACATTAATATGGAGGAAATATAGGAATAAAACATTTCTTAGAATCTACGCAGTAAGATTCAGAGCACAGCACTTTTTGCGTTATTTCTTTACCTTTCTTTGCAGCTGGAATGATTCCCACTTGTGAATTTTTATATCATTATGTAAACAGATAACTAGAATCAGAGAGAACATGATCAGCATATTTTTGTATCCCTGTATTTGCATGTGCTTGTGCTTGTGTTGGGGGCTCTAATGAAGCTCAAAGCCTCAAAGTGGAGCCCTAGATAATTTTTTTAAGCCCCACACCTTTCCTGTCGTAGAGCTGCACTATCTATTATTCCATTAGCAGGTAATTAATGACTCTCATTTGTGTAACTGTTATTAAGCCCTTTGAAAGATTGTTTGTGTTCAGATGAAATGAAACACATCCCAGAAGCCATCCATTGTGGCGGATAGATTAAAAGAGCAATAAGGCTCTTTGAAAAATGATATTTTATCAACGGTAATTTTTCACCGTACCTCAGGGGCAGCGATGACAGGAAAACACTGCAGTCCTCCTTCATGTTGATATCCTTTTTTTAGTCAAACTACCAGGGGAGTACACTAAGTGTGATTTATTCATCCCTTGACCAGTAAAAGGTGTCAGCCAGGTGAAAATGGATGCTGGGCGAGTATTGACAGGAGAAATAGCAGTGCAGTTGTCCTGCTCTGTCACATCGTATGGGGGGGGGGGGGGGGGGGGGACATACTTGGGATGTCTAGTTCACATCTGTCTGACTCTCATACAAAGTGCCTTAAAAAATCTGTTCTGTGCTTCAGTTGATTTTTCATTTGACGTTCCTCTTCTGTTTATTGCTTGGACATTTTGTGTTTGTTATGCAAGCTACCTATTCTTTATATCTATCTATTTTTTTTATTTTTGTTTGGCCGTTCTTTACTTGTATCCTGGAGTGCATTGGATAAATCTCATACGGGAATCTGATTTCCCACATGAGCAGATCAAATTGTCTCTTTTGTTCATGTTTTCTATCTGCCAATGTAAAAAGATTGAGTTTTTTTTTATTTTCTCTCTTTTTTTATACTTATTGAAGAATAGGAGGATGGGGGTATCAAAAGCAGTGTGTCTTGTGAACAAACACCCAGCCTTTCCAAAGAAGAAGCTGTGTAACTCAGGCACTGGCATTCCACAACTCCAGCTGGAAAAGCACAGAGCATCTCCTTGGGATTTATATTTAGCATTTGCTATGCTACTTATAAAATATTTCATAAATAATGTGAATATATTAGACGGGGAGAGAACTGTCGCCAGTCATTCCATATGCACTGCCATAGCAACAAGATGTTCCGCCTTTATCTGTTTAGGGCCCATGATTCTTAAACTGTTCATTGCCCACGTTTCCTTTTTTAATCAGAGTGTGTTTGGGATCCCCTGCAGCAGGGATCTAGATAAAAGGATTAACTCTGCCTCTACTAGTTAACCACGTTTAGACTTTGCCAGGCAGGCCCTCAAAATGAAAATAGATGGATTTCAAATGCCTACATCAATGTGTTTTGATTGTGTGTTATCAAGTTTTACGTGGCAATGCATTTATCAATTTATAGCTATAATTGCGATAAAAACAAAAAACAACCAAATTCACATTTTGCAGGTTTATTTTTATATTTTTACTGTGGTGAAGGGGATTTTTTTTAATTAACAATATTTTAACACTTATTTTAGTTTTCTAAAATTTACATTTTCTATTTCTTTTTAAAGATAATAAATTAAGACAATTAATCCTCCAATTAATTCCTGCAATTGAGGCACAGTGACTTTTTGCCACTCCAAAGATGTGATAATTTTTTTCTTTTTAGAGGGGTAAAAAGGAAGATGGAGATGTCTTCTCTGTCTTAAAGCACTCGTGGTTCAAATCATTTCCTAGTGAGGCTTAAAGAAACACAGCAAGCCTTGACCAAGGTGCTGTCTGGCAGAAGATAGAAATCTTTCTAGCGGAGAACATCCACATGTATTCATTACGGGTTTTGATCCAGCAGGCCTTGTCGAAATCTGGAGGCATTATGCCGGCCACTGCTGCACTGCTGGCTGGGTAACACAGTGTAGCAGAGAAGAGCTGGCTCCTTTGTCACTGCTGTTAGCATTAGCCAGAGATTTGCATATATTTCTCTTGGAAGCATTAAAGCAATACAAAAAAAGACTAATTCACTATTGAAAGTCTCCCTTGCAAGATTAAAAGAGTCCCATTAGAAATGTATGACTGCTCATGTAGTTTTTATTTAACCACCCCTCCCCACCCCCCACCCCCAACCTTAACCCCCCTTTTTTGTTGAAAGCCATGTTTATTTGCCAGATTGGCAGAAAAAAATTAAAAGAAATGGGGGAGAGAAATTACAGCTGTCATCTTTTCTTACTTTGTTTTTAAATGCACTTTCTTTTCATGGCAGTAGCTCTTTTTCCTCAGGTAACCTCTATATAAAACTCCCTTTCATTTTTTTGGAAAGGATACAATCTATTTTTTCATATACATGTATTCATCATAAGTAAATATATTCATGTATTGCTGGAGCTGACTTGTAATTTTAAAGTTACATGCGTACTATGTTGCTTTTTTCATTGATTGCTAGAGGGGGTGCTGACTGTTTAACAAGAAATAACTAAATGTTTCCAAGAAATAAACAAAAAACATTTCAGGGTTAATTCATGTTCATATTAATTGAACACAATTTATTTTTTTCATATTGTATTTTTTTTTTAATGTTCTGCACTGTTCAGAACCGTAGAGCCGGCCTTCTGCTGCTAGAGTACACAGTACAGTTTACAGATGTCTGAATGAGAACGTATGAACAGCAGTCCCAGAGGGAGTGCCCACAATGCTTATCACTCTGACCTGAATTCTGTGACGACAGACAATTTTACAAACAGCTGGGGATCAATCAAAGCTCACTTGAAATATCCCACCTGCCACTTTTACATTAGGCAGCATGCTGTTCAAATTGGAACATTTTCACTTGTATTTGTGATTATTTTACAGGCAAAGTTGGTCTCCTCATGGGGCCTCAAGTGCCACATGATTTATTCTTCCCCCCGCTGCCAGCTCCACTCTCAAGAGCTGTGGTAAAAGGGTGGAGGGAAGGGGTAAGATTTACTTTAAGTTTTCTCTAAGCCTGGGGATGCAGTCAACAAGGGAAGGATAGATATAGTATTTGTATTTAAGCTAAGATCCTGTGCCCACCACAACTCCCCATCCCACCGCAGTTTGTCATCTACATACTGTGCGTTGGTGGGTTTGCATGAATTTATGATGCCATTAGTTTAGACACTTTCAAGACAAACTAAAGGCTAAACTTGCTCCTTTCAGGTACAGGTGGCTCTTCTACCTGTCCCCAATTTCAGCCAAGAGTCACCCGTCTCCCAGCAGGTGTCAGTGTTACTACTAGAGACACAAAAAGATGTCACTGTTAAAACTCTCTTGAGCACTGTAATGTCTTAAAGCTACACCTTATACACGTGTTTTTGTTGTTTTAAGCATCAGCTTTATACATACATACGTAGCTTCTCAACAAGTGGCACTGATGTTGCACCCAGGTGAAACAGTTGACTCAAACTTGTAACTTGTTTCTATCTAACTAGAATATTTTCTACCAAAACACTGGCAGACCTTTCCTTTACAATTCAGAAGAAGGAAAATCAGCAGACAAAGCTCTGTTTGTTTTTTATTTTTAGTCAGACGGATTTCTTTTTTTCTTTTTTTTGTATGTGAGTTTATGTTTGGTTATAGTGTTTTTAGAAAATCTCAAGGGGAGAATGCAAATACCAACTCTCCAACGGGCCTCAGAAACTCACCATAGTACTCATCACATGTCTGTGGCTGAACATGAACTTGCCGTTACACCCAAAGAAAAGAAGTCAAACATTTCCCCTGGACCACATGTGGCTTCCTGGGCATGGTCAGTTGTGTTGAAAGTTGCTCCCAGACAACCAGAAAGTGGCAGGATAAAAATGAGCGGGATGAAACAGATGTGTTGTCTGTGGTGTTAATGTGAGTTGTTTTAGCCAGTCTCTTTACTCCCCTGAACACAGCGAGCTCGGTCCTCCCCCATCTGCTGTGTAGAGTGTCAGTCCTCCAGAGTAATGTTCGACACGAGGTCAGCAGAACACAGCAGACTCGCTACATATGCTCAACAAACTGTTGCTGTTGGTCAGGAGAACATACATTATAATCCAGATTAAACCGGATAATTAGTTTTTTGTGAGCCATTAATTCTGGCAGGTGAAGGGGGCAGAGGGGGGAGTAAATAATGTGGTTGTTTCTTGTGACACGGTGCTAAAAAATGGGCATCTTTCCAACTGCTCATTTCAACTCCTCTAAATTGGCCTCATTGAAGATGAAATATTAAATGGCCAGCCTGGCCATTAATGCTGACTTTTATGGATTGGATGCTGTTGTACTTATTATATCGGTTCAGTTGTTCCTTTTATTCCTCGGCAGTGTCCTGTCCGCCCGTGATGTATTGCACGAGAAGCGAACCCACTGGTACACAATGGGGTTTCAGCCCATGTGAAGTTCTCTGGCACTCTTCCAAACTGGGAGTGTGAGCAGTCTGAGCTGTGTTGTCTGAAACGTGTTGTCGGCGGTATAGCATTGCCATCAATAGGGATGCTTCAGGGTGGCTTTAGTCTGGAATGAATTACAACTGTCAAAAAAACTAGCTTTTTGAAAAAAATGTGAAATACATTTTTGCGAAGGTGAAGGACAAATTTTTAAACTAAGCAACTTGAACAGCGTGATTTTAAAGTTCCACTTGAAGAAGAAATCCCTGTTTTGTAGTTGTGTTACAATTCCAAATGTAAAAGTCTCTTTCACACTTGACCCATAAGAGTTCCAGTTTGAATTTACTTGCAGTGCACAAATATTCACATGTTTTGGACCCACAAAAATGAAATGATAAATTAATTTAAGTGAATTGGAATTGAATAATCTGCACTTAAATTTGACTTTAGTTTGATAAAAACAATGATTTCATAAATTCCGTTTTTCTTGTTAACCTCATCACACCTCAGTTCACTGTTTTACATTTGGCCTGAGAATATAATGACCACTTGTTTAACACTTTAGCTAATGACAAGATAATATGTAAAACTAATGGCCAAATTCCTTTTAACCTCAGCTGTGCTTGCTAACTGGCTAACATTAGCATGTTAACATTCTACACTAAGCATGTTAGGGGAAGGAGGACAGAGCCACACACTCATAATTCAGATGCTGTATATTATTTCTAATATTATCCAATGTATTCCATGATAAAACCCACAATTAATTTTGATGCATACGTTTACATAAGCAATCATACAAAAATGGATCCCATTCACGTTCATTTTTAAAGCTGCACTAATCAATATTTTTTTAGTACGTTGTATTTTGAATTGAATGTATCACTTGTAGTGACAAACCCATATAGAATTATTGCCCAACTTTGCAGTTTTACGCAGCTCAACGGAGCATTTTAGCACTCATCAGTTTTCTGTTGTTGAACATTTGCAGCTGCAGCTTTTCTCTCTTTGATAAAACCTCTATACATTTCCTGCCCAATGCCAAATGACAGACAGACAAAGTTAATGACCAGCTGGTGAACACTGTTGAGCATTTTAGCAGCTAAAGAGGAAGATATTTTCAAAAGGAGGGTGAATATTGGGCATACCTTCGTCACAACTCTAAATGAATGGTGAATCAGCTCCACGTTTACAGGCCATGTAAGTAGGCAGTTGTTGGCTTTATTGATAAAGCATCAAAAGAGAGAAGTTGTCTCTGTGCATGTTTTAACAGACACACCTGGGCTGAAGTTGGAAACCAGAATCAGCTTTAAATACAGTCCTAATCTCGGCCTCATCAACAAGTTTTAAATAATTTCACTGGAGTTACCATTATTATTGTTCGCGAATTCAATCTAATTGGATGGGAATAGACAGTACGTTGCACGTGACACACCATTACAAGACAATTCAACAGATTCCGCAGCATTCATGTGCGGCAAATCATTGCAGTTCAATGGCGCTGACGTTAGAACATAGTATTATGGACGGCAACATGATTGAAAATGAAGAAAACAGACATCACAGATTCGGTAGACAAGCAGCAAGACACTTCCAATCGGCCTTATCCGAAAGAGATGTTTAAGATAGTAGGCATCAAGAATGACTCCTGGCCAAGTTGCTGCATAACTTGGGGGAACGTCTTAATTAATGTCAGTTTAGTAATTCCTTTTTTATCCTTTTTTTTTTTTCTTTCCAGAAGCCATATTTGAACACACACATACAGTACATGTACTGTAGATTCCTTTAAATGTTAAGGGGAAGATTTAAAAAGAGAAACTGGATCTGTGAGTTCTCACAGTCATAATTGAATTTATATCTTGCTACTTAGTCAGAATCTTATTAACCTGGAGTCACCAGTCTCTGTCACAATAATCATAAATTGGATGTTTTAGGCCTATTGGCAGACATCCATTTAAAATGTAGCCAATGGCATATAAAGAGCCTTTTTCCCACAGAAGTCCACTGAAGTTTCTCAGCTTGCACCATAGTAACGTGTGTGGTCCAGGTAGCTTTGCAAAAAAAATGGTTGTCATTTGCAGGGCTACTTTTACTTTTATACTTTAAGTAAATTTCCAAGCCTATACTTTGTTACTTTTACTTGAGTAAAGAAGTTAAATCAATACTTCTAATTTTACCAAAGTATTTTTTAAGAGAAGTATCTGTACTTCTATATGAGTACGGGAAGTGAGTACTTCTGGCATATCTGACCAAAAGTAATTATTTTGTGCTACTGATCAGGCTCACTATGTCTTAGCCTGATTGCATTGATTTCCACCATTCTTTGACAAATAGGATTCATTCTTCAGCAGTTACTTTTTAATAAGGAAACTGCTGGCTAGCAGAGCAATGTGACATCAAATATACTCCTTGTTAATTTTTGTTTGCCACTGTGGTCCACAGAACAATGTTTGTAACATCTGCTGTAAAGATTCCTAAAAAAAAAAACATTACTAAATAATTTTCTTTATTAGCAGAGAATAGATCATGTCATGGTTCAGCGGATAACAGAAAGTAACTTGGTGCTTTCAATTAGTACCAGTGTAGATGCTGTTGAGAAAATGAAAAAAGGTATTTTTTTTCTTTGATTACGCTTCTGTGAAATAGGCATCATCAAGACTATTCAGGTGTAAAAATGTTGTTATCTTTATCTTAATAATTGGTTGGCATCCTTGTTAATCAGCTTTGTGGAAATGATCTGTTAGGGAAATGTAATAAATAACGTATATTGCAGATCCTGTTAGTAAGTCAATATTTATTTGTTAAACACACAAACAAAGCAAACTATAAACCCCTAAGAGACCTCTCTCTAAAACACACACCCCCACACACCCCCACACACTTACAGTAAACCTTAAAAAGCTGGGTATGAAAGTATGATTATTAGGATTAGATGTTAAAAGCCCTTGATATTCAGCACAAGCGCTGTTGTAGGCGATGACCTCTTGGGAGGGGATGGATTGGGCGATGACCGCGTGGTGCCTCCAATACAACACATTATCAGTTGTGCACCCTGGCCTCATTGGGTGTTTCGGCCTTTTATCACAATACACACTCACACGAGGCAGGCCCACCGCATGAGGTCAGTTGGCAGGCCATACAATCTCCATCCGCTTCAGCCACAGCCAATGGCTGCTTCTTTCGGCAGCTGATGCAAGGTCTTTGATGGTCTTCCGCTGAGCCTGTCCTCTGATTCCAACCTCCTTAAGTAGTCTTGTAGTGGGACGAGCCACAAAGCTCCTGCAGCCCACTTCTACTGGATGCACGTATACCTTCCAGCCCCAGTCCTCTGCTTTGGCTGCCAAGTTTGCATATCGCAACCTTTTCCTTTCAAATGCCTCATCGATGGCTTTGTCCCACTGAGCTGTCAGCTTCACCATGACATGTCGACGGGATTTGGACCAAAAGACCAGGTCTGGGCGTAGGTTGGTTGCTCCAATTTTGGGTGGGAAGATGAGCCTCTGACTTAACTCGGATGCTCACATGAGAAATCATGTCTTCAAAATTAAAAAAAGCTGTATTTTGTTTTAAGTGATCATTTGAAGCCTTTTGTTAAATTATAACATAATATTGCAAAACTGAATTTCCAAAAAGTAATTTAAGTAAGTAATTTTTTAATTTCAATATTTAATTCAATGATCAAAGACAATATCAACACATACTCCAACTCCACAATAAAAATTGTTTTTGGCTTGATAAAGGGAAAAAAAGACAGTTCAGGCTATAATTCGGTGGCGTTTTGGTTGAAGAATTGCAGTCTCACGGGAGCATGAGCAGCCAGGGCTCTCCTGAAGAAGGACGTCCCCCTCTCAGCATCATCCACAGTGGGGGAGGATGTGGCTGTTTTCTGCCTCAAAGGAAGATGTTGGCCAGGGACCATAATGCCTGCAGTCGCTCACATAACCCCCTAAAATATTCATCACATAACTTTTCTGTCTGACTATATGTTTTTAGCAGATGGTTACATTTGTGAGTGGAGAACAAAGTTGTAAAAGGAATATTATTTCACTTGTTGCCATGGGAACAGAGATGGATGAAGATGTTGCATGGTTCACTGGTTGCCTCGTCTCGAGAGGTGTTTGCGTGTGTGTGTGTATGTGTGTGTGTGTGTGTGTGTGTGTGAATCCTAACACGTCTCATTTTGTCTGTATGCCTGAGTATACATGTATATGTATGTTCATGTATTCACATAAGGAAATGTTTTATGTAACTATTTGAATTTGTAAGTGAGGAGCAGATTCTGCTGTCACTTAATTTCTTTGAAGGATATTATGTTAAGTTGCTCAGTGAAAGGTCAGCGCAGTTTCATTTCCTAATGCACCATTACAAGACGTATCAAGCTGCTAGTATAGAAATAATAAACTCTCTTGTCAGAAGCTCTATTCAGAACTTGATTTATTTTGCTCTCTGACGGTGAAGTGGTGCTCATTTCACAGTATATTAGCTGACTGTCTAAATAGTGATGATTCAGTAGCATGGCTACTCGTCGACACATGAAAGGGAGGATCTGTCGATAAATGCGACAATAACAGAAGCCCAAGTTATCTTGTGCCGTTTTTTTAGCTGGTTTTCAAAACGAGTGTTCTTCCATTTGAGAGGAGCTAATTATGATTGTGGGAGTTGCATGATATGGGGTCCTACACATAAAAGCCTTGCTGTGGAGATGAGCAACGGTTGCCTGTACCCCAGACAGTGCTGATAGTAGAGCCACTCCTTTAATTCCACTCTTAAAAATCAGATCCTAATTGGGTGTCTGATTTTAGTAACTTGTTCAGCAATTTAAGAAAATTGCTTTTTGAAATGTGACAATTTCAGTGATCTTAAGCGTCTCATTTCTCATTCTGTGCACTCCGCAGAGGACTTTCTCTCTACAGGCCTTATCAGGCAGTAATTGAAAGGTCCTCTTTTGCCTGTAAACTGTTGACCCTATAGAATTCATCTTGCAGTTCATTTGGAAGCGTGAAAAACAATTTTTCAAGCCCGTCAGGAGGCTCAAAGAAGAAAGAAAGAAAACTATTTTGTGGTTAATTGTTTAAGAGGATGCATTCAAGTTATTGTTTATGTTTTCTTACTTGTGTCATCTCGTTGTAAATATACTCTTACCAAAGACCACAAAACACACATAAACATGTGCATGGACACAAATACACCCTCATAAACCTATTATAATTTATTAAATCTAATTTAGCAGCGTGCAGCTCTAAGACACAACATGAAGAATGTAGTTATTAGAGGAGGCACCTGCAGACTGAGCATGGCCTTTTATTTTCTTCCCTTGACAAAGAGGAAGACAACATTTCCACAGAGGCATGTATGAGTGGTGAAGTGTAGCTTAATGGGATGGTTTTATTCATCAAGCGAGGTATGTGCACTCGTCCACTGCGAAGCTGCCTTGAGGGACAGTGAGTGATTCCGACCACTCAGCCTCATTATGGAATCATATTAATATTTAAGGGGTTGGAATTGAGGAATAAAGAGGGTAATTGATAGCATCAAAATGGAAGTGTTTGAACCCTGCTGCAATATGTTGTAAAAATGTTGCTACACCAGTCCGTTTTTTAAGTAATAAAATTGTTGAGTACAAATCTAACCCTTGAATCTAGCTTTGATACCATACACTGTCACAGACAAGCACAAAAGACACAAATGACACAGATGAGTCATTGCATGAGCAGCAGTGGTGTTTTTTTCCCTTGCTGCTGCTAAAGAGCCATAGGTCAGCTTTTTCTGAAGAAAGAATAGGGGAGAAAAACAACACGGACCTGTTTGTTTCCATTTCCTGTTTATTTTAAGGGTTATCTAGATTAAGTACTCAGAAAAGGACAGTAACCTTTAGGATCTTCTGTGTGTGTGTGTGTGTGTGTGTTTGTTAATCAGCTGATTAGACTGTATGGAAGGAAAGTGACATGTAAGCATAAATGAGTCTGCAGGCAAGTAGACTGTGAATGATAATGATCCTCAGGAGTTCTACTTAGCATAACATAAGGGACTGCTGCTTGTGCTTATGGCATTTTTCAGAATGTAGTCAGTGGACTTTGTTACAGAGTAGCACTAATTAGGCTTTACCACGTTTAGCCAGCGGCTCTACAAAAACCACCATTGTGGCTCGTTCTGGATCTTGTGCATGATTTAGCCTGAGCGTTGCATCAGCCAGTTCTGGGGATAAATGCTAACTTCTACTGTTACTTGTTTCGAGAGGAGCATATGGAGATACATCCGTGCAGGTGCAAGCAGTCTGTTATTTGATTGTTACCTAGAGATTGATAATCATACAACAAAGGTATCAGGATGATGTTCAATCTAGATGCTTTTAAGATAGGGCAAATAAAAACAACAACAGACAGATTGCTAACAGATGCTAGCGCACCTGTAGCTCTTTATCGACTTCATCTTCTGTTTTAGGGGGAAGAAAGGTATTAGAGGCAACAGGCCTTAGGTTAAAAAAGTAGACAATAATATTGGTGTTGAAGCAAAAACAAAGTTTCCTTTTTATCATTAAGAAGGTGTACATACTAAACACATCACACTGTGTAGGAGCCATATTATGTTGTTTATGGTCTCACTTATTGACTATTGTGTTAGGCGCTAATATTTTAGGTGGTGGGCGTTTTTATGACTGTTTGAGCAGAAGTGATATATTTGTTGCCTCACCTGTGCACCTGGGTTCTTTGGGCTTTGACGGAGAGGGGGTGAAGCTGGGAGCAAACACTTTTGTTGATTGCACCACGCGCCGCGCATAACGCAGCAAGCAGTATTAAGCAATTATTTCTACTCACCAGTTAACAATTACATAAGGTAACAGCCGTGCTAAGTGTATTGTACGTATGGAAGAAGAAGAAAAATAAAATCATTGCAATACGATCATGAGCACATGTGTGCACATGTGTGCATCTCTCAGTGTTTAGTCCCTCGCGGCAGCACTCTTTGGACTGCTTACAGCCGCAACATTAGTCAACAAAAGTGTTCGCTCCCAGCTTCACCCCCTCTCCGTCAAAGCCCAAAGAACCAGGTGCACAGGTGAAGCAAACAAATATATCACCACTTCCGCTCAAACCGTCATAAAAACGCCCACCACCTACAGTATCGGCGCATGATACAGTAATCAATAAATGAGACCATAAACAATATAATGTGGCTCCTACACACTGTATTAGGCTAGCATGAAAGGACTTAAAAGAATAGTTAATATTTTTAAGAAGTTATAAGAGGCAGCAAGTAACCATGCATCATTTTAAATAATTTGTTAAATCACTTAAATCCCTTTTTAATCTCACTATATCATAGCATTGTGTGCCTCTGTGTAGGCTGTAGCCTTAGTAAATGATTGCTTTTCTAGCAATTGATAAGTAGCACTTAAGGACTAATTTGGCAAGCCTTTCCTTTTTAGGCTTTGTCAAAGCAAGTGATGCTAATAAGACCTCATTGTTAAAAGGTCCACACAAGACCAATTTTTATTTTTGCACATTAAGTACTAAAACAAACACAAAATTACACCATGTGATGCTTGATCAGATCTTTTCTTTGTGTTGCTAATAGAAACCGTGGGAGTCATAAAGAACATAGTAGCTATACAAAGACTGTGCTGAATGAAGGGTGTGTGATTAAGCAGCAGGGCTTTAGAATACTAAGATGTGGTGTCTATTGCCTGAGAAAAAAACAATAATGCACTGACTGCAGCCAGTGAATTTTTCTTGTGGAGTGCCTGTGTTGGTATAAATAGATAGCCAATTTGTAAAATCGTCCGCCTGAACATAAGCATCTTGGGCCACTCTAATTGGTCAATTTCCCGCCTGTATTGAGTGCCTAGATTGATTTATTGCCTTTTTTAAAAGGCCGTGGGGACCCACAGAACAGCTGTGCCAGCCGTCCATGCCGGAACTGTTATGAAAACAAGGGGCTGAGTGCTGAGAGTTGGACAGCAGCAAACGGCGAGTAGAATGGAGCAGAGCGGCATGGCAGACAGCTGGCAAACACACCGTCTGCTGTCTGGCACCGCTGGAGATGCAGGATTTGTTTCAGTGTACACTGTTGAGTGGAGAAGCTCAGCCCTGGTGGAGATCTTTCTTTCTCACACAATCAGAAGTTTGCTCGATTTCCGCAATGACTGAACAATGTGATTGGAGCCATAGATTAGACATTTTCCATGTCATGATATCCCCACATCCACTTGACATGAACATGGGTCAGAGAGAGAGAGAGAGAGAGAGAGAGCAGATTTGAGTGTTCTGTCTCTTGGGGCTTGAGTGATCGCTCCCCAACCTGAGCATATCTCGGCTGAATCTGGCTGTTTGCAAGCAAACAGTGATTTACTCTCCTGCCTCGTATCTTTCTGAAACAGTCCATCACACTTGAGATTTAGAATAATATATCAATATACTCACGCACATGTGACCTGTCAGAGCCTTGCCGTTTGTTTTACAAGTTCCTATCAGAGTGTTTCTCCGTGTTTTAAAGATGTGTAAGGTGATGTGGAATGATCGTCATTCTCACACAAGTAGCGTTAGAGGCAGAAAGCAGTGCACAAAGCTGTTTAGGGAAGCATGTTTTTGCAAGAAGCCTCTCTTAGGTGTAACCCTTCAATTTGACTTCTAACCCCTGTGGGTAAAAACAAAAGTTTTCCCTCAGAATGAAGGATGTTTGAAAGACTGTGTAAGTGTAATGTACATCTGCTCTGTGTTAATCAAAAAAATGGTTCCTTAAATACAAGCACATGTCTGTATTTCCTCTCGCCACAACACGTTTTTTCCATCAGGTCTTTTTTCCACACTTTTTTGCTACATTAATGAAAACTGTTTCTCAGCAGATACCAGACATCCCTTGCTATTTCCATGTGTCGGTTTTCATTTCAAAAAGTAACAATTAGAATTGCTACAATTCTGTGGTTAGAAAAAACTGTAGCATTCGCTGTAACATAGGAGGTAATCCACTCCATGTTAACGCATCTACTGTAAGCACCTCATCAAGTCATTGACTCTGGTTCTCTTGCGAAATGTGAGAGAGCAGCCAGCTAAGTGTCTCCTTTTTTTAACTGCAATTCTTAGAAATTCCTCTATTTAGCACTGGGGATTGGGAGCCTGAGTCTTCCACAGGCATTTGAATGCACATTCCGTGAGTCCTTCTCTAAAGGCAAAAAAAAAAAAGCAAGAGACCAAGTCAGAGAGAGTGTGTGTGTGTGTGCAAAAGAGTGTGTAAAAGAGAGAATGAAAGATAGAGAGAGAGACGGAGAGGGAGAGAGTAATCGCACAGTCTTCATCTAGTACTTAACTTTAGGAAATATGAGTCTGGTTGAAGATGAAAGGGGCTTAATCTCAAATGCCTCAAATGCCTCTCTCCTCTACTCTTTCTCTGTCTTTCTTTCTCACTGCCTGCTGCCCACTGGGACTGGCCCATTTCAGCACATTGGAGTGCATTATGTAATCCCTTCCAAGTCTCCACGCCCTGCAGTAATGGTGTAATTAGGGGAGGGGAGGCAGGAAGGCATCATGGCATCCCACCTGCCATCACATCTCAAAACATTCACCAAGTGATTTCTCCACCAGAGACACCTTTCAAGCTATCAGAAGTCCTCCACTTCTTTGATAAGCACTATCTGATTGATATCTTTTTAAGCTGTTAGCATTGTGCCTGCTGATGCATACGGAGATGCAGAGTTAACAGAGCTCGTCTGTTCATTGTCCCTCGTGCAGCCTGTGGCCCCAGTCTCCTATCCTTTTTCCTTTTCCTCCAGCAGTGTCTCTCTCTTTCTCTCCACCCCACCCAGTCCCTAGCCAGCCTGCCAGCCAGTGCGGGCGTGCTCAGTCTGTTAACACTTCCACAGCACTCAGAGTGTTTGAATGGAAACAGGAGGAAACCATACGTACTTGCCAGAACAAGCCTCAGAAACCAGAGGGTTAATGCAAGCTAGAGTATGATGTAACTTGGTCTGCTACACTTAAGCCCTTCACTAGCCAGATATTCAGTTCCTTTCCAGTTGTGTGGATAGTAAACATTTTGAAATTGTTAAGTTAGACTGTTTACACTGTGCAAGTTTACATTAGACATTGAGGGATTTCTGTTATTATATGAGGAGGCACGTATCTTCATTTGTATTTCAGCGGTCTAAACCACCAGGCTGCATACAGAGGAATTATTAGATGATTTATATTTTCAAATGTTTTATGTGAATGGCATGTTTTGAAGCGCCCTTGTTACTAAGCAGGGTGCTATGACCAAAAGTCAATGTTTGTTCTCATGCCTAGACCCTTGTCATCGTGAGAAATTTCGGGCAGATAAGACATTGTAAACTAAAGGTACAACAACTTCTTTGTTCATTGGTAAATGCCCTAAACGGCTGGTGTAAATTAGCCAACTTAGTGTCTAAAAACTGTAAGGGGTGAGTGTCCAGTGCATTTATTGAAAACATGTTTTTCTTTAAATAGCCAACGAGAAAACAAATCTAATCAGCAAAATGTTGTAATTGATTAGTTTGAAGAAGTTTTAATCAGTTGGCTGTTGTCGGGATACCCTTGGTGGCATTAAGAAGTGTGTTTTAAATATGTTTTACAAACACTGGTCAAGGGGGCAGAATACAACTGTGATCCAAACCTGATGTGTGAAAGGTGTATATTTTATCTCATCTTATTGCGCGGAAAATAGTTAATTTAATAGTCCAATTTACCACCATTTATTTTCTTTGTTCGGTTGGTTTATGTTCATTTTTTACACAAGAATGTTAAAAGCCAAATGCCCAAATATCTTACAACAACCTTTACACATTCTCACATCCTGTAAGCATCATTCAGGCTTATTGGGCCGCATGACAGAACACCCGAGTCTCATTTAACCTTGGTTCTTAATCACTAAACAGCCTAGCCTGACGCGGTCAGACTCAGATTCTAGTCAGAACTTCCCGACCTGTTCCCGAAAAGTTGTGGGCGGGGCTAAGTTTGGCTTGCATCCAAGATACAAACAACCTGTAACACTGTACAACTTAAACGCCTTTGTTGGAATACTGTATAATCACAGAGTAATTGTAACTCAATGTGGCTCGGGTATGTTGGTGCACACTGTAGTGAGCCCTCCAGGGCTCCTCATGTGAAGAGCTTATCAGTGAGGGACTAGGCCAACCCCCCTCCACCCCCCCAGGGTGGAAATCTGCCACTCTTAGGATGAGAGACTGTCCTTGGGTCAGGATTCACTCTGCTCCTGGCACAAACACATGCACACATGCGCACACAAACTGCACATTTTGCATACGGTTAACAGCGCTTCTTTCACTATTCTCACTATCCTGCAGGGCTAAGTATAAGTTCAGCAGAATTTGATAATGCCTTATTAAAAACTGTGGCTGAATAAATGAAGTGTGTTGTGTAGCCATTAGAGGATGGGAGCTATTATATTAAACGTTTTGATTTGTGAAGTGGGGTGTGGACTTGCTAATCCAGAGACAGTTGGGGATGCTGGAGGGAGGAATCAAGCCATGCATATAATATGAGAACATTAGGTTGATGTACACAGACGGGTGCTTCAGCACACATGAAATGGGGATGATGATCGATGAACTCCAGAAGGAAAAAATGATGGATATTGAATTAGCTAAATCACCCCTTAAACTTAAGTAGATCAGAGATCTAGTTGTGCTACAAATCACCAAATATCCACAGCAGATCATTTTTAGTTAACCCACAGTGTTATCTCTACAACTCTGATCCCCTTTTAAAAAGTCTTTGATGTTACAGGTGAAGGTTGAAAAGCTATATCTATTCATAGACAGATGCTACTGTATTATGGCTTGGCCAAAGCAGGCCAATGAGGATGGAGCATTTCTCCTCAGCATTTTCCAGCCCTGACTGCCAGACTCCGTCTGAGACTGATAAATCACCCTGCCCCAGCCCTTCTCCTGTGTTTTCTTTTCAAATGTAGAATCGATGGATTTTTCCTTCATTTCATTGACCTGTGCATAATGGTGCTCTCACTCCTCTACCATTGGGAAGGAGCCCAGCGCTGCAGACGTGCTTTCCCGGGCAAAGACAGGCGTCCTGGGCTTTGTGTTGCTTATTGTTCAGCCTGGAGAAATTAATGTGCTGTGAAATTAGCATTTTATCTGACTGCAGATACAGTAATGGAGGCAATTAGAGTGCAGGGGAGAAGCAGTGCTTGGGGTAGTGGAGAGGTAAGGGACAATCCTTGAGCTGCAGGAGACCAGCGGCAAGTTGCACAGCCGGCCTCACAGATAACACAATCACCTCCGTCTGGCAAGCAACACAGTCTGACTACAATGTCTGCTGGTTAATAAAGAACACATTTGTTGTATGAAATGACCCTGTATCAATTTGATTAGCCAACTGGGAAACCACACTGGAAGAAACTGACTGCAATTTAATAGCTTTTATTCGTATGTTAGCAAGAATTATGATCTTTTTATGCATTTGAGGCTTCAGCTTTGCTAATGATTTTGAAATGTTGGACTCTTTGGAGTTGCACAGGCGACAGAACGGATAGCTGAAATTATTGGAATTGGATGGCGGTGAGTCAATGAAGTCAAGGCACATTCTGAGCTTGGATCATTTCTCATCAGTTATTTTCAGACATGACATTGTGTATTTACAGCTGCAGGGGCGTATTGTCATCTCTCTTTATCACGTCTCCAGATTGAAATTGATCTCTCCGATTGTGAGCCACGGGCAAGGAGATGGACCTTATCAGATGCTAAGGGAGCCGCCAGTCACCTGAAGCCTCATATATTGTTTATTTTTCTTCAAAAGACTCTCTGATGTGATGCCGGAGGGTAAATGCTAACATAATTCTATGTTTAATTCCATATGCTGAGGGACAATCGTGGCACCAACCTGTGATCCTGTTTTGGTCTGCTGAGGTTGTACCTGTCTCTAAAGTATGCCCATACAGCATTATTAGACACTTGTACTGTTATTGCATTCCTGTGTTTTAATGTACTTCTGAAACTGTATATCCCCTTGGCTTCCCTAGCGAACATCCTGTCTGGTTCTGAGTCAAATATTGACATAGCTTATATTTACAACTGAAAACATTTCTTCAAAATTTGCCGTATAGAGAATAGATATAGTGTGATCCCTTTGGTCCACATGACCTCCTGAGTGGTTTGTTTGTTTAGCAAGAGGACAGTCAGACAGGTGCACCAAGACCTCTGGTGAAGAAATCCATTACATTGTTTTTCCAAAATATCTAGCAAAGGTAAACTGAAATTGTTGTTTTTTTAGCAAAGTTGAATTTCAAATCTGTATTAGATACACAAATAAATCCTAAATTGGATGTTGATTGTTTTCCACCTATGAGATATAAGAATGGTATTTTTCTTGCATTTCTCTTGCCATTATAAGTGTAATTTTGGCAGTATGAGCGCCCTTTCTTGTTAATACTAATTCTGTAATTTTCTGCAAACGTGGGTTCAGGCAAGTGTAATGGAAACTTTTTTTTTTTTTCAAATCTATTGGGGCGAAGCCAGCCACCCACCTCCAGTCCCCCCTCTGCTTTTCTGAGTAAAGACAGCATGACTTCTGCAGTTGGAGGATCACGCCCAATAAGAACATTATCCCAAAGAGTGCACTGGGCTGGCAAGAGTCTGAGATAATACCCCTTCCTCTTAAACTCCACCAGATCCAGCTCACAAAGTAGAGTCAGAGACAGGGAGAACTTACCAAATGATACCCCACAGCACCCATGAAACCAAATGTTCCCCCGCCACCATATGCTTTAGGGAGGAAAGTGAAGGGATAGCTGGATGACTGCATAATATCCTTATTCTCAAACATGAGGGTGTAGTCTGTGTGTCCATTAGTGTCAACACACCACTGTTAAATGGACCTGGGTTGTCTTTTCTTTTTAGCTGCACAGTGTTTCTCTGTCTGTGTAGACTGGGGTAGTTGGTCCACAGGGTATTATCCATTCTGATTGGGAGGCTGTGCTGCCTCTGAGGAGAGGGAGATAGATGAGGACATGCCACAGAGCTGAGGTATGTGTATGATTAGAGAAGCAGCTCTGATACCCGTCACCGGCAGCATGTTTACGTGCTAAATGATGCTGATCAAATGGATGAGTGCCAGCAGTGCAGCAGATGAATGAGAGGTCTTAAGCAGTCGTTTACAATATCTTGGGTGCGAGATTAGCCACATTACACAGTGATACTTACGAGCGACACCTTTGTCTGGGAGAGCTCATCTTGAAAATACCAATGGGATTCATGCAGTCCCTTGCTTTTCTTCTCTCACTCTCTCCTCTACAGCTTGTCATTGTGAGGCGAATTGAAAGGCTCTCTTCTCATTAAGGCTAGTTTTGAAGTGGGCAGTGTTATGCAACTGAGTTATCTGCCCAGCAGCCTCGGCTTACAGCAGGATGAACCCCTCTTCTCAGAGCCTGTGTCTTCTCTCACTGATCTCAAACCAGGTGTTGTGGCTTAGGCTGACATTCGGCGAGGGGGCCAAATTTGTCCCGAGTCCAGCGTAATCAGAAGGCCCCAGGTTGAACGCAGACTTGGCCCACAGCCTCACATCATGTTTGAATTAACAGCACAAGCTGAATGGCCTGTTTACAATCTCCACAGCAGGGGCAGAAAACCTCACTAAGTCTGTCATGATGGCTGTCAGATGTAAAACAGATGTGCTGAAATGGAGAAAATTATGTCACTTCGTTTTCCCCTCCTTCATGTGACCATGATGACTAAAGAGCCGTGATCAGGGTGATGTGATTATGCAGAGGGAGACTCAACCTGTGGGGACAGTTGTGCCGTCTCGTTTTTTTCTGCAATGCCTTCACGAGGCACATAGCAGGGCCACCGTTCCTTACGTGCATCACAATGCCCTCTTCAGGTGTATGTTGCTGCTATTCTTTTTCCTCATTAAATCTGAGCAAAAAATATGCACGGCATTTAGTCTTGATTAAAAACCCTCCAATGATTTACAGCGACAACAAAAATTTCAGAACTCCTGAAAGAAACCAATGCATATAATTACATGCAGCAAATTATCATGAAAGGCCACCAAACTAAAGAGTTACCATGTAAACATTGTTCCTCCTAAAAAGGAACAATAAAGTGGTCGGCCAGGCTGTGGCAGCATTAAAAATGTATACTGTCAAAAGTAAAGGAACAGCCTGCTTACTTTCCCTCAAATATTTATTCACTCTCATGGCCCTTGAAAGCTTCAACGTGGATTGCTTGAAGGGGTAAAATATAGATGTGTGTGTGTGTGTGTGAGAGAGTGAGAGTGTTTGTGAGTGAGAGATACCTGGTCACACCTTTCTATCACTCTTAGCTTCATTCTGTGATGCTGCATCTCACTGAGGGCCACTGAGTGCACTTTCTGCCAGTGCCCAGGGGCATCTGTCCCAATGGCTGTGATGTATACAGTCATATATCCATTAGGATGAGAAAGAAAATGACTCTAAAGACTCTTTGGCATTTTGTGTACAGGTCCAAAGCTATTCCTGCAACATCACCTTCTTTTATATCTGCCTCGTTTGACATGGAGCACTGGTACAAATTGTTTGTGTTTATGTTTGATGAGTGTGTCGCGCAGCATTGACTTGATTCATTTATTTGTGCATGTATGTCCTGCCTTCTTCTCCTTATGGATGAGAGAGCTCCCATTTGCTACAACATGCGCAATATTTCAATTATAGTTACAGTTTACCTCCTGCACTGAAAGGGGAGTTAGATTATGAGTGCATGGCGAGATGAGAAGGTTTCAAATGAATGTTTAGTGTATTGACTTGTGCATGTTTTTCTCTCATGAGCTCATGTTTCAACGACTGTCCCTGTGCGATCACTACAGACAGGCAGAAAATGAGCAGACTGTAAGACCAAAATGTGTGTATTTTATGTAGCGTACTCCGGTTTTAATTAAAGCATTGAAATGGACAATAAGAGCATTGTCAAGTTTTTTTGTGCATCTTTTGTCCCCTCTGTACATACTGACACGTTGAGATGTTTCATTTTCGACAATGAGTTTTTCCCTCTGTCTTTTGGATATTCTTAAATCTCTTATCTTATTAATCTTTAAAAAAAAAAAAAGGCTTTTTGCCGCAGGCTGCAGGAGAGGAATTTGTGTTTAGTGGATTCCTGTTCCCAGATGAGCAGAGCTAAATGAGTTTGGAGGCTTCCTGAATGCTCTATAATTGTGATGAGGCTCTGTTCCTCTGAACAATTAAAGATGCAGGAGCCCTGTCTCTATTGAGATCCATCCCAGATCCCTATCGTTGAGTCTACCCAGTGAATCACACAGACATTTTAGCCGCATGGTGGCTAACTATCTTTGTCCGCTGCCCGAACACTACTTTAAGAGAAAATCTCAAGGTCAGCATCATGCCCAAACACTATGATCAATTTATTATTCGTAGTCAAAGCATTAGTGTGTAAAACGGAGGACTTGCCAGTCTCCCCAGTGGTCCAACCCCCCTTTCCTCCTCTGCTCCCACTCTCACATAGCAGGCTTTATTTGTCCCCTCAGAACAAAGCGGAAAACAAAGCTGCATAGGCGTCTGGTCTGTGGAGCTGTGTGGCTATGCTAATGTCTTTAGGCTGGTTGGAGTCTTATTGAATGGGTGAGCAGAAGAGGTAAATAAGCGTGTCTGGATGAGAGGTGGGGGCCAGCGGGTGAAAGAGATGAAGTAATAGACTATTCTAAGGGTCAGTCCATGTGAATGCAAATATTTATATAAGTGTTTAAAATACCCTTCCCACATCCCGCCCACCTCATTTAAATAAGCAACTAAACTGTAAAACGATTCATCTCCTAAAGGCAAGTCTGAAAGAGGAAGCAAGAAGAGGCATTTGTGGGTGGAAAACAGAGCAAACAAATAGTGACGTAAATCTGACTCACTCGTCTTTTGCCTTCACAATGCAAAGATTAGAGAAGCGGGCTCTTTCGGGGATGCAGATTTCATCCCTTGCTTTTCTTAGACTTTCATCCTTACAGTGACGAGTCTGTGGAATTTCACACTGTCAGTGCCATTTTCACAAAGGGTCAACATGGCTAATCCTGCTAGCAATATTGATATCTTCATTCTTTTTCTTAACCTCTAAAGATATATGTGAGCTTTTAGTTAAAGATGTGATAAAACAGCAAACCCAATGTTTTATGGACAGGTGCATAATGAACTTTCAACTAACAGTCTCCAGTCTCCAGTAGTTATAAATGTTTGTGATCACACCAGGTCTTATTTCTTTGTATTTTTATCACAATAAATATATAGTAATCCTTTTTGGGAGTTAATATCAACAATCATTATTTCAACTAACAGATTTAATGCATCCACTTTATGAAGGCTGGGCCTTTCAACCTCATATTGAGCAATATGTGAGAGCTCTTGATATAAGTTTATGTTATCCTCGACAACGTTTATCTAATCAAAATTCTCATATCATCAAATCTTGTGATTTCTCCGTGTGATAGGCGCAACAAATGGATTCTCAAGTCAGTTTTAAACCGTGACCTGCGGAAATTTGTCACAGAACCAATCAGGTTTGTTTCAGTCATCTCCTCATCTGATAACGGTGGGGAATCCTGAGGTGCCGACACTTTAACATGCAGCTGTCTAGATCTGTGTCCTGCTCTAATTGAAATCAAGATGCGATAACATGTTCATTATAGGGGAAGTCTGAAGAGATGCACTCAAGCCAACATTCCTGCCAGGGCTTTGCCTTGATGTAGTATTGATGTGGCAGGCTTGACCACTTTTTTAAATCATAAATCAGTGTCTCCAGCAATGTAGTATTTTGTCTTACAACACACAGACATAGAAGAAGTTAAGTCAGTGTGCAAGTGTCTCCAGTCGCATTCGAAGCTGATTAGCCTATCATCATCTAGCAACAACATTGTTCCCAGTGTGCCGCTGTTTGGGATTAGAGCGGTTTGCTTTTTTTTTTTGATGACTTAATGAAAACGTTGTGCTGAGATATGGCCTTGTAAAGCACCATTAACAAGTGGATTGTTACAATAGATCGCGTCCATTGGCATCATCAGATCATCAGATTATGAAAGTTTATCTTAAACAGAAGGAATCATATTACAACTGACCTAATGTTAAACATGTCATAGTTTTTTTAATTTTACTGTGTTTAGACTTACCTTAGGGCTTTGCACTTATACTTTTATTTTAAATTTCTAAGTAATTTGCACATTGTTGCTGTCGGGCATAAACCTTGTACTGTATGTCCATAACAGGTTTTCAATAACCAATGGTTTGAAAGCATTTTATTGATAAGCTATAAGCTTAGATGCAACAAATGTAACATTGTCAAGAACAGTTTTGAATAATCCAATAGAAATTCTAATTTGCATGTTTCTGATGTCCACCTTTTCTGCTAATCCCATAGTTTTACTCATAACATTGTTTATAAATTGCATTAAGATTTCAAGTTGAAATTTTTTTACTAGCCTTTTTAGCCAATGCTATGACATTTACATGTATAATAATGTCTGAAAATGTATCATTCTTTTTTTATACATGTTTTAGCCTTCAGTGTGTTACACTTAACTACTACCTATCCTCCTAATAGTATGATGAAATGCTAATGACTGTAAAGGGAGTGATTGAACAGGCCTCAGGTACCCACATTAGGAAATAATGAGTGGGGTCATTTTACAAAACAAAACACTGCTGTGTTTTGACAACCAATCCAATCCAATCCACTTTATTTGTATAGCACATTTTACAAACACAAAGTTACCAAAGTGCTGCACAGAAAACTCAAACATACAAAACAATTAATGTAAAACATTGTAAAAACAAAATAAGACCATCTGGTTTAAAAAGATAAAAAAATAGATAAAAATAATAAATACTAAAATACAATAAAACAGTAAGAGCCATCAGAGGACCACACAACTCACATGGAGTTAAACTGGGTTAAACCAGGTTGTCACAGTAAGTATTGATTCCTGCATGCCTCATCATCAGATATAATTTCATAACACTTTGCTAGCAATTCAGTAATGGATTTTAGCTAAAAAAAGAAAAGAAAAAGAAAAATCACTGTGAAATGTGACTTTATTGAAAAGACTCCAATACAATTAAAACAAGAAGTATGAATGTCCGTGAAGTAGTCACAGTATAGTTTTAAGTAAGTTAGTAGTAAGTTAAGCAATATTTAATAATAGTAGTGTTGTTGTACTGCAGCACTGGAGAAGTATTTCGGAAAGAAAAGTGCAATAGGGAGCTGCATCATGAGTTCAGCTTGGTAAAGTCTTTTGGACTATCAGATGTCAAAAGGAATAACTTAATTTCCTCCATCTAGGCCCTTTAGTGGTCATCAGGGAGCATTACACATGGCGCTTTGAATCCCTCTGACTTTGGTGCAGCTGCAGCTTTGCTTGTCTGTCCACACCTTAAGTCAACTCTGTCGATCTCAGCGTGGCTCTGTAAATCGGCTTTGCATTTCGATGACAGTTCCGATGCCTTTCTTTCTTTTTGTACATGTATGTTGAGTTTACTCAATATATCTACATATCAGTCAGGTAGCATAGTGGTAATGAGGTTTGTCTGTGTGTCATAATATTTAGACCATATGTTACATAGAGCAGGATTTCTCCCAAACATCTCTAGAACCTGATCAATGTAAAAAAGCACTAAATAACAAATATTTACTACTTTATTTAAAGGATGCCCATCAGCTAATGCCATGGCAATCATCTTGACATACAAAACACCTGACATACAATACACATTACATAATGATGAAACACCTGACATACAATACACATTACATGACGATGACACACTTGACATAAAATACACATTACATGATGATAACACACCTAACATAAAGTACATAACACATTATGTAATGAAGACACACCTGACCTACAGTGCGCATTATATACGTCACACCTGACATACAATACATAACACATAACATGGTGAATACACACCTGACATACAATACATAACATTACATTATTTAACATTACATTACAACAACATTACATGATGATGACACAGCTGACTTACAATGCATAAGACATGATGACGACACACCTGATATACAATACATAACACATGATGACAACCCACTTGACATACAGTACATAACACATGATGACGGCACACCTGACATACAATTCATAACACATTACAGGATGATGACACAGCTGACATGCAATGCATAACACATGATGACAACACACCTGACATACAACACATAACACATGATGACGACACACCTGACATACAACGCATAACACATGATGACGACACACCTGACATACAATGCATAACACATGATGATGATACACCTAACATACAATGCATAACTTGACATGAAATTACATGGTGAACATTAATCGCATTAATACACATAAAATTGCATTCATATCCAAGTAAACTCTAAATAAAATAGCCAGCACAATGCTTAAACATACTTTTTTTTATCGTACATCAACAAGTATTTATTTAACCTGATTTACAGTATTACATTTCAAATGCATTATAACTTGTGTAATCATATTTCTGTTGTTCTGTGTCCAGCATATTAATCTTGTTGCTCTGTCGTTGTTAATAAAGTAAACACATTTTTTGCAGCATCCCTTTTTTGTTTCAAACCCTTTGTCATCTCAAAACACCATCACATGTGTCGTCTTGTCTCTGTGACAGTCATAGAAAACCCTTTTTACATTACTTGTCAAGTCGTTCACAGCTGGTGAGTGTGGAACTAGCTAAGATCATTTTCACTTGTTAATGTGTCGCAATGACAAGCTTGTTACTTTGTTTCCCATTATTATTCACTCCCCTATAGTGTGTGGTGAAAATGATGCTGATTAAGTTGGACAAATGCAGTACAATATGTTGACAGCAGCATCACTCTGTCATTGCACAGCACAAGTGAGGCCGTTCCCTGCTCACCTTCCCTGCTGAGTTTTCATCACACAGTGGAGACGACTTCTAAACACTGCCTTCTACCTGTTGGCATTTATAATACACAGTGTAATTTAATAATGGAAGGCGTTTAGGTCTAAACAAATATTTACCTAACCCCAAGTCTGATTTAAAAAGATACAGAGTGCACAACCTGTACAAAAGAGATCAAGCATGATGAAAGAAATGAAAATAAAAACGTTAAGGACCTTACTGGTGGTTTTTCATGTTTTAGTCTTTTTACTACAAATAACAGATACTTTACATACATGATTTTGCAACTGTGCTACCATTTCAGTCACACACTGGTTTCCATACATTTTCTTAGTATGAAAATAAATCAGTATAATAATAATGTAACATTGACCATTATACAGTAAATGCAGAACTGATGTATGCTGGTAATTGATTTTCCAACTGAATAGAATAGAAACAATTTTCTGTTGGTATCGGTAGAACTGTGTATCAAAAATCTATAACTCAACAAAATACATGTGAAAATGGTCAGCAAAAACGTAAATCAGCCTCTAGCTCACCCAGTATGAGCTTTCCCCCCATGTTGGCTGAGTCCTGCAACAGCCCGGGTTTGAATCTGACCTGCGGCCCTTTGCTGCGTGTCATCCCCCCAACTCTCTTCCCCTTTCATGTCTATCCACTGGCACTTTGATAAAGAGAAAAATAAAAAGTAAAGTGAAGTATACTTCATTTGTTGTTAAATTTCAAGTTTGCTAATGCTAACGGTTGTGTAACTTAATTAACCTTTTACAGTATATAAGTAATTGTTTATCTTTACTATAGTACAGATAAACAAAAGGACAATAATGTATCAAAGCATGTGTACTGTACTGTTTCTGCCATGCATGGTGGCGATTGGCATTGTCTGCTCACAGTGTAGCTATGGGGCTCTCATTGCCTGTAG
Source organism: Etheostoma cragini (assembly GCF_013103735.1). Classification (NCBI taxonomy): domain Eukaryota; kingdom Metazoa; phylum Chordata; class Actinopteri; order Perciformes; family Percidae; genus Etheostoma; species Etheostoma cragini. The sequence goes on from NC_048414.1 coordinate 11,115,502, forward strand.
CACTGCTATAATCCTTCATTTGAAGAGGATCTGTTCAGGGGACTGGAGACAAAGCATTCTGTAGAGGATATCAAGTGTCCGCCACTAAAGCCCAGCTCCCTAGGCTGCCCTCCAGGGGGGTTCCCTGTGAGCTGCAGAGAAATCAAGGTGAGGGCACAGCTCGGTATGTGGGATTTGAACCTGGCTTCTGTAAGGAGTCCCGGCATTGGTCAAGACTGGATGAGATCACAAGCTGCCACCAGTTGGTTGGTGTCTTACAAGGTCGATCCAGTGACTTCTGACGTGGTTTGTTGCATTTTTTCCCCCAGCAATGCTCCACTGACCTACTTCCTCTTAATCCCTCGATGTGACTTTAATTGACTAGAGGGAGGGCCAGGGAGGAGAGAGGGGTGTGTCTCTGTGTTCTGGGGGAAGGTGGGGGGGGGGGGGGGGGGGGGGGGGGGGGGGGGGGGGGGGGGGGGGCAGCGGGTGCTGTAAGGAGGAGGCATGGGGTTGTTGAGTGAAGATAGGGAACACAGGAGCAACTAAGAGAAAGGGAGATTTGAGAGCTTGAGTGATTTCCTGCTGTCACTGCTGTGTTCGGGCCAAACATTAATTTGATTCTGTTATGTAACTGTAATCATCATCCTCTCTAATCACATCAGTGGCTTTGTGAGACACCCAAAATAGAGAGATTGTGGGCTGGACAGGAGGCGGGGCCCACTGAAGGGTCTGTGTTGCTGAGGGCCAAAGAAAGTAAATGGACTGGGGCCCAGCAGCAAGTGTCTCAAAAAGACAGATGTTACAAATGAAAGGGGGCAACTAAGTTGACTACACAAACAGAAACAAAATAGGATGCTGTTTTACAGAAACATATTGAATGTATTTACATTTCATTCCATGTTTTCTTTCTTCAACCGAACAGATGGCATTAAGTTACAGTTTCTCAATCCTGACGATTGCATTACTTTAAGGAAGAGTTTAAGAAAATACACTTATTTGCTGTCTTGCCGAGAGTTAGTTATGAGAATCTATGTTGTCTATATAGTCTACTATATAGTCTATATATTAATATATATATATATATATATATCAGGCCAGTAGAAAATTAGCTTGGTGTAGCATAAATATTGGAAATGGCGGGGCAACACTGTAAAAACACTGAAGTGCAAAATGAGAAGTTGTTTCCCTCTGCTTTTAGTCTTAGTGTAAGTTACATTCATGGCATGTGATAATACATTGAATTGTTTCATTAGATTCTTTCCCCACAATGTCCGGTAATCTTGAGATTTACTGTAATAACAGTGGGGTTACCAATCTCAATAAACCTTTTTTCATGGCAGACATTTGACTTTTCGTAGCGAGAAACGCTGCCCTCATTAATGCTACTAATTGCTCCTGTACATTTCCTGCTATATTATGTCCAAATATCTGCAGAGATACGGTAAAGACCTGTTTGCATAGTGAATCTGTATGATATATAATAAATGTAATATTTATATATATTGAGGAATCTCTTAATCTCATTCTATTAGCTATTTCACATTTAGGTATTTGTACCCAGACCAGACTCGGGCACCTAAAACGTAAGAGGGCTGTTTCATTTTTCTTCAAACTAAATCCATCAGAATATTAAGGTTAAAATCACATACACTCTACACATAGCACATTCAAGTATTGATTGATTGGTATGATGATTACCTCAAATTGAGAACTGTATTAAAATATTCCTGCCTCCTTTAGTGCACACATTTGTATTTGCATCTGTCTGTCGGTAAAATTCAGTGCATGACAATCATTACAGTGAATAAGCTGCAGGAGAGATTCCCAGTCTTAAAAAGTATATTTCTGGAACACTGAAATGAAAAACACATTTCAGCAACCAACAACTACAAAGTGCACATTTTTGAATGCACAATTTGTTTAAATCATGTTTAGGGCCTTACCAAAGACATTTTATTATACTGCAATTGAGTAAAAATCAACAGGTTGTAAGCAAGATGTATCAAGTCAGACCCTGCTTCGCTGGAGAGAACAAGAAGCACTGAGCCATGACTTTGTATTATCAAAGAAATATGTCTTGGCCGGCATTAGATGGGCTCATGATAGACTGCTGTTTCTTCATTTTCCGGTGTGCACGGACGCCAACCAACATGACTGCTTTTGTCAGTTGAAAGTAGCGTGATGCACATTGTCTTTTAGCGGGCTGACCGTTATTCTTGGGTCCCAAGTTGTTCCAGATGGGTCAAAGGTTAACTGATTTGGTGAGGGTTGTCTCCGGGGTCTGATTGGGAAGCTGACGGCCCTGTGAGTGTCCTCTGTAAAGTGCAGTCCTGTGTCACATACTGACACACTCATGTTTGCCTTGAGTACCCTTGGGTCCTCTCTCTGCTGTGTCCTGAAAATAAAATAAAATAAAAAATCTGCTGTCTGCAAATAAAAACTCTCACCATGTCTAGTCCTTTGTTCTCAACCTGAGCTGGATGAATACAGTCATGGTGAAAATACAAGCGGGATGCAGCATCAACAGAGGTGTCTTGCTTCCTGTATCTATTGATTCTTTGTGATTGTAGCCTGTTTTTTTTGGTGTTTTTTTTATTTAGTCACCAAATCATGCCGGAACCCAGATGACAGCCTTCATCTAGGCTCAGGATACAGACGACCATGCTTTGTACCTTGTTAGTACACAGTTATATGACAAATGCACACGGTCCACATGGCTTTTGCTTTGCATCAGAACTGCCTGTTTGTGTGTCATGCGTTTGTTGTTGTAGAGGGGTAGGAGGCTTGCGGTGTGCCTTCTCCCCTCCAGCTGAAACCTGTCAGTCCCCCTGGGGAGCTGGGCCCAGGTTTACAGGACAGCTGAGGCAGCCCTGACAGCCCAGCTCATCTCGTTTGGAGCAAGGCATGCCGCTTTGCCGATTGCTACCTGGACAGGATTTGTTCCCTTCCTGCCACTTTACATCCACAAGCTCTACATTTAATTAGAATCACTTGTCATGTCTCGTATATCACCTGGGCCTCTTGGTGTCAGCTGTCAGCCAAAGAAATGCGATAGTTATTCATTGCTCTGCGGAAGTGTAACAGCAAGGTCACAGGACAGAATGCACCTTGAGCTAACTGTACTTAATGTTCATGTGTGGCTGCACAGCGTGTGTGGCATCTCACAGAACACGTTTCTCAAATAAAGCTCTTCTTTTGCATCCTCCACAAATGAGACTATTAGATGTATTTATTATTTTACGGAATAAGCCACATAGAAAATTGATGGAGTCCAGCTCAAGAGCAAAGCTAATACTAGTTGATGGGTGGGCACTGCAGGGTTGAGTGTACTTTTAGAGGCTATTAGTGGCCTTGGTGGGTATTGGCTCGTGGCGCGGCTTGTACTGTTTGCGATTCATTTCTGTAGAGCTGGATAAAGCACAAAAAGCACATAGGTATCCAGGCAACCATGTGGCTCAAGGGGCATGCAAGCTTTACTTACATGGGATCCTGCACCAAGATAATGCATACATGATAGATGTAATAACCTCTGACCTGCGTTCACATCTGTTCAGCACTTGCGTTTTCAACTACTCATCAGAGATCGCTGCTCGTTGGACACTCACATGCCTCTGTCTGGTGTCTATGCAGACAGCACCATGTACCATGTTTGTTTTTGCTTTGATAATGTTGTCCCTGTCACTTTAAATGGCAATGCTTCCCCCCCCCCCCCCCCCCCCCCCCCCCCCCCCCCCCCCCCCCCCCCCCCCCCCCCCCCCCCCCCCCCCCCCCCCAGTCCCTCTCTCGTTCTCTGTCTTCGTCTCTGTCTGTCTCACTCTATCCCCCTGCTTTAACAGCGTGGTTATATAACTCCCTTTTCTCTCTCAGACATCCCAGAGCTCTTGAAGTCAGCTGACAGCACCCAAATGTCTGCTGGTAAACACACTGCTTTCTGTCTTTTCTCTCCCCTGATTTTTATTCTTCCACTTCCTCTTCACCCCTCCTACTCCCTACTCCTCAGCGATTAGGGATTGATTCTCTCTTCTGTCCCTCTGCCTCCTCTTCCATTGGTTGGGCTCCATATCCCCAGGCCAGTTTCCACATATTAGCACCCGAGGCCAGGGGAGGCGGGCCGATACGCATTGCCTGCCATGGCCCGTGGATCGAGCAAGCCAGTGAAAAATGAGCTTTGGAGAGGCAATAAATTGCATCCAATTTGGAGATGAAGGCAGAAATAAATTTTTCTTTTCTGAAGTCTGAAGAAAGGGAAAAAAGACCCTAGATAATTTCTGTTCCATCTATTTTATGTGAACATGTCTTTGAAATATCTTTTTTGTGTTGTTTGAATTCATAAAATAATTATATGTGTGCACTTTAGATTGCCTTTTTATGTTTTAGCAGGTTATGAAAATAATCATTCTTGTCTTTGCTGGTGTGTTTTGCATCTCGCTTAAAATGCATTGGAGTCAGAGTGAAAAAAATACATTTATCAGACATGATGTGGCACACACACACACACACACACACACACACACACACACACACACACACACACATACACACACACACACACACACACTCACACACACAGACTCCCTCCCTCCCACTCTCTTCATTTCTCATCATTGCATTATCCAAAATGAACTGTCCAATAGGCTTAGGCTTTTTCAGCTCAGTGCTGCAGAACTCTGGGAGAATAAGAGTGTGTGTGTGTGAGAGGTAGTCTCGGAAATGATGAAAGGAAATGTCAAGTAATGACCACATCTACTTTCTACCTCTCCTGTTCCTCAAATGGTTTCAGAAGTCTCCAACACTCCTTCATGGCACCCTTTTAAATGGCTCCTGAAATAATGAAGAACTTAGCAAAAACACTTTGGTCTGTAAAGCTTGCATCAACAGTATAAGCCAATGGAGGGCCCAATACTCATTTTCCCTGTGGTGATGTGCAAGCCTCCTATTAGTCTCTGAAGCCCAAACTCCAGGCTGAGACGTTTCCTTTGTGTTCAGGTAGAGAGTGTGTTATGCCAGTGCTTTCCTGTGTATTACCCAGCCTGCCAAAAAACAGTGGAAGAGACATGAGGGGGATACACTCTGGAGAATTGCATCCCATTCTGTTTTTCTTCTCTCTTTTTTTCCTCCAAGAGATGTTTCTTCTCAGTTAAAAGGCTGTGTCTCAACACCATTTCAATGTGTTGACACCCCAACTGTGAGGTGTTGAAATTGGCACAAAAAAAACATTATCAGCGCAAGGTGTTGTGGTACCAGTGAACTCCAAAAGTTCAACATGAAAGGGGCGTTTTTGTGTATGTTAGAGTGTATTTACTGACAACATCGCCATGCTGTTACTCGTCACTTACTTTACCCTAGGAGATGAATAATGTGCAAATGGGCAAACATTCTTTGTTTGCTGTACACTCTGGCAGTATTTACTTTGGATCACATAGTCATGTTTTGTTTTGCAGCCAAATAAGCACAAATGGATTTACAGTGCAAAGCTTTAGATTGTTTGTTCTCCGTGTTAGATTGTATGATTTTCACACTCTCTGTATCTATGATCATTAATGGAATACGTGTTATGATTGAAATAGAAATATAAAGATATATAAAAAATTGCAATCGCAAACAGCTTTATCTCAAGTTAACGCAGCATGTATTTTAAGTTGCATTATGTCAACAGTTTTGCTGTCTCGGGGCTGATGCTGCAGTGTACCACATGCTTGTGCTGTTCATCTAAGCAGGCAGTTAGCTAAGCTCAGCTGATTAATAAATAACCATGCCAAGGTCTTGGATCAGTGCACCTCTAATGTGCTCAGACTCTCTGCCTTGTTCCTGTTGTGTCTATATTCCGCTTGGCTTCGTAAATGCAAAGGAGGGGTGGGGTCTTTCCACTGTCTATCAGCGTGTCGTATAGGGCGTCTCAGCATGTAGTCATCAAAGCCTGCTGTGGCAAGAGCTCCCCTCATACTGCCTTGTTTGTCTCTCCACATGGCCAAACGCAATTGGACGTGAACGCCCC
>NC_048414.1:11121578-11219102 GCF_013103735.1 Etheostoma cragini
CTCTCTCTCTCTCTCTCTCTCTCTCTCTCTCTCTCTCTCTCTCTCTCTCTCTCTCTCTCTCTCTCTCTCGCTCTCCACAGCTCAGACGAAGCACTGGCTCTGTGTTCAGCCCCTCTCATAAAATAACAATAGAAAGGCACTTTAAAACGTAGACCTCCCAGAAGATGAGCAGTCGGCTCCAAAAGTGGCATACTAGCAACACAGGTGGACTTTTATACTAAAGCTTTCTACGTGCTTTTTGTATTTGTTATGGGTTATTTGATATAAAAAACTTGAATATCCTACACCAGATTTAGTGTATGAAGGAGCCAATGCCCTAGTGTTAAATATCTGTTCTTAATGTTCTTTTTTCAATGTCCTCTAAATATCCTTCTTGTTCTTTGGGCAAAGAACATCCCGTATGTAACTGTGTTGAGCAGACATGGCAACTCTATCTCTGTATTTCTCTTTCTCTCTTGCACGCACAAACGCACGCACACGCGCACACACACACGCACACACACTTCCTTTTTTAATGTTATTGTTGAAAATGTAATATCTTTAGCTTTTTGTCCTTTGGACAGACAGTATAAGAAAAATACGTCATCTTGGGCATGTTTAGACATCTAATCAATTAATTAAGAAAAAATAATTATTAATCAATGAAAATGATTGTTAGTTGCAGCCCTACTGAATACATCAGAATACAAACCATAAGCCCTACAACTTCCCCTATCCAATCATCATCCTCTCATTTATCCCTCTCTTTCCACTCAATAATATGTAGCTCATCTCCTGTTGCTTTCTGTTGGCAGGACCTCTCACTGTGATATGCCACAACAGGTGCCTCTCACCTTTCGGATACAGTTGCCACAAAACAACAGGTTCTCTTACATCTGTCCCCTCTCCTGATCTACTCTTAATTCTGCCTTACCTGCCTAATGGTCAGTGTTAACAGTTGCTTTGTTGTTGCTCTGTAGATTGAATAGGAGGCAAGTGCCATCTCTGTCTTTCTGATCATTTACGCGCTCTGTGAGTTGTTATAAGTAAGTGTGTCACATCTGACAGGCAGAAATCAATAGGCGCTCTTCACGCTGCGCTGAGTTTGTCTGGCTTCTGAGGAATAATTAAAGAGCCAACTTGCTTCACACAACCATGATGACTAATGCTGTTTAAGGAATGCCTCTCTTACATAAATCAATAGTTCTCATTTCTCTTTCCTCCTTTCTCTCTTTCACACTCTCTCTCCTTCTCCTCTCTCTTGCTCTTTCTGTGTGTGTGTGTGTGTGTGTCTGTGTGTTTTGTGTGTTTATTAAAGCAGACAAAGTTCTCCTTTGTGCTTGTAGGTCAGTGTGTCACTGTGCCATGGCCATGATGCTTACGCATTATGACAACCTCTGAGTGGAGGGGAAAAAAGTAACTCTCTTTCCCCCAAACGCAAGACATATTCAGTTGTTATGGATATGATAACAATCTGTCTGTCTTTCTGTCCGTGGCCCTTATTAACATCAGGGGTCAAGGCCAGTATCAAAAGAGCATGCTTCTGTTTAGGCTGCTTGTTCAAATCTCCGCCCCCCAACAACAGAGAGGCAGAATGAATATGTGTGAAATAATGCATGGTTATGAGTGAGTGCCATGCACACCTTTCCACCATATTAAGTTTTCATAATTGAATAAAACATGGAAGTGCTCTGAACATCTCCTCAGAGGGAAATGGCAGTCACTAAAGCATAGAAGCCAACTCAATAAAGAATTGCAAATGAATAAGTGATGAGAAGCAAACGAAGTGTGGTACATGAGAACAAGAGGGTGATTTACTCTAAAACAATATTTGAAACAGCAGGTGAATGAAGGCCAATAATTACATTATAAAAGCTGGTTTTGAAGTGGGCGGCCTTGTATGAATTCCTGCTGGGCCTGACATTCTAAATCGTCTGTTTTTTAACTAGACAACATTTTCACTCAAATCATATGCAAATATGACCAGAGAAACATTGTCTACCATAATTTCAGACACACTCACACACACACACACACACACACATACAGGGAGACTGAGAAAAGCTGGGGAAGGAGGTACACTTTGAAATATCCTGAAGGTCCTTGGCAGCATTAGAGAAAGGCCTGGGAGGTTAGGAAACATCAAATCAATGCATTGTAATGTGAATTGACTGCTGACTTTGATCATCTGCCTTGGGAGTGCTTTAGCATTGAGTGCTGTCACACTGGCTGGGTTAAGCAAATATGGCATGGGCTGAAATGGAGAGAGATGGTGAGGAAGAGACAGGTTAGAATGGGAGTGTGAAAAAGGAATATGTGATGCCTGGCTATCATCAGAGAGTGTGGGCACATTAAAATGTAATGTCCACTTGGTAAATGGCATACTGCAGATGTTATAAATAGTTCAATTGATTCATAATTGCAGATTGTATGTATATATATATATATATATATATATATATATATATATATATATATGAAACCCGGAGGTGTTTCTTAATAGAATAATCAGACATGTTGTTGTGTGCAAGTGTATTTCTTTTAAACTTTAGTGGTTAGAAAAATGATTTTTAGCTTAGACTCAACTGAGCTAGTATTGGATTGCTAGGCAGACAGCTGATACCCTCTACTCAACTCCCTCCAAAATGATGGGTCAGCCCTGCTTAGTGTCAGAAGCTGCTGATATTGTAGCTCTGAAAGTGGAAATGCTCTTAAGCCTTTCTCCTATAATGGAGGGGCCAGTCTAATCTTGCCCTCTCTGAGTGAGAGCAGGTAAGGAAGCAAGTTTTTATCAAAACATTCTGACCCTTGCTGTGGCCCTACCCTGCCCAGATTACAATGCTGTGCAGGAGTGGCATTCTCGTTTTTTTGCCACTGTCAGCTGCACCATGCAGTATCCTCAGGAGTATTCCCCTCTTACATAAGGCACACAGTGGGAGGTTTTGGGATCTGAAAGCCCAATGCTTCTGTTGTTATATTTTAGATTTGAAACTGCAACTGATTTAAGGAAAATGGTTAAAAGTTTATCTCATCAATGGGTTCAGTGTAAATGTCTATCCTCTTTGTCCCCCAAAACATAGAAACATAGGCAAACTGAGAAAGATGGACAAAGAGAGCTCTGTTTGACAGAAAACTGTGCAATTATGTCACTGTGACAAAGAAAAAATGAGGGAGGGTAGATGCCATACAGGATGAGAGAGATTCCTTGAGTCAAGCTGCAAAGAGCAGCAAAGAGAAGCCCAAAACCTCTTGTCACTGTATGAAAAGAATAGCAAGACGACCCGTAGGTATTGGGCTGCTAGGTGCATCTCCTAACAAGCTGACTGTTCAAAGGCTTTTTAGTGCTCTAGAGAACATGAAAGGCATGTTTAAAAATTTAAAAGCCCGATCTGTTCCAGTGCTATGGAGCGGCAGAGGGAAGCAGATTTTTACGTCGCCATAATTCCCCAGTTGCTTGCTTTGTAAATTAATTAAGATGTTTATGACAGCTGCTTGCACCTAATGGAATGCTTATAGACTATGCTATTAATTATTACTGCTGGCCACGGCTGCAAGCTTTCATATTGCTAGGAATGTATGGCTGTGGCTGCAGTGTAGACAATCTCTCAGCCTCAACCCTCTTGACTGTGTGATTGCATTGGGTTAGTGGGCTGTCTGTGCATATGTTGTGGATGTCTGTAATGCGTATTGGGCCATTTGTTTATGACTTTTCCAAGGCTTTTTAGTGCTACTAGATACTAGAGATCTGTTTCTGTATGCTTTTCCTACCATGTGTCTGGCCGTCAACATCACAATGTTGATAGTTGCATAAAAGATAATGTAATGTAGATTAAACATTTTTTATTAAAATGAATGGTATGCCACAAAGTCTTCCTGAACACCACAGGGAAGGGTAGAACTGCTTTTGTTATAGGCCAGCATTGAGTTTGCTGATGCTGACTGGATTTATCCCTCGTGTAAAGTGCATAATTCCTGCCCTCTGTCTGTCCTCTCTGTAACCTGGCTTGGTTGTAGGATGTTTTATCTTGCTGTGCCTCCTGGACAAATGCCCTGTTTTTTTATCATGTAACATTACGAGTGTATATTAGGATTGTCATCTTCCTACTTGATAAAATACTAGCCCTTCCTGTTACCTTGTCCAGTTGTTAGTGTAGGGCAATTGTACAGTGAACTGTAAGTGACCTCATGAGCCTGGAGGAAGTTCATTGGTTTGCTCCCCCATAAGAATAACCCCACCGGCAGCAGGAAGCTATGTAGCAGCAAAATACAATAAGCAGAGTTTTAAAATGTAAATTGATACATTTTAAAACGCTGTATGAGGTTGATTGATTTCAATCGTTGGTGGTTACTAACACTATTTTCTCAAGTACTGTTTATAAGTACCATTCTAAAGTATTTTACGCACATTTTTTATTTGTATAATACTTTATACTTCTACTCCACATCAATCCAGATGGAAATGAAACAATGAATTTACAATTAAATTACCCCACCCAGCAGTATTTAGGATAGCCTACGTTAAATTAGCTGCATTCAAATGTAGAAATATATATTTTTTTACTTAAGCAGAATTTGATGGTACTGTGTTATTACGCTGTGGTATTGCCATTTTTACCAACTATGACAATCTCTGTTTAGTGTTCTTTGGTGCAACCTATGGCGATAAGGAATATCTGCAGGTGTGTTTTGGGGATCTCATTTTTACTTGTTACTTATACAAGTTTTATCATCTGTAGTTATCACTCTTTTGTTTCTTTGTTCGGCCATAGTGACCATTTACTTGCAACACTATCAACACTATTCAACTATCAACACTACTATCAACTAACACTAGCAGAGAAAGGAAAAAACATCATGCCGCTTCACACAAAAGTGAGTTGAAGAGCGAGTCTGTTGCAGCTCCACCAATCCTCTAAGGTGGACAAACCACTGCTGGGTGATGGAAAACAAAACTTTGTCGCTGCTTGTAATTTTCTCAGAGAATGTTGCCTCATTTTATAATACTGTAGATGCAAAAATAATCATTTTAATACCTTATATGGTGCTATATTTACAATTAAGTGTTGCTATATATTCCTAACCTAGGGTTCAGGACCCCCACAAGAGGTCACCAGACAAATCGAAGGGGTCGCCAGACTATAAGAGTATAGCGAAGCAGAGAAACACGTTTTTGCTTTACCAAATTATGTTAAGACTTTACAATAATCTTGAATTGTCCATGTGCAATTAGTAGATTTGACCTCAAAATAGTTCAAATAACATATACAATAACAATAAAAAACATCACTTTGGATGAGTTGGTCACAACCACTAAACTAATGCAACCTGAGAGGAGGGGTTGCAAGCAGACATTGCATTTTGTCTATGGTGTCACAAGCCAAACAGCTTGGGAACCACTGCTATATATATTATATTCAAAATAAAGAACAGTGTTTATCAGCTTCCTAGGTACAGTGTTGGTAGAAAGAATCTCACACAGACTGAGCATACAGACAGGGTGCCTTGTGGCTTGGAGTAACCCAAGAGACAATGGGACAAATAAATAAGGTAACACAGCTTACTTTTGTTGGTTATACCCTGTGAGATAGGTTTGTATCCCTCAATCCACGCAGAAGTGAGGCATCATGTCTTTGCTCTGCAGAGCTAAATTCAGCGTTATCGTCCGATTACATTTACATAAAGAATGCAGCGGGGAGGAAGAAGGCAACAAACTAAATCACACTCATGCACCACATAAGGCGTTGTGTGAAATATGTATTCAGTCTTTCATCAACCTCTTTATCTGTCACGCATGTGTTATCCTCATGTGTAAAGGCCTCTGTTGTGTATGCTTTGAAAAAGGAGAAGGAAACTGTGATCTGTGTTCTATTAATCATAGTCCAGCTCCACGGCTGTCCCGTTATCACACGTGTGTAATTACAGGGTATTTGTGCTTTAAGCATGGCTCTGTTGCTTGGAAATGGAAAAGTGTCTCCACTGATGAACTCCCTGCTAATAGGACTACCTTTGATCTGCATAGAGCATGGAGGGCTTACAGAACTCGCAGGTTTTAATTATGAAATACATGAAAAATAGATGCTGCACTAAGTGCCGACCATGACTGCAGTGAATCACAGTAGCAGCGTGCTCGCTAGTTTCCCTCTGCTTTTCCTTCCTTTATGTCTTCCAGTGCTCCAAAATACCATCTCTCCGACTTAGTTCGTTACTGCCAAGGAGCCAAAAAGACAAGTCCATGATATTAATTAGTGGATTGACAGACATGTAATTCATCTCAGAGGAAGTTTTCATTACATGGGAGGCTTCAGAGGGGCAGTTTGGCTTATTGGCAAGTGCTAAGACCAGACCTAATGGGGCTGCAGTTCCCTCCCTTTTGAGCAATTACAGCCAAGTCCTTATCAGCAGAGCCACGAGTCCACTGTTGTGGGACCTTGACTTCCAACACACTTGCACAGAGTGATCCTTCCCCATAGACCCTTGTTCATTAGACAAGTGCCTTCTGTACTGTACTTTACTGGATGAGAATTGAGACTGAATGAGTGATGGTAATATAGGGTTCCAATATATTTCTGAGTCAGCCTTTATAGCGCTGACATTAGCTTAGTTTGTCATCAAATCTTTAGTCTTCTCTCTCAACCTTGCTAATACAAGCAGGCTTGTTTGTACAGTCTATTGACAGACCTGGACGGACAGCTCTGGTAACAGATTGTCACTAACTGTCATAGCACATATAAACTCACCTGTTCTAATCCCATCTTTGATAACCGCTATTTTTGAGATGATATGAAATGCATTCCGAGCTTTGACAAGGGACTTGAATAGGCAAACAATGAACACTTCTGTTAAAATGATATATACCTTTTTGGCAAAAGCTGCCTACCGCTGTGGTTTCCTGAAGTAGATGGCCTTTTGCAACCATGCATAGATACAGAAGACAGACCCAAACAAACAATATGTGAAGATGAGCAATTTCAAGCAAACTGTAAATCTGAGATTATCTGTATTTAACTGGCGTGTGCTGCAGTGTGAATATCCAAGCAATTCTGAATAGGTTAGCCCAAAGGGGCTCATCTCTATTGGCCGATGGTAATACTTTTTAAACCTATTATTGTGCATAACTGGAGTGTGTGCCTCAGGAGCTGTAGGTAATTGTGTTCCCCTTTAGATTTCTTAGTGTAGGGCTAAGGTAATATATTGTAATGTGAGCAGAAATTCACAAGTGTTGTCTCTGGGGTAGGATACTGTTGACTACTAGAGAGGCAGAATAATTTCTATATTGTAATAATGGGAATTTCTTTTTTCTGTATATGTTTTGTAAATAAGGAAATACAGAAATGATTGTTTTATGCAATTACACCACTTAAAGTTAAACAGTCCTCTGACAACGTGTCCATTTTACATATGTAGTTACATCCCTATAAGTGTTCTGTGTGTCTCAATAATGGTCAAATAAGCCAGGGTGGTCTGCTGAATGTGGTTTGTCTTTATTTATGGTGCGGGCTGAAAGGATATTGGGTTTCATGTGTGGTTGAGGCTGGATCACTGGGAGATTACTGCTGGGCTGGGAACCGCGAGCGCAGAGAGTACACAGAGGCCTGCCTCTGCCACTGGCCTCACTTTGAAGAGCACCCTGGGCCTTCCTGCATCCGTCAGGCCCCCGGGACCAGCTCACACTCAGAGGAGAATTATTGTATAGTACAGCCAGAGCCAGGATCAGAGTGGACAATATCTGAGCAGCATTAACCCTAACACGTTGGCTTTTCACTTGCAGTACTGTACTGAATTTCACAACAAAACAACTGAATGGAATGCCTTAGGGGTTTTTGATTGAGCTGTTCCTTTTTTTAATTTGTAAATGACTCCTGACTTTTTCTTCCTTTGCCATAGCTGACCTTTGCTAGTCCTCTGAGCATGTTGCAGATACATTTTGAGCACACAGACAGCGCAATGATAAATATTAGTACGACAGTGAGATGAACCATATTCCTCAGATAGTCATTAACAATGGGGCTGTTGGCTTCATATTAGTGCCTTGGACGTTGCACAACAGAGTCGTTTTTCCAATCTTGTCATTTTTTCAAGCTCTCAGCTAAGTGAACCTGCGCAGCAGTGTCTTACCAATAACAATAGCACTTATCGTAGCTTTCCCTGCGGTACAATTAAAATTCCGTCGGAGTCTTCAATCTGCCTCCCAGCCATGCCTGCTGTTTCTCAGCCCTCCTGGGCCACGTCAATTCCTCTGCTGCAATGTATAATTCACGAGCCACCAAACAGCACTGAGGACTCACCTGGAGACTCACAGGCCCAGCAATGCAGAACTGCACACGGGGAGATTTTGTACATGAAGCCTGGGAGACATTTGTACGGCCCGAGGTGTGTGAGATATGGTACCTTAAGTCAGCCAGGGCTTCTCTGATCTCAGGGTCACCCTGATAACATTGCATCTCCTTTGGGATCTTTCAACTTCTTACCTTTCTCAATAAGCCATGTATGCTTTTATTTTTTTTCTGTTCTTTCTCCTTTTGTCTTCTGAAAGACAATTGTGGTGTCCTCTAAAACTAATTTGGATGTATATCTTCTATTTGCAGACAATTCCATAGCGATGCATTGGAGTAACCTGTGGAGTCTCAGAGTGGTTGCATTTAGTTAAAACCAATTAGAAATGACCAGAAATAACAGCGCCTGGAGACAGAGAAGTCATTTTTCTCTTGAGCCTCCCAAGAGAGTTGGCCTCTCCATGGATTAAGTGTTTTAGTATATTAGGGGGCAGCTGATTAGAATCATTGTGCTTTTTTAATCATTACATTTTTGCATGTATAGTTTATAGCAGTATAATAGCTAATAAGGCTAAGTGTGTCACTGCAAAAGGGAGCATCGTTTCAATGACTTTGTGTATGAAATTGGCCTTCACAAAGACAAAGTTAGAATAGCGCAAGGGTCCTGGAATCACCTCATCCATCTTATGTCATGACTTTTGATAAGATGAGCATTAATGCAACAGTAAAGTAGTTGCATTATATCTTTGAACTTTAGCTGTGTGACCTGCTTCATTGATGTTTTTTAAAATAAATGTATAAATTGCCTAAGCAGACTATATAAACAAGTCACAGCTGAATATTGTAGTTTCCTTCAAGCCTAAAATTGAACTAAGTTAAATTTCTAAAATTTACTGCACCATCAATCACAGCAAAACTGTTTTTTAACTTTGTGATGGCTAAGAAGAGAAACACAAATGTTTCTAATTATTTTCTCTGAGGAATGTAGCAGCAATCTCTCAGTCGGGCAGGCGGCAGCAGTCAAAAGATGGACTACTGAATCTACTACATCTCTCATTCTTAAGAAGACCATGGCTTGGAAACTATCATTAACCACCAACCTCAGGAGTAGCCTAAAATTAATAGTCCCATACAACTGCCATCATTAAGACAGGACAATAACCAAACCCTCTCAATATTGTCTGATGTTTTGATCTGAGAGGCCTTTTCAACTATAGAGCGTGTGTACGACCAGCATTCCCAAGGCCTATGGTATTGACCCGTAATTCCTGTAGGTGTCTAGCCTGTCCCTCGCTGGGCCCTCAATGGGTCTTCCTGCAGCCGGGTCTCTTGCGCAGGCTGTGTCCTTGTGTGCGGCGGGCGTGCAGCAGTGGCATGTGGAGCAAGCAGCAGGAAGCGAGCCTCCCTGTCTCCCCAGACTGAACAGTGAATGAGGATAAGTGAGGAGCGCCAGTCAATGAATCAAGCAGCAGGAAGGGAGCAGCCAGGGGGGGAGTGTGACGTCCCCACGGGAGAGGCCTCGCATTAGGAACTTCCTCGTCTGTGTGTTTCTGGCACAGGTTAAATGGATCGCTCCCATTAGCGCGCTGAGAGGACAGCTCCATTATATGAAGGAGACTGTAACTTTGAATGTCACGGTGCAACAACCCCAGAGCGCGCCTCGTCTCCCAGGGAGGCAGGGTGACAATAACCATCCATGATAATAATTCCCTGTCAGGCTTTAAGGAACCTGAAATTATGACGTACAGCCTGCCATGCGCCTCAGACTTCATTACAGCGCTGTCACTTTGAGTCGCCTGCGATGGCACGGTGCTCCACAGCCGGCTGCAGCACTGTGGCTGCCAAAACCCAGACTCACTCTCCTACTGTCTAAGTGGCATGTTTACAGGATGTGTGCCCCCCTGCAGATAGATGTATTGGAGGTTAACCTCCACTCGCCTGCACAGTTCCTCTCTTCCTCTATAGCATAAGCAGAGTCTCATGAGAACATGTACTGAATTGTTTACCAGTGCAAGGGAAAATATGATCAAAGGCCGCACAGCGACGACTGTCCCTCCTTCCATCGTAACAAATGGTAATGTTGAAATTAGAATTCAGATGCTCGCACAGACAACACACTTGGCTTTTAACTTCAATATCTATTATTACTTATATAAATAATTCCCACAAAGCACAGGCTTTTATAAAAGGTGATCCTCAAGTTGTAAGTGCGTTTTGAAGCAGCCTGTTTGTCAGCCAAGGAGAGCTTCACCTCCACACTGACCTCTGAACCTGCCATCCAGTGGAGAAGACATGAGCTGGCAGGCATTGCCAATGTCAGCGGCCAGAGCTAACTCCTTCTTTCTCACCGCCTGACTCATTCATTGGCTTTGTGGCCCCTTCTCCTTGCCATCTCCAATCACAGGACTCTGAATGACACATAGAGGAGGAAATGGGCCCTCTACCCCTCCTGCTTCTTCTAACCTGCATAGCAACAGGCCAAATGAGCCCATGCTTTAAAAAGATAGAATTGATTTTCTCTCTGCATCTCAGAGAATAATTTTCATATTATTAGATGGTATTTATATTATTTATATATTGTTCATACATTAATAACACATCTGCTAAAGGGAATTTATGGAGTTTTTTTTTTTTTACCACTAGAGGCACTGAAGTGAAATTATTTGTTTATCTTGTACTTGTAACACGCACATGAGGACACACTTAAATGCCTTGTTGCATTGTGGAGATGATTTACTCATTAACAGTCTATATGTGTTACACATTTCTGCTAATTGCAAAGGGTGTATTGACACCTGGTTCCGCTCACAACAGGTACCAGAACCAAAAAGAGAGGAAGAAGGCAACCTCTGCATAATGTAAACAATAGCGGTTTCAAACCTTTGCATATTATCATGTGATATTAAATTGTTTAGACCCTAGGGATACACACAATACTTTGTAGTGAAACAGAAATTCCCCAGGGTACCTTTACACTAAACATCCCTCCTTAAAAAGGCTTGACCTCATGGAGCATTCAGATTTACTATGTTCACTACAGTGTGCAAAATGTAAAAACAACAATTCATCAAATCAAATTTATGGTGGGTTTAAGTTTAATAAATAGGAAATGTAGTGATTTGATGTAGAGTTAAACATCTTTAAAACCTGAGCCTTCACAGTGCCAGCTAAATTGTTTCTTTTTGACTTTGTCAGTGAAAGAGCCAATGACAGCAGAACAGCTCCTGAGCATTATCAGTGTGGTCTGTGTGGCTAACCTTGGGCAAAAGCACATGCATGTACTGTTCACCCTCACACACACAGACTTTTGTTCCTTTCACTTCCTCTGTAAAAAACATTTTGCAAAGCAAATTGTTATTTATGACTTAAAGATCTGTGGTCAGTCATTTTTTGCATCTCATGTATACTATGCACATTTTTATCTGAAATAAAGTGTCTTCAGATTAGATAGCATTCTTTTTTTTATTGTCACCAGACAGACCCCGCTTAAATAGTCTGAGAATGTCTGCTTTATGTGCCCGTGATTGTAGTGTAAGGTCTGACAAAAAGCCAGGAAAAAGCTGCTTATTTGCCATTTCCTTCCAATACAGTTTCTACTCAACACACCAGCCATGTTTCTTACATGGTCTAAGAGGTTGTTTTACCCATCAAAACAAAGAGCCAGTGAACTGCTAAATATACAGTATGCTTTTACAGCTGTCTTGTGTTGCAGCACCTTGAGACCACTACTCTTGAATGGACCATCAGCTCTTGCTGGCTTCCATGTCATTTGATTGAAGTGTATAATTAAGAATGGATTACTGTTTATTTTCTCCTTGCGTAATGTCACAGTTGGACAGAACAGAAGTGTTTGGCCCTGAGCACGGGAACAATGCTAGAGCTTTATCACAGACTGCTGGCCCCTAGGTGACTGTTTTCCCTCTTTCTGCTCAGTGGAGTTGATATTAGTTATGTGTTTCTGTGTGTATGTCTATAGGAAGCTGAAGGGCTTATTTGTTTTCCCCCTTGTTGCTCTTTGACTCGTTTCCCCTCAAACGTGTCTGAAACATTGTTATCTCCGGCCAGACGCCTTTTTCCCAGAGAGTTATTGAATCATGTCAGCTCGCCGTCCCCCGAGTTTCAAATGCAAGCTGTAGAAAAATTAGCCATTGCTTCCGCATGACAAGTGGGATCTATTAGTGTGCTATCGCCCTGCAAAGCATGAGCATCCAGCGGGCCGCTGGGGACCAGGGCTGGCTGTGCGCTCGTCCGCATCAGGCTCCTGGGGCATTAGACCAATGTTGCAGACAGGACTAACAGCCAGAGCCATAGCAGGACTTGAAGTGGCTCACTCGATGAGTTGACACCCGAAGGGGCGAGGAAGAGCGGCACGGGCAGTGGAAGCCCAGCTCCACCTCAAACAGGTCTGACTCACTTGTCAGACTGGCCACTTGTTTGATACGCAGTTGGCAACTACACACAATACTGCTTTTATCTCATCTATGTTTTATCAGATCTTTTCTATCTGTACCACTATACATTTTCTCTCAGTCCTTACTCCCAGCATGAGGTTTACAATAAACTGGTGGGTGTAAATTGTAGGTAGTATAAAGATTAGTATAATTTAGATCTGTTATCTTCCCTGCCTCAGTGCTCATTTAATTGCAGCACTGCTTGCTAATATGTTTGACCTTAGTTTAATATCCAGTATAATTCCACACGTAAGGAAGGTTGTCTCACTAATTACAATAATTAACGTTCAAATTCAAAACTACCTGCTTGGCTATAATAGTGGACTCCTTAGTGGACTCTACCACAGGTCTTTCTGTCAACAAATAATAATACAGCAACAGAAGGCTGCCTTTAAACCATGTCATAGGACTTCATGACATTGTCAGTGCTCTGCCTTTTATCCACTTATCAAAGCATTTTAGAATGTTGCAGACTGTTTACCTTCGTGAAATCTGATGTTAACTTTTATAGCTATTATTAGCTAACTTCATGGAGTTTCTCAGGTACTTGTACTCAGTAGTTCTATTTTTTGCTACTTCTACTCTACTACATCTCAGAGGCAAATACTGTCACTTTTACTCCACTAACATTTAACTGACAGCTTTAGTTACTTTGTTGATTCAGTACAGAATAATATAGAATATTATCAATAAATAAATGACGATGTTATTATATTGACAAGGCTTTAAACGTACCATGGGGGAAATTGACAAACTACCCAGCAGTATGTAAAGTAAAATATAAAATACTGTATATATAAATTAATTAATATTAGCCACACAAGCTGAAACATCTAAGCAATGACCACATTAACACATGAATATTAATACAATACGTTGTTTTCTTGTTGTATTCTAGTCTGAAAATCTTCCAAAAGGCTTCTTCTGTGGATGAAAATCATCAAACTGTTCCTGATTTTAGTTTCATATTTTGTCATTTTTTTCACTAGTCTAGAGTTGGCAGGTCTATATGAATAAAATGTATAATCTTTGCCACTCCACATTGTAATGCACATTTAGACAATGTTATATGGCCCTAGCAACATTACATGTTAAATAGAACACTACCTCTTTAAATGAAGGGTTAACTAACTAACATTGAGGTCAAAATGCCTCCATACCCCTCTGGGCCATCGGCTTAGTCATGTCAGTCATCAGTGTGGCTGTTCAACACATTTGCATTCCAAATGTTGTTTGTTTTAGTATAATTTTTCATTCATTGCCCTCAAAGAAGATAATTTCAACAACCTTGTCGTGGATGTCGATGCAGCATTGCCGTAGGTCGGTCACCAGCCTACCCACAAAACCGCCCTGGGCCTGACACTTCAGTGACCTTGGCCAGTGACCCCAGGGTCTACCTCTTCATCGCCATCATCCCCTTCAGTTAGCTATGAGCATCCATGTACATTTGGTTGTGCTGGGAATTTCACAGTTGTTTCCAATATGTTTTTTTCATGGATTGTTTTTTTCCTCTTTGCAGGTATCTCAGTAACAAAGAAGACACATACCTGTGAGTACATTACTTCTTTTTTATTTCTGTTTAGGGCTGTGTACGAAAATCGAATTGTCTCCTTAGTATCAATTATTCAAAAATGCCTCATCATTCAATACCGAATTTGCAGCATGCCTCTACCAGGATGTAATAATGCTAGTTGTTGGATGTCTAATGTTGTACAGCCATGCGGCAAAACTCTACATTATGCAAAGAGACAGGCTCACATAGTAGGAGCTGAAAAATAAATACTAGGAACAATATAGAGAAAATAAGATTTTTGTGTTATGTTGACTTTTTTTTGTTAAATTGATTTATAAAACTGGTATTGGTGTTACCATCGTTAGTGGTATTGGTATCGGTACCAGTATCATACATTTATGAACGATACCCAGCCATATGTCTTTTGCTCTACATTGTTAAGGCTTTAAAAATTAATTCTAATACAAATTCTGTGCTTCACTCAGATGATACGATCATCTTGTTTCCATCTCTGTTGACTCTTCTTTCATCTGTGCCTTAATGCATATTGTTGCCTGACTTGCTGCTATTGTAATAAATCAATACCTTCAATTAGAGCAGTGCCATTCACTTTCCCTAGTTCGTATTTCTCCATCCTGGAGAGAAAATTATGATAACCACAGAGAGGAAATTAAAATGCTATGCAGTCTTATGACTGTTTGATAATCATGCACAGTTGAAGCTGATAGTGTGCTGTAGCACTTCTTTGTTTTTGCAAGGCCTTGCAGCTGAGCTACGCGGATGTGGTGGTTTGTAACCTCTGAGGCTGCATTAACTACCAAGAGTTTGTATTCTTTAAGTAAAGATCATATCACTGAAAGATACAGACCCAGTGACACATCCCACATGTTAGATGCAAGCCTTTTTTGTGCACTACAACAATAGTACACAGGCTTTGCCTGGTCTAAAGACCACTGCCTTTTCAATTTCAATCGGCTCATGAAGAATTGATACACACTCAAACCTGTATAAATCAATGATTTCCATGAGATTTGTACTGCATTTTGACATGTGTGGAGTGCAATCGAAAAGGCATGTAAGAACGCTTTTGTGTAGTGTACTGCAGCATGTCCGGATGTGTGTGTACATTTGTGTGTGTGTTCATACCCCACTGTGTGAATGAGAGAAACTAGCCCTGTAGGCTATCCTTTTCCTCTGATCACTCTGATGAAACTTGTGGAGAGGGAAGGCCAGAGGGCTTTTCTGTAAGAGCGGTCGGACTGTTTCAGATTGTGAGAGACTGCTTCTCGCCCTGTAAAACACCCCGGCTCTTTCTTACATCAGACAGCAGGGCAAAGAATATGATCTTCTCTGCTAGGCAGCTCTGCCTTACTCAAACAGCCCCGTCAAAACAGCAGCATGATTGTGTGTTAAGCTATTTGCTTGTCTGGAGGGGATACGGTTTTTCTTTTTTGATGTGTGTGTCCATATTCGTGTTTGTGTCAGGATATCTTCAAGGTAGAACAGAAACGCTTTGACCTACTATCCCCCGCCCCACTATCTTAATTAGTGCGGCGCTAAGCACCTCCACACCGGAAGGGGGCTCATATCAAAGAGCATGATTTAGGAGTCTCGGGTTCAAAGCACTGGGCAGAGACTGGACTATGCTGTCTTATATCAGTGAGAAATATTCAAATCTTGTGAGGAAATCAAAGTAAAGCCCCTTAACAAGTAGTTAGTTACTGTGCCTTATCGACAGGAAGCGGCTGTAGAACCTTGTCAGAGTTGTGTGCACAAGAAGATGTTCAAGGGCCAGTTAATGGTCATTGAGAATATGGAGGGAAGGTCTTTCTTTGAAAAGCGCGGTGATTATACGGCTGGTGGAGTAATAATGAGGGAGATCGCTCAGCCCTACATGGTTATGGTTGGGTTGTAGATCTATTTCTTTTTGCAGATTAAAAACATTGGCTTTCCCACTACGCCAGTCCACACTGCCACTCGGTAATGTGAGTTTGGCAGTCTTGCTTTCGTGTGTGTTTGTGTGTGTGTGTGTGTGTCTCCATCTAGTCCAACCCTGACCACAGGGATGGGCCGTGTCTCTGACTAACTCCCCACTCTGCCTGAGTGATCAAACTGCTGGAAGCTCCCTGCCATGCCAGTCGCCTCATCAATATAAATTATAGGGGCAGCTGTTGGCAACTGGCAGACTCCTCTCCTCTCCTCTCCTCTCCTCTCCTCTCCTCTCCTCTCCTCTCCTCTCCATCCAACTGACTGGACAAATCATCAAGCCATCAGAAGATGAAGTATTCTAGATGAAAACAGATACTTATATCACTGTGCAAATGCCTGTGTCCTCTCCCCATTCTGAACTCTCTCTTTTTCTGTCTCTCTCTGTCTCTCTCTCTGACTCCCCTTCTCCTTCATTCCCCATAAGGGGTGGCCCCTCACCAGTACTTTCTTTACCACAAGGCTATAATTCTCAGCAAGAAGTCAGTTGTGGTTTTCCTGTACATTTCCCTGACAGTTTTACTTATGCTCTGTAATATATGGACTTTTAGTAGCAGTTGATTTATTTCTAAAACTGCCTGTGACAAAGGTGACAGCAAGAGATTGAGGCCATAAATTCCATATTGTTTGTTATAGTTATAGTTTGTTACTTACTTTGATGGCGGACCGCAGACGCACGCCGTCACGTTCTTCTACCTCAGCAAAGCTGCCTTGCTATGAGATAAGTTTCTGTTTGGACCTGTTGAGAGCGATGGTGTGGAGTGGAGGATCAGATGCAGCAGCTGATTACACTGAGATAAGACGTCTCACCTCTAATCTACCATCAGCATTCTGGGGCTCTGTCTCACAGCTCGAATAGCAGAGAGCTAGCTAACGCACACACATACACAAAAACACACACACAAACACACACACACACACACACACACGCACGCACACATGCAAACACACACAAACAAACACACACACACACACACACACACAGTGTAGCCAGGATGCTCTTCTTCGAACAGAGCAGATCTACTGATTACCTAGATCCAATCCTCTGTCTCTCTTGCAGCTGTAGATGTACAATATACTGATTGTCTGACAAACTGTTCAGACTATGATACACAACAAGACAAAGGCTTGCATATCTACATTAATTTGCTCTTTTTTTACAGGTTGCTTTGTAAAAGATTGGACAAAAATTCAAGATAAAGTGACACTACGCTTACATGTCCAAATAACAGAAACACCTCGCAATATTTCAACGAAATCACCATAAAGCAGAATTTGCGGTATTAAAAAAAGGTCAAAAATGTAGCTATTATTTAATCTCTATTCATGCATTGTTATTGTATTTGATTTCACAGGTGTCACATGCCTATCCCTGAAGTTATCTCTATTTGCTACATGTAGTGTCTGCCTGACTTTAGATTGGGAATAGAGTGGCCAAAGGGAGACAGTAGTACAACTGTAACTCCGGAAAAAGAGAAAAGGAGACAGCCGAGGCTTCCTCTCTTCAGTCTTAGATACGTTGTAGAAAGTCCCAGTTTTTTCATCCTATATTTATCTCCATTGCGGTGACAGACTCCCTATACTGATTGAGAAACATGGCCTTGCCCCTGCATCTTCATTTATTTGCTAGCAGCTTGTATTGAGTTTCTCTCATCGAAATCTGCACTCACATAGTAAAAGTACAGCCAATCTTTTTTAAAAGAACCAGATTATTTAGATTCTTCTGCACTGCCTTAGAAAAACAGTGTGCAGAGTTACTGTGATATGATAATGGTCAATCGAGATTCAACTCAGTCATAAAGCTTATAGATTCCATGCCTCTGTGCAATTAAAATTTCTCTGATAAAAGTAGTGTGGTGTATGTTTGGAACAATATGCTAACAACATTATTAATTCCAATAATGCTCTATGTGTGCACCAGGCACAATGACAGCTTTTACCCCCATAAAGCATCTGCTTTACCTCTAATTGACATCAGATCCCGCTTGGATCTCTGAGTGGTACAATGCTTACGCACTGGCTCTGCGAGTCAAGGTATTTTCAGTTAATCAAACATGAGATTCATGGTCCTTAATAGTGCTGTACATTGCCAATTTAGGAGAAATAATATGTCCCAGTTGCTGCCTAATTTTGCTTGGCAACAGGCGCACTCCTGTGGAATTGCCCGGGGCGGTGTGAGTTGTCTCTGCATAGCTCAGTGTTCCATGCTCAGTGACTGTTTGAAGGTATTTTATCACATTGTTGCCTTGATTCAGCTCTGTGGGGATTTGTTAGTTGCACTCATGTGGGAAGTGCATCCAGTACATTGTTAAGCTAGGGCTGATAATGAAGATCAGCCAGCCAGAGTCCCCTGAGCTAGGCGGAGAGAGATAGTCTACTGAGACGCGCAGCACAGACATAGTGGAGCAGGACGAGCACACAGACGCAGTACACACAGACGCAGAGGAATCATCAACACAAAGCATACAACACTGAACTCTGCTGTAGTGTATTAGTCAAAAACACAACACAGTTGCGAATACAGTACAGTACATTAGATTATTATCAAATATTTCATACTCTGTTGTTCTTAATAAACATTTCAAGTTGGTCAAATTGGCATTATTATCTTTAAAGGTTCAATCATTTTAATGTTGTTGCCTTCTTGTTACAATCAAAATCGACAATGCAGAGACCCACTAAGCCTCTCTTTCTGTCGAAAGTTATTTGATTCTCAGCATGGTACGAGAACTCGTTGTTTCCTCTTCTCCCAGAGCAACATTGAACGCTTAAATTGACACAATCTTTTTCTACCTCTGTACTGTAGGTTATGTTTCATCCTACT
Organism: Etheostoma cragini; assembly: GCF_013103735.1. Lineage (NCBI taxonomy): Eukaryota > Metazoa > Chordata > Actinopteri > Perciformes > Percidae > Etheostoma > Etheostoma cragini. The sequence goes on from NC_048414.1 coordinate 11,140,605, forward strand.
CTATTTGTTTGTTCCACAAAAAGAGTATTCTTTTTGGACATGTTGCTGTAACCTATAATAGACGGCTATTTTTTTCTGAAATAGGTCAGTGTAATCACAACAGTGAGGGATGGACAGTCCCTGTAAAAGGGAAATCAATAGAGCTATCTATTTGTCGTTAACCAGGCCAGCATGATTTTTCTCCATTTTACTTCTCCTTCCATCCTTTTTTTTTCTCTCCAATACAATATGGCAAGTCCTCGTTTTTCAGTAAAAACATTATGTCTGCCATTTTGTAAAATTGCAAAATGCCTTTGTATGTGCACTTTCTTTGCATATGTCTCTGTGAGTATGGACGCTTCTTTTTATCAACTGCTGGGGGCCCAGAGTTTTTTATAAGGAGGAGAATGGTAAGGGGAACTGTAGGGGTGCACGACAGCTTTTTGTGTGGGAGCTCTGCTTTTGTTGGCTCTTAATCTGGTTCTACTCTTGGTGCCGGCTCTTTCAGAGAATTTGAGGCGGAGCGAAGAGAGGCCTCGTCAGCTTTTCCTCACCCTTTCCCTTTTGTGCTTCACTGAAAACTGAAAGGCCCTGTCTTGAAGTGTTGTCAGACCAGAAAACAAGAGTAAGTGACATGTGACAAGGACACAATGCTTGGCTGGGCCAGCCAAAGTAAGTGGCCCCATCTGCTGCGGGCGATTTCTCTTCTGCCGACTGTCTGCCACCTCAGGTGGGAGAGACCAATGGCCGAGGGCTGTGCTGAGATTGTGGCGTCTGCCAGGCGAAGCAGTTGGCATGGCTGGAAGGGCACGGCCGGCCTCGCGTCTCGCTGCGGGAAACAGTCGGCCAGCCTTTGCACAAGTGCAGGTTATCCGTCACTCATCAGGTTTCCGATGCCTCATCACTTTCCCATGGTGTACACACATTCAGAGTGTCAGCATGTAATGAAAGGTTTGATTCATGGAGGGTGACAAAGACGGAGGTCGTGGAGCTCCTCCAGATATGATCCTGACTGATGCTGATGGGGAAGCTTTAAGATGGGCCCCTAATTAAATGTCCTTGTGCTATCATGAAGTTCCTCGGTCGCAGCCACATACAAAGACTTTCCTCTCGTGCTCAGAGCTTATTACTCTGACCAGCATGTATCTAATTTTGATGGTCTTTGCTTCTCACACCAAAGTGCGCTTTGAGACAAATTATACCAAACTGAAATGGAGCAAAAGAAAAAAAATCTATTGTCAGAAATATCCCTTTATGGATAGTTTTTAGGATATGAAAATTCTGATTCTGCAATAATGTGCATGAATAAAGGAGGGTGAAATTAACATGTATAATTACCTTCCTGAGTTATTCAGACGAATGTTGTTGAATAAACCATGTAACAAGTAAAATGTCCCCTATAATAAAATAATTTTAAAAATATCATCCAAGCAACATTTCAAGATCCATAATAGTCATAACAGGGCATCAAAAGAAAAAGAAATATGTTGGGACAAAACACAACAAAATGTGTTGACTGTTTGCATACCGAGCATCAAATGTTTTTTGAAACATAATTAGATACATTTGAAGTGAGGATCACATCCCTCCGACTAATAATGTCATGCTGCTCAGAAACTAAAGTAAAAAAAAAAGTTACATCAACAGAGAAGAAAGCAGAAGTGCTCACAAAAGCTTTCGGTGATATCATACATTGACATTTGTGCTGATCGCATTGTGCACATTTTGTTGAATCGGCTTTATTAGAGAAATGCTGTTTTTTCCCCGTTGCTATTAATTTGTGTTTCTGTGGGTGTGCAGTACGAGAACAGAGAGATGCAGTTAACCCATTGTGAAGTTAGCCGTCATCATTAAGATTCTACAGATAACAGGCATGCAGATTTTTACTGCTCAGCATTACAGGATCCGAGACATCAAAGGCAGGTTTTCATTCTACTGTCTGCGGCAGGAGAAGGAAAAAAACAGTAAAGGAGACATGGAGTCGGAAAAATAAGGCAGATTGGAAAAAGGAGAGCATGTACCTGCGTAAGTCAGGTGACCCAATGCTCTGTAATGTGTTCGCTGCCACAGAGGGTCCCTCCTGCATAGTTAGCTCCTTGCTAAATTGGCGTCCTCTCTGATTAAGTGGCACAGTCTTTAATAACACGGTGGCTGACTGCAGGTTGGTTCACTTTAAAGATCAAGTTCATTTCTCACTTTGGTCATTAAAGTGCGGGTCCGCGTAATTCAAATCAACTCACTTATGTATTTTTTTTTTCACTGTCCCTATTATTTTTGTACACGAGACAACATTGTCAGCTCATACTTTCATTTAGCTTAGTTATATGTTTTAGTTATATTATAAAGTTATATGTAATCAATGTAAAGGTACCGTCAGTAGTAATTTTTCTTTGTACAAATCTTGTAATATTATTAACAATTCTGTTACACAGATATTACAATGAAGTCCCCCTTAATTCAGATTACTTTCTCTTTCAGCGTGGTGCCATTATGCGTTTGCCATTACATCAGCGTGAGCTGTTCTACAGTGAGAGTATTGAATGTACAAGAGAGAGAAATGTGCTGTTCTCCAGTATTGTGCTGGATTACAGAATCAAGGTCGACTCACAAGACACAGAGCAGCATTATCCCTTAATCCTGTGTTTTGGTTTCAAATAGCCTTTTTACACCTAATCTCCACAAGTAAAGTGACAAACATGAATACTGAGGTAGGTATTTAAATGTGCATTACCTGCAATGTTAAGGTCAAAGGCTTATGCTGACTTAAATTGGCTCTGTTTTTTGTGAAAGAACAGACGATGTCATGTGTTTGCCACTTATTTTGTTGCAGCTGTATTACAGAACACTAGGAACCCTTGTGATGAAATTTCCCCTGGCGGTTTCAGATGGATAAGTCTGGGAACTTTTTATCCAAACTATGAGTCATTTGTTTGTTATTTTTATACACTCTGTAATATTTTGAATGAAGATACTATTCCCCCGCTGCTTTAACGTCTCACTAAGTTTCACTTGGCCTGCTGTACTTGGGCACCGGGAGAACAAGCTTCACTCAGTCAACAGATATAGTGAGGGCACCCGTTACAGCACCGAGGCAGTGTCTCCCCTTGACCAGGCGGGTCTTAGTGTGTCCGTCAGGCTCAGCTGTGGCAGAGCTGGAGGAAACTTAAAGGTGCTGTGAAAGACTAAAAGTGGGCCAGCCGCTGCTGCCTCCTGTTGACCTACCTTGTTCAGAGGGTCCAGGTACAGACTGATGACAGGACTCCTCCTCAGCGGACCACATTACTAATGTGTGAGGGTGCAAGAGGAGCACACCCAGTGATGAATCACTCCCCTGCACTCATGGCATCCTCATAAGTCAAGAGTAAAAGTGTTGATAGTGCGCACAGTAAAAGAGATCCTTCGTCCCGTCCACCAGCGAGAAACTCCATCCAGGCCCGCTGGAAGAGGGGAAGGGGGAAGGCTAAGTGGTGCATGTAGCGCATAGCCTGAAGATCTCCCTCAATCTTGAGGAAAACATTAGTCCCTCCAGTGGGTCACTTGTTTTTTATGAAGTGCATAGAACTTAGGAAAAGTTACTTTCACGCTTGAACAGAGCTGCTTTTTAATAAATTGGAGTAATTTACGTTGCGTTGATTTGGACTGCCTCACCGGACCAACCGCATTACCTGAATTCACAGAGAGAACATTAAATATGTGTTAGTTTAAGCTAAAACAGTTTTCTTCTGAGGGTTTGTGCGCTGAGCAGTCACAGGAAAGGGCTCTGCCTCATTACTCACTTTGGTGTATCAAAAGAGAGAATAATGGTGGACTTGTTCAGCCTAATAGCAGAGGAAATATTGTGTATTTTAGAGGTTTTAAAACAGATTTTTTTTAAACAACTATATTGATGCAAAAATTGTACATCACAGTTAGTTTTTTCTGTTTTCTTTGTTTCTTCTATAGCCTTAAGCCAGAAGGTTAACTATTTTAGTTTACACGCCTACCTCCCCCCAGAGCTCATGTCGGGCTATATTGGTGATGTTGGGGGAGTGTGTAAGTTTGACGCTAGGTAATACATCACACACTCCGGGGGGTCTCCCTGGTATGCTCCTCAATAATGAAGTTCATTCGTTAACTTCTCCCTCAAAGGCCAAGTTCCCCTGCTGCCCTTTTCAACAGCTATCGCAACTCTTACCAGAATCACCCAACCAACAGGACAAAAAAAAACACATCATCATGCTTTTCCCCTTGACAGGCTCAGTGGTTGCCTTTGCAGGGCATGAAGAATAAGCAGGTCCATTACCGATCCCTCATGCTTGGTTATAGCCATAATTATCACAGGGAAAATGACCTGCTCTGTTTGGTTTACTATGGAGGGACTGCGCATTCCTAATCACCTCTTCCTTCCCTCCTGTCGTCCTCATGCCATGGAGATGGAGCTGGTTTTGGGGGAGTCTTGCCAGTTCATTAGAATTCACAGGGTTCCACCTCCCTGCCTAGCCAGGCTAAGCCTCTCACACAGGCTGCCATAATCTTCCCTCCTCGTTCCCTTTCACTTCTCCTCTCTCTATCCTCCTATCCCTTTCCTTTCTGTCCCAAGGGCAGCTTCGCACAAAGGAGATGCAGTGCAATTCATTGTTAAATCTGATTTCTATTGATCTATTGAGAAATTGTTCCGTGAGATATTTGATAGCACTCCAGCAGCACTGATGATCCATCCTTACCGATGCCTTTTCATCTGATATACCAAATAAATAAACTCACTCCACTCACTTAAAGACAACCTTTGTTGAATGTACGAGGCACATGTTTTTCCGAGCCTGTATCAATCAATTGAACACCCAGTTCCAGTGGGCAGATTGTAAACACTTTTATTGCTGCTGAAGTGCCCAAAGACAGACAGATATGGCCTGACATTGCACTCATACATTTAAATCTAGCAGAGAAATAACAGCAACAACTAAACTGCTACTAAACAATAGCGATCAAAAAGTAGCTGATGGCATTTTATGTTTTTCATTGAAGTGTAGTGCTTATTATATTGTTCACAAACTCTTGTCACCACCTCACTCATACTTGAATTTATTGTTGAGCGTGCACGCACGGAAGTCTAGCTCAAATGATGTGAAGCATGGTCAGTACGTGGAGGTTTTGCTACCGATATGACACGGCACTCGTATTCTTTTTTTCTTTGACAAAAACATTCGGTTGATTAATTTGGAAATACCAGAGGCTCCTGTGTTTGTTTATAAAACATATTTAAATGTTTTGCTCTATAAATAACTGTGGAAGTAAAACAAAAGGCTATAGCCTTGTCAACCATTCCCTATAAGTACTGTGTTGTTGATTTGGGTAACATGACAGTTGACGGGTGTACACTTCACCTATGTAGGAGTGATATGCTTTCATATTTCTTCCTTTTGACCCTGCTGTTCTATAAATATTGTGCTTGTGTGTATGTGTATTGAGTGACGGATAGAAAGAAAGAGAATAGTGCTGAGCTGGCCCTGTGTGTGTGTGTGTGTGTATATATAAAGGATGAAGGGCTGTATATACAGTCACTAATATAGAGTCATCTGAGTGTTTGTGATTGTAAAAAAAGCACACGACTAACCAACAGCTGCCACCTGGCCGGACTAGACACACTGCTCAGCTCTATGGTAGATCCGTTAGCCCTAATGATATGACAGCATTTACTGTAAATACACATTATGTCATGAAACACAGCAGCGGCATGTAGTATGTTTTTAAACTCTCACTTCTCTTATTTAAACTTGTCTTTTAATGCAGTCCTCTGCAGTCCTGGGACATAACCCAATAGTATCCTCTATTTTCACTGAAATAGATATTCCCTTTGTTGTCTGTATGATTTATTGAAGTCTTCCCACAAGTGGAAGCCCCCAGGAAATTGCCTGGAATGGCCCTAAATTGGTTTATGATTGTGTGGTGTGGGCTGGTGCTGTTATGGTTCTAATATTATGCCCTTCTCTCCTTGGCATCTATATTAAATTGATCTGTATTGTTTTCATGGAGTGCCTGTTGAAGCTTGTTAATTCCACCGCTGCTTCAGGCTGGTGTTGCGGTTCCAAACACCAAGGTGTCTCTGGTGGTGGAACATAAGCCTCAACTCACTAAAATACCTTACGATGAGATTGCGACACAAAATGAGGAAGTCCATAGCTGTTTACTCTGTGGGGTCAGAGAGGCCACAGAGTGGAACAGCATGTGGACTGCAGGTTTGAGGTTGGTCCAGAGCTGTGAGAGCTAACATGGATCAGCTGCACGGTGAATCTGTGCGTGGAGTGGCTACTGACAGTCTGCTAATGAGGCCATTATCAACTCTGGTCCTCTCTTCTCCTCCAGGGACACCAGTGGATGCTCTGCACCTAATCTCAATTGAATTCCATTCAACAGGGCTTGTTTACATTATTGTTTAAATTAATCCAAGAGAAGTGCGAGACACATGACCCGGCTATTCTTAATGCACAAATTTAATGTCGTACCAGAAACTCCTGGTGTCATCGCAGCTTCATTATCGCAACTTCTATTCTCTTCATACTCTGGTTTAAAGGAATGATTGACTAACTATCGATGGCTACACGTCAGTGATCACCACATTAATACCCACAGACATTTGACCGTTGGAGCCTTTGTGGCTTAATCAATGCCCAATGAACAAGTCTTAGCCGGATATTGGCATACTGTCACTGGTAATGTGGAGCAGTCAAGGGAGAGTGTGATCAAGAGCAAATGAAGCAGCTTTGCTGGAAGATTTTCTCCTTAGGGAGGCCTGGGTTTTTAAGCACAATTATATACAGTTGGAGGTACTATATTTGTTGTGGAGCTGAAGGCGTAGAACAACATCAAGACTGGTTTATTTCAGTTGTGTGTTTTTTCTAATGGTTGGTTCACCCAAATTACAAAAATATATTTTTTTTAGCTTACCGTTTAGTGGTGTTTGGCTATGCAGATTATTATGTTACAGTGAAGATTAATAGATTTTTTTGTGGTTGTCACAGTACTGGAGAAAAGAAATTTTCATCTCTTTCCTTTATTAGATAGAAACAGTAGAGAGATGACAGGAAACGAGTGGGCAAAGAGATGGGCAATGACGTGTACCAAACAAAATCGAAACTAAATCCCTGGCCGGATTTGGACCACAGACGATGCGTTTCATGGTCGGTGTCTTAACCCCTAAGCCTCGGGACTGCCCCGAAAAATGAAAAATTGAATAAAAATTCTCTGTACACCAAAAGTGTGCAAGTTACTCTGGATATTCTATAGAACTGTCACCAGATTTCACATGGACTTTTTCCTTGGTATAAAGTAGTATACTTTTTGATTTGTTTTATAATTTGGGTGAACCAACCCTTTAAATGTGAAGGTGGATGCCCAAGTAAGTCAGGCTGGGGACAGTGGGTATCTGTTAGACCTGTGGTTGAAATGCTCTGTGAAAGGCTGTTGTCCAGTAGGGATTTCCCCTGTGTTACATTATTTTCACATTCAGTTTTAACATTTTATAGGTTTTACTTTTTATTTTTACAAGTAGCCACTACTGTTGGTTGTTCCATAGTTCTATTAACCTGTAGGGATTTCTCTGAGATATTCACATATTCCCCACAGATTATAAGTAGACTAAACATGCGCTCCTTAAAACTCTCTCCTGACTGTCAGACAGTAAGATGGATGTTATCCTCCTTTCAGATGTTCTTGGATAACCAGGCGACAGACGCAACCCCTCCTACAGTATCGTGTTGTTTTTTCTTCCCTCAACCATAGTTGCGTGTTAAGCAACAGTGTGTCGAGCCACGGCTGATTCTAGAAAGACTGATAGAGCAGCCAGTTTCTCAGACAACCACATAGTGGCAGTTAAACATGTTCCTGCGTGGGCCTTGGCCCTGACTCATCTTGTGAACTTTGAAGATCTTGTGGGTAGACGCCAACCTCAAAATGCGACAACATTGTTTTGAATAGTTTACCAGGGCCTGTCTATGTGTAGTTTGTAACCCAGGCACGCTCCATTTGATGCTATCAACCTCTGAATGATATTTTGTTCATTAGATGGTGTGCTATACGAGACCATTGTTGACACAATGTGAGTGAATGTGTTTAGTGTCTCTAATTGATCATGGACGTCCTAATGAAACATTGTCATGGGAAGATTTATGTTTCAAGCTGCTGAGTCCTCATTTCCATTTTATATGTCATTAGAAGTACCTTTATTCAATGAACAGAACATGATAGAAGGCATCAAATGAATGTAGATATTTGATGTATAAAACGGGAATACATAATCAAAATGTCTCACAATTGCATTGTGAAATTCTTACTCTGTGGAAGTGTTATAATTATGTGGCAAAGACAAAGTGCTGCTGTAGTGTTACTCATTTTAAGCCACTATAGATAATATAAAATTAGACTCTAAAATATTCAAAATGTTAAATATTGGTGGTGTAAAGAAATACTTTTACCTCTAATTTTTAGATTTGAAATATGGCAGAGCATGAAACCGAAGCTGCATGATGTTTGTCTTTAGAATTGATGATACAAGCGCCAGCTTATTCATGGAAATGCCAAATGCAACGGGGTTATTGGCCAAGGCTGGATTGCACTAAAACCAGAATATTGTATCAGAGAGAGGCAGCTGGTTAGGAGTCAGAACAGATTATCATATGAGAGAGGATGAGCGAGGAGAGGGGGAGGAGAGAGACAGAGAGGTAGGGACTGGAATGGGAAGCAGGGGGCGAGAGTGAGGGGCACAGGAGTGAGAGAAGGAGAAATGAAAGCAAGAAAGTCATCGCCCAGTTGTTTGGATCATCCAAACCCTTCCATCACTATCTCCCCTTCTTTACCTGTCAAAAACAGTGTATGAGAGCCGTCGGAGTGTGTGTGTGAGAGAGAGAGGGGCATGCGGGTCCTCTGAGAGGTCAAGGGAAGAAGCTGAGACTCCACTCATCTACTCTCTGTGTAGGGCCCACCGCTGCTCACAGACATCTGGCCTCACACTGATCACTCATATCTACAGACAGGGAGGAGGAGAAGAGCGGAGCGCTTCGATCTTGCAAAAAAAAAATTCCGATCCCTCACACATCCATCCTCTCCTTTTTTTTTACTTCCTCTCTCTCTCTGTTGTTTCCTTTTGCTATTTTTCTCCTTCACCTCTCTTTCATTCCTGTCTAGCCTTTTGTCCCCTCTTTGACATTTTCTCTTATCCTTGACATTGCACCATTTTTTTTAAAGCAGAAAACCAAGAGAATAGAATAGACAGAACAAAAGCGTGAAAAAACGGATGTCTGCTAGAACTGGTTCTGACTATCCTTGCACTAAAAAGATAAGCCAGAGAAGATAGCGAGAGTGTGCTGTGTCTAGCAAGCCAGTATACAAGGCTCTGACTGCAATCAGTGGGAAAAGGGCCAGCTTGCCTGCCTGAGCTCTCAGCGCCCCTACTGGCTGCCTGCTGTGCCAATCAAAGGCTAGTGGGTGGGGAACAGTCAGACATGAACGCTGATGTCACAGTCACATGGATTCTGGTGTGGTCATGCTCGGAGGCTGAGAGACAGAGCTGTGCTGGCCAGCTGCTGCTGAGACAGCAGTGGAGGGCTTTGCGCTGGTGATAGTTGTTCTCTTATGGACTCGAAGCTTAATAATGTATTTTGTGATTTCAGCTATGAAAGGTAAGAGCAAAATGCATGCTGATCCTGCAACCTGAGTAACAAGTAGGGAAGTACGGCTCCGCTATTCATAGCCTGCCAACTCTTTGCATTTCATTTGCAAGGCATGAGTGTGACAGAGAGTGAGAGGGAGGGAGGGAGAGAGAGAGGGGAGAATACAGTAATACTGTGCTTCTGAATGTATGCAAGTGAATTCAGCTTTTCTAATATTTCTTTTCATGCATGTCCATATTTTTTCATTCAGAAAGAGAAACTGAGCTAGAATTATGAAACTTCTAAAAACCTGTGAAGGTAGTTTTGCTTAAATTTTTTAAAATTTTATCTATGTGTGTGTGTTTTTGCTCCTACTGTTGTGCGGGGTGCTGTGGAAACCACAGCCGGTGTAATCTTTGCAGATCCCTGACAACAACAGCTCCAGAGCAGAAGTTTTTTGGCATAGATGTGAGGTAGCATGCAGAGAGACGGGGGCAAAGGGTCGTAGGGGACAGGGTGGGGGTTCTTGTCGCTGTTTCTTTTTGCCCCGTTCTTAATCCTGTTGTTCCAGTCCAGAGGATGTGTCTGTTCCGCGGGAAGATGTGCGTGGCAGTGTTGAACGTGGGTTGCAGACGGGCAACAAGGCACCGGCGCGACTGGCAGACTGTGATTCTTTGAGTTGATACTGGTGGATGCGTGTGCATATCTGTGTGTGAGAGTGTGTTGTGTTCCACTGACCTATTTTATGGGTAGTCGGGTTTACATGTGTGGCCATGAGAGCAGGACTGGGTCCTCCCAGTCACTGTGATGTTGATCTAGTTTGCTTAATCCCAGCTCTTCCACCCCCTCCATCATACAGGCATACATGCGCACACACACATCCGAGCAGACAGACACTGGAAGGGCAGTCAGACATACAGTACAGCACACACTTCTCTCATGCATGCCTGCACAAACGCACATAATCATGCTTTTCACACATATGAATACACTCTCATTCTTCCATATAGAGAAATGTGAACAACCATATCCACCCATATGTGCTCACATGCGGTCATGAAACGGGCAGCTGTCATTCTGTGTTTAATTTCCTACTTGCTGCTTTTTTTTTGGCTGTCCAGAAATAAATTCACATTTGTGCTTTTGCATTAAAATCACATTTACCATCAAGACAAAAAAGCTGTGGAGCATATTAAAAATACTTCTATGTACACATATTAATAAGTAAAATATGTTAAATGTGTGAAAAACAATGCTATTATCAAATTAATAGGAATAGTTATTGCCCTCACAGCTTCAGTATAGATTGTGACGTATTAGTTTGCCATGCAGTTAAGTATGCTGCTCTTTGTGTGAGACTGGCAACTCTGACCACAGCGTTACTTTCTTTTCTTTTTTATTCGATCTCAGTGTGCGAATTCATTTATAAAGTGAGGCTCACAGACATTTGCGAAATGTGTGGAAAATTGAGAGGGAGAGCAGTCCTGTTTCTCATTTTCAGTGAGACGCAAATGAAAAATGGCCTTTGACCTAATGTCCTTTTATATGCTATTTATATTGAAGGGTTTTATGAGATCATATTTTTAGAATTGATTGCTGTGTAGCTTTTCTATGAGTTTTTTTTGTGGTGTATACACAACATTTTAATGGGTATATATTTATTTTAAAATGTTGTTTAATGGTGTTTTTTTTCTTTAATTGTGCTTAATAATGACATTTTCTGTATTTGTCATTAGCTGTAAGAGTTGTTTAGTAGCCAGTTTCTGCCTGTCTACTTGCCAGTCTTACGCCTTATCGGTCCTTTTAGTTTGATAGGAGCTGCTGGTGTCATGATAGGACACTGTGACAATTAAATTAAAATGTGAACAAGGTGTAAAATTGGAAACTAATTTCAACGACAGTAGTAATTTCTGCCTGGAAATGATTGGTGAAATGGATGGACAGAACAATCACTCGCTGCCTTGCCATGCACTTCCTTATTGTTATGTTAATATTGTTTATACTGCACATTTTACATCACTTTTTTTGGTAATTAAAAAAAAAATGTTTTCTATACTCTGCACTATAAAATAATGCTAATATATGATTCCAAACATCTCTATGTGTCTCTGTGGCTTTGTCTCTACCCTGCACCCCCCTCCACCTAACTCTCCCTCTCTATTCAGCCTCTCTAACACACCACTGCCTCTCAAGTACCTAATTACCTGTAATAGAAACATCCCTCTCATTACCCCATGCAAATTAGCCAGCCTACTCAGCACAATTAGGATGAAAATTCCAATTACATAATTAAAAAAAGTTCTTTGATGTTTAGATTGACAGAAAAGGTAAAATGTGTGTCTCATCCACATTACAAATAATGAACCCTTCAAAAAGAGCAGCATTGTGGCGAGGTACACGTAGCAGCAGTGGTGGAATGTGACTAATTACATTTACTCAAGTACTAATACATTTTAATGACATTTTATACTACATATTGTACTTTTTACTGCCCTGCATTTATCTGTCAGCTTTAGTTACAAGTTACCTTACTAATTCATATTTTACATGCAAAACATATGAAGAACTTAACCTTAAAATATGATGCATTGTAAAAAATTAAAAAATACTTGTAACTACCCTACAGTGTTTAAAATTAGATTTATTAGATCAATAAACTGAATAATTCTTTTGATAATGTTTGTAGGAATAAAAAACAAGACATTTAAAGGTATCACTTTAAGCTCTCGGTAATTATGATGGACAGTTTTTACTTTTTTCTTACTATCTTACAAAACAAATAAATAATGGATAGATCAAGAAAATTAAACCACAGTAAAAATAATCGTTAGTTGCAGCCCTGTATAAAACAATTATAAGTAATAGTAATAACAATCTAATGTTATACTATACAACAGTATATGTGTATATATACATATAGTAATCTACCACACTATTTGCACCCAAAGGTGTTGAGTACTTACTTACTTTTAATACTGTAAGTACATTTTCCAGACAATACTTGCTTCACTAAAGTAACACTTTCAATGCAATACTTTTACTTGTGACAGTGTATTTTTACAGTGTGGTATTGGTATGTTTACTTGAGTAAAGGGTATTTTTCCCACCACTGCATAACAATAATGTTTTAAAATTGTCAAAAGCAAGGCCAAGTAAGCCAGTACAGTGCATGAAGACTGAACATAAATATGTGATGTAGCATGAGTGTGTACTAGACTGTAAAAAATGTTCTGGGGCCGTAGAGGAGGTAAAGCCAAATATCTTGTGATAGGCGCTTTAAGGCTATGTTAACAAGGCTGTAAATATTTGCTGTGGATTTGGTACTCTTTGTCTCTTTCTATCAGTGGCCAATTGAAGTGTTCACTACCCAGTGCTGCAGGCTCTCACACATTAAAGCAGAGGTTAACAAGATTGGCTATTATCCAGTTAGGGACTGAGGACATGAAGAGCTAACGGAAAAATCGCCACAGATTAAGGAGAAGGCAAATATAGCACAATACACCTGCAAGGATTTGAAAGAAGAGACGCAATTACTGTACAAAGAGAGACTATTTGAAGACAGTTTGTGTTCGTATTTCTTTTAATCTATGATTAAAATATTTACTTTGAATGTGAATACAATTGTAATACCAATATTAATAATTCAATATGGAATTTTGTGTTACCCTAAAATTTTCATTCATAAAATACATTTTTTCCAGGGATCATTTACATCTTATAATCAAATTGAAATTATGTTATTTGAGCAGAGGAAAGACAAACAAGAGTGATTCTGACTGACAGACGAAGGGTGCATGCTTTAGTCCTATCTCTTGCTTCTTAGCTGGCTGAGGAAGTGGAATAGCGTCCCCACAGGTTATTAAAGAGTGTGAGGTGTGCCAGTCTGTGCTGTGCACACTGAGACGAACATCCTGCCTGTCTGGCTGTGTGTGGAGGGACTGGTTAATGAGATATTGACTGCCCATTGAGAGCATGGATTTTGTGATTTGGCTCTTGAAGTTGGAAGGATAGGGAGGAGAGATGGGCACTCATTTCTAAATTGTATTTCCTTTTTTGTTTTGAGTTACCAATAGTTAGCTATTATTCATTATGCTATTATTTGGTTATTGTTAATTCTACTAATTCTTCTTTTGAAATTATAACTGCCAGCCTGTTTTAATAACATAAATCACATAATAGAGTATCATAATCAATCCTGTATGTGCTCTAGGGCTTTGTTTTAAAATGTTGATTTTCTGATTGAAATCAGTTTTCATTTGAATGATCCTAAATCGATTCATAAAATCTAAGAATCAATGTTATCTATATCAAATGAAACTATGAATCAAGACATAAAGAATCAATTGGTGCTAGCTTGTTAAGAAGGGGGTTAAGTAACCCTACAAAGATAGGCTACATTTTGGTGAGGGAAAAACTGGCACGGCCATTGTTTTAAGATATCTGAATGAAATGTCACTCAATACTTACTGACTGTAGAGTTTGTAGAGCTGCACTTTATTGTGTGTTCATGTTAAATACAAAGAACATTTATGTAATGTACATTACCTGCTTTGGGGGCAGTTTTTCATTGATACTTGAAATGCAGCAGCTTAGATAGAGCCTTGTACAATTGTTGAGTCTCTTTCATATCCAAGCTAAATTGGTATTGGAACCGAAACGTTCTTAACCTAATTGATATCAAATCGAAAACTAAATTGAATTGGGAATAACAATTGATTCGGGACCTTGTGAATTGGAAACAAATCGATTTGGAAAATCATTGACAATATCCAGCCCTATTGTGCTAGATACAACAAGAGTTTTATCATAAAGAAAACATAAATGAAAGAACTGACAAAATAGTATGACTAAGAACTTAAACTCTTATTTGCGTAATGAACATTAAAACAGTACACTGTTTTACAGAAGTGCTTGATTACTAGCCATACTTTAAAAGATATTGATACAAAAAGTATAGCTACTCAGAATAGAAGTATTGATTACTGTGGAATTAATTTTCCATTACAGTACATAGAGACGGATATGGGAGTCTTTGCAGTAACCAAATAAAAATGAATTATAAAAAGAAAAGTCTTGTATGCATATCTATAGTATAGAGTGTAGATTTTTATACTGTACAAGCAATCATTTACAACTCCATCTAAACCATTGGCAGGGTACCAGACAGCTCTGTCAGTCATCTCGTCTTGTCAGTCATACCTTGTGGTTTTGACAGATTAGTCCAATCACAGGCAAGGTTAAATGACTCCCCTGTCCTATGCCCAATCAATCAGCGGGGTACAACAAACAGCAGCGGCTCAAGATAACCATTGGGCTTCATGAGACGATTTTTGCTCATTCTGAAACATTCACACTAAGTTCAGTCAAGGTTCTCAATTTGGCTTCCCAGTCAGGTAAAACACCGAGCTGGGCTTAGTCAAATGCCTTTAACTTAAGGGTAATTTTCTACTTTACTTTCACTCAGTATTTCAGGAGTCACTTATAGATCCTTTGAAGTGTCTCCCTGTCATGCAGCATTTAGCTGCTGATACAATACTTCCTCTGTCAGCACTCCTTAGATAATCATACACCACAGTCCGTGGAGTTAAAGAACATTTTCACTTTCATTTTCTCTTCATTCTGTAGCTTCCACTGTTGAACATGTACAAAGAGCGTGCAGATTGGACATGTTTCACTGTTCACAGAAACACTTTGCTTTACATTCTAATACATTGTCATTTGTGATAATTTAAAATACTGAGAAGATGTACGTACTCTCAGCATGGACTTAGTTACAAATGTAGAGATTAATAAAATGTCTTCAGCTTCCCATGCCCTGTTTTACCCTTATAGGGGTTGCCACTTGGGGCTCAGAAGTTAACAGTGTTTTAAGAGAGTGAAGGTTTAAGTTTTTTCTCCCTGTACTTTCATTCTGAGCGTGTTTCATACCATTGGCTTTTTTCCGCTATGGGCCTCTGGAGGGCTGTCCATTGGCTTTTTGAAGTTGCATCAAAGAGGAAATGGGGGAGAAAAAGCATTATTGATTTTGCGTTTTGTCTGACTCAAACACTGAGGACAGAAAAACACATAAGGAGTTAGGTGTTGGCAGTGGGGCAGCTCCGTCTCTTGTGTGAGAGCCAGAGGGAGAAACGTAAAAGAGGTAGAAGGTGAGGAGGAACACTAGACAACACTAATGCCTCTCTCCCTAGAGTTGTATGTTCAGTCCACTCGCTCCCATCATCTCCTTTCTGTTTGTAATGGCAGAGTAAATAAATCCCATTACTGTATAGCCTCTCCTTGCCGTGTCTGGTAGTTTTTCTTCCTCCTCCATCAGGCCGGTGACTCCCGAGCTCTGACAGCACTCTCAAGTTGACCTGCTTTTCCATAAAACACCAAGCTGCTCTCTTCTCGGGTGTCATCAGATCTCCCTGCTAGGCAAGCATGCCGGCTGCAGGCAAGAAGAGAAGTATTGTTTCTGTGGTTTATCACCTTTATCCTCCTTCTGTGTGGGCGCAGCAGAGGTGAGATGACAGTGGAGTACTTTTCTGGTGTTAATTTGACCAAGGGTGACTAAAAAGGAGCTTTCAGTGACATCAGTTCATAAAAGCTGTCACTATTATGGCTTACTTAGCACTTATGCTGTTAGCATATGGTGTAACCATGTTCTGTGAAGTTTTTTTGAAAGGGATTTCCCAGGTTGCTCTTATGAAAGTCTGTGGGATCTGTTTCAAGAGACTGTAAATAGTGATGGCATTGCCAGAATTGTTGCAGAAGTATACCGTAGAGTCAGGGAGTTGGGAAGGGTCAGAGGTCACAGCATTCTAAGTCCCACTCCTCTCAGCTCCATAGAGAGCGACTGCAGCATCTAGGGACCCTGGCGGGGAACAAAGGATGAAAAATGAGAGGTGCATGGAATTTTGATGAGATGTGGGAGCAGGCAGCGTTATAACAAAGATCGTCACAACATGCGCTCCGCCGCTTGATTACAAAATGGAGAGAAGTGTGTGAGTTTGATTACATGTCCCAGCAGAGGCCGTTAGGGGTTCTACTTGTAGGATGGCATCATTTACAGTCACCTCTGATCTAGCGTCTGCACGCTGATAAAAAAAAAGGTTGTGAAGATTCCTGAGCACTAGGGGGTGCTCTTCAAGAAAGGCAAATGAAACAAATAATCTGTACTACAGAGTTTTCAAGTTGCTACAGTCTCTTAACTTCACTCCCACTGCTGCCGCAGAATGTAATAGAGCATGTTGGAATCTCCCAGAGGAACCTGTGCAGGCCAGGGTGAAAACTAACTCTCAAGGTTAGCAGCCTTATAGGCCAATCCTCACCACAGCTAAGATGCTAAGATGCATGAAAGGAATTTTATCGTCATAAATAACAAAGAGAAACAACCTTGCTCGAACAGTCTGCTTTAGATTGATTTTTATGCACATGCATTCATTTGAAATAAAAGAAATGCTGTTTCAGTGCTAATTACAAAGATGAAAGGAAGTCGAATGTGCAAGGCAATGAACTTTGTTTAAAGGCGCAGCACATGGCTTATTCAGGGACACGGTGCTTTGAAGAATCCAACCCCATATATGGGCACGTAGAGTATGTTTTGAAATTGAAACCGTATTTACACAATAATATACAAGAGACCAAAAAGATGCACTCCTCAACATCCTAATTCAGCAGGTCAGGCAGCAGAACTAGCTGAACAATCTCTGCCCGAGACAATGAGAGTGTGCAGAGAGTTCCCCAGCTGGAGCAAATGGGGTTAACTGGCTGTGGAGAGATCCTTGACCTATCTGAGATGAGCTCCCCGCCCCCTCTAGCAATGTGGAATATCTGATTGCTGATTATGAGTTTATTCCCCATTGTGCTGAGCCTTTTGCATGTCAGGATCCATCCCTCCCCGGCTAAACTGATTAAGGAGCTGAAATGATGCTACAGCTCTCAGAAACTGCTGAAAGACTCTCAGCGAGCCTGGTTATCTGGAGTGCAGCTGGCAATCACCCACCACTGACTCTTTTGGAGGCTTTTTGGGTTGTTTTGTTGTTTTCAAGTGGGTGTTTTGGCATATTGTTGTCTTTGTTCCCCTGGGCTTCTTGTTTCTGGATGAGAGCTTTCCTAGTGCTGAGCACAGGTCCTTGTCAACCTGGCTTCTCAGCTCAGCCTAGTCCAGCCTTAACAACAGCGGCGTCAGCAAAGACCCTCGCTCAAAGTCTCAGTATGTGCTTATGATCACCCTCTTACAGATCTTTATTCCTGATGTAAAAAAAGCTCTCCCTTTGCTCATTTTCACAGCTCCCAGAATCCAATACATGGGACAAAAGCGTCAGATAAATTGAAAGAAATGGCTCCTCAAAAAAATGTGTCCTCATGTAAACTTTTAAGGGTTTACGTGGTGTTCAATGGATTTCTGTCACAAGGAAACAAATATAGTTTTTCTAGCAAAGAGACTGACTGGCATGACTGTTTTTTTTTTGCTCGCAGGGATCTGTCGCTTAGTTACAAATCAGCAGCTGTCGTCTCTAAGTTTTGTTTTTGTCAATAGTTGGAGGGGAGAGGAAGACAGTTGTGTTCCTACTGCGCTGATGGCTGTTTTAATCTCTTTAATGTGTGACTTGGGGCAACAGAGGAGGAATCTGCCCAAACAGAGCATTCTCAATTACTATCAAAGCCGCACAGCCCGACGTCTCACTGTCAAATACATCCCCCACAGTTATTACTTGAATGCTTTAATGTTTTGTTACACATGGTAAATACAGTTAATATACTGCATAATGTCCAGTTGAGACAAATACTATACAAATACACAAATTGACGAATAAAATTGTCAATTGCCCTTGTGTATTTGTATCTGAAGGCTTAATGTATGTTATGTTACCCTGCCTGGTTCTGAAGTCAACAGTGAGGCTAATGGAGTTCCAGATGTGACAGCATCAGTCTCAGTTAACAAAAGGCTATTGTCTGAGCTCTGCTTCCTTGTATAAATGAAGATGTTTTTAGGTGTTACACTGCTATGATGAAAGAATAAGGGCCCTATCTTGCACCCAGCGCAGCATAAGTGTCTTTGCTATTTTAAGACCCATCCAGCACCCACGTAGTTTAAATATTCAAATGTACCTGTGCCCATCTTTGCGCCCATGGGCTTGCTGGTCTTGCAGGGAGGTGGGTTCAGGTGAATTCTTGGTGTATTTCTATCTGGAGTCAGCAGAAAGTGATCGTACCATTGACCATCAAAAACCTGGTCCAGCATTTAATTGTTATTTAAACAGCGCATTAGTAAAATGCGCCTAGGGTTATGCACAGCACTCCCACATTATGCTTGTTACACACACAGGGAAGCGCTGCGGCACACACACATGCAAAAGATTAAAAATAAAAATATTACGGTGCAAATCCGCCATCATTATAGCAATGTCCCAAGGTATAAACACGCCAAGCTTTGAAAGGGAATGAGAGATGACACTCTGATTGGTTTATTGCATGTTACTCCCAAAACACACCTATGATTAATGAAGACACTAAGTACAACCCTTTTGAACCATGCGCCTGGACCCTTCTTACCGCTGTCAAAGTAGCAAAATTGGATTTGGACACACCCTTAACGCACCTGAACCATGCGCTTCACTCCGTGCACTTGGGTTGTTAAAATAGGGCCCTAAGAGTCTGAGAAGTGATGGGTGTGAAGGTGTGTGTTTGTGTGTGACTTTGTTGGAGGGTATCTTATTTGTTTTTATGAACCACATCAAATTAAATGATTTAATTTGTATGGATTTTACATATTTATGGAAACATTGATTGTGTGCTACGGTATATTTAAGTATCTTTTTTTAGGGAATAAATTGCTACACCTCAGGAACATCATGCTATGATTTCAATTTCAGTAACATTGCTTTGCTACACAAAGCACAAGCAAATTCTAGCTCTCAACATTTCCTCTCATCATGTATCAGCCTCATTGTTCTGGATCGTACTAGCTGTCACTCTGGATAAACCAAAGGTAAGAGAGGGAAACAAGCAAAGGCATGATGGGAGATAGGTGGAGGATAATCAGAGTCAAACTGCTGTACGTTTGACATACCTTGCCCACTTGAGTGGGTAAGGAAGTTGTTTTTAAAAATCTTTTGACACATGATTGCATCGGGCCGTTCTGCTTTGATCTCAGCATGGATCTTTTTTTCTTTCTCTTGATGTGGGATTATTATAATTTATACATAAGGGATTTTGTTTTTTCTTGAGCCTCGGCAAACTTTGAGTAAACATGGTACACATAGTAGATTAACATTGTATTCATTTACACATTCTCATTAGGGAGCCCTGAGGTAATTAATCAGAGGCCGTGGTATATAAGGAGATAGACACCGTTCAAATAATGTATTCCTTTCTACTCTTACCGAGTGTGAGAAAATGTGTCTGATCAATTCCTCCCTTAGATGTAGCTCTTTGAAGACATTCAGTGTCTTATGAGAGCCCCACAACAGTATTTATTCTCTAGAAACTGAAGTCTGAAGACCTTGCATATACTGTACAAACATTGCAAGTCCAAAATATAGGAACCGTATAACCCCAATTAAATCCATGCAGGTAAACATTCACTTAGCTGTATTGTGTTGTAGCACTGCAGCTTCAGTTAGGTTCAGTTTGCAGTTTACTGTTGCTGATCACAGAAAAAGGCCACGGTAATTGCACTAAAAATAAAAATAGATACTAAGCTTAGTACGCTGTTCTTGTGCCATTCTGTGATTTTATGTCAATATTATGAGAACTTTTATATTCACAACTATGTGAAAAAAATGTCTCTTTCTTTTAATAATAATTTATACTGTTTATTGATCCCCTTTCGGAAAATTACCATTTACACTCTGTTTGTTAGTAAGCACTACACACCGGCCTGAAATACACCTTTCGTGCACAAATGGACAGATGTGAGTGGGCTGCCAGTGCTGGACCAGCCCCTTCGAGTGGTTGGAGGGGGGGGGGGGGGGGGGGGGGGGGGGGGGTGTACAGTGCCATGCTCAAGGGCACCTGGCAGTGGCATCTCTCCAGCTACCAATGGGTGCAAAAGCAGGATTATAGGTGGGCCGGTTTTGCATTGAAAATGGTTGCAAATTTGGTCGAAAAATTGATGGAAAGTGTCCCCGCTAAAAGATGTGCAAGAGACATCCAGTAAAACAAAAAGAAAGAGCTGCGAGAAATTGTGCAGTAAAAAAGAAAATATCGGGTCATCCTAGCTGACGTAAGCACTTCATTAGGTTATACAGAATTTTCTCTTTCCAATTAAATGTTAAATGCTGCATTTATATATCCAAAACACTTGCCTCTAATTCAATCATTCACACCCATTCACACACCGGTGGCAGCCAGCTACCATGCAAGGTGCTTGCCTGGCCATTGGGAGCTATTTTAGGTCCAGTGGTTTCAGTTTCTCTAAAATAAAACAGTTGTTCAATCTGGCACGTAACAATTCTGTCAGTGATCAGATGTTAATTGCTTAAGGCTCTAATTGCAACCCTTGTAAATTAATTTTGTTACTACATGAATGTGCCTGGCGGGCAGTTTCAGTCACCGATTGAATAATTAGTAGCTGCCCTGTAAATCGCATGCTAACTCCACGCATTTACAAGCAACAATAGATTAACATCCTAAAAAAGGTTTTAGACGACGTAAAATCTCCCCACACTCTCTGTAAAAAGTATTAACATCTGTTTATTGTAGATACAGTACAAACAATAATTTAGTCATAGAGAAGAGTGAACCATCCAATTACATGTCTTATGCTCTTAAATTAGACAATTCTGTTATATGTAAATAATACATGAATTAACATAAACAATTTAACTTGTTTCAAGTTTCCTTGTGTTCCTTCCTTATGTCAGTTCTATCACATAAAAGGGAAAAGCACAGGTGGTGTATTTCCACAGCTCAGTTCCTCTCCAAGGCAATCCAGAGATTGTTTAGTTTATATTGTAAAATGAATGTTATCCATAGGCAGCAGATATTTTATGGCTGTTACTGATGTGTGTTCATAATATAGATTGATGTCACAATAGTATATCCCATTGAGCAACCACAACAGCCTCCAATGACAAAGGGTTTATTTTTAAAACAACAGGAAAGGCTTTCTGCAGATTAATTCCGGTGTATGGTTCCCATTGTGGGAGAAACAAATTGGGCTTTACGGAATTAGTGTGTTTGCTGCATAAATCTCAAATAAATTCCTGAGACATACAATCGTGTTTCATATGATTGGATGCTTCTGCGTTGCCTTTGAGTGAAAAAAGAAGGAACGTTTCCCAACTGGATTAGAGCTGGAAATACAGTAATGATGGCTCGGTGTTTCTCCATTGACCCAAGTGGGTTGTCTAAATACAATATGGATGTGCAGGGCTGCCTGTGTACTCCAGTGCTGGGAGACTATTTGCTGAAGGTCATTTGGGATCATAGCGTGCCATTAATAATTCCTGAAAGCATCCAACATCTCCATCTGTTCTGCTGCATCCATCGCTCCACTTCAAAGACAAAGGCAGCATCTGCAGGTAAGCATTAAACCTGCCTCCAGGCTAAGATGTTGGAGGTGGGATTCTTTGTAGAGAAAACATATCTCTGGTCATCAGGTCATGCTGCTCCTATATTAGCCAATTAATGTTTGTATGTTTGCTCACACAGCTTGAACCTATGAACACATAGGTAAACAACGACTTGCAGATGCACACTTACTGTGTACAGTGGCTTTTGTGTGCATGCTTTTCAGCTTTCACTGGCGGAATCCAGTGAACATGTGTGGTACAGTAATTCCACACCATTGCAGGCTACCAGCCTCTCTATAGGGATGCAATTACCACCCTCCGTTGAGTGTAGTCAGTCAGCTTGACAAGGTGTTACCAGGGAAATTATCAAAGCTGATTTTAAACGAAGCATTTAATTACGTGCATTGTGTGTTTGTGTGTGTAGTTGACCAAATAACACGTGTTCACCTGTGCGCAGGGCATACAGTGTAGTAAAATCTAAACAGGTCTCAATGACAGGCCCACTTCAGATACGCCGGAGTCCTGCGGGGAGTAAATGGATGTTTGGCAGTGGCATGTGCTGCCCAGGCCTGGTGGGCCCAGTGGGCGAGGAGGCAAGTGCCTGGCTGAGTGAAAGATGGCTGTGTGCAAGGAGAGTGTGTGCACACAGCTGAGGCTGTGACAGAAAACAGTGAGAGCTCTGCTCCTGCTGCTTCATCTTCTCCTGCCAATGATAGATCTCCACTTTAATTTAGGTAATAGCACGAGTCCAGCGCTCACAATGGACCCGGAAAAAAGCATACAAACAGCTGTTCTTCCCACTTTCTGCACAGATGAAGCTACTCATAAAAGATACGTTTGGTGTATTTAAAAAAAAAATGGGGGATGAGATGGAAAGCTTAGTTTGTATAAAGATATTTCATCATTTACTGTAATGTGGAGAGTTCAGCGTATGATACGATGAAGCTTATAATTATCTCCCCTCCCCCCAGTCACATGCGGTCTGCTGATAAAGCACCTGTGCCCATGAGTAACTCCACCATCTTTCAGCCCTGGGCTCTTCTACTGTACCGTAGGGCTGGCCAGTGAGTCGACTCAAATCACCATCACCTCCAAACTGCTTAGCCTGGCCAATTTGAATTTCACATCTCTGTTGACTCATAACCCTGTCAGGACCTTTCTTCTTTATCATGTCTGTGTGTCCAGTGGACTCTCATAACAGGCATTAGGAATTAATTATTTATATTAGAAACTGAGCCACAATTACTGTGTTTTTGTCAAAGGTTTTGTTTTGGCCTAATGTTGATATCTGATCAGGACATTACTGCAGAGCCAAGATTGCCTTTGAAAGCAATTATTTTTCTGTATTTATTCAATCATGACATTTCAGCACATGTTATTTGCTGTCAGAACAGGCTGGAAAGAGAGCAGGACAATGATTTTGGCTAATGACACATTCTCAAAGTAGTCAGGAAAGAGTGAGTGCGGCGTTGTGCCGGCCACGGCACTGGACAGTGGCTTAGATCAAATCGATAAAGAGGGACTGATTGAGCTCCGTACATCCACAGGAAGCTGAGCGGTGGGGTTCAAGGTTATCTGGACAAATCAGACTCCTGTTTCCATTCATCCCCTCCTCACCCACCAACCAATCCTTCCTGGGCAAACCATCAAATTAGCAATTCTGATGTCTGCAAGCAGGTCTGGCAAGGGAATGCCTGTGAATCCTAATGCCATGATTAAACTTTCATATCCGTCCTAGGGAAGTGCTGCATATACAAAATAAGCAATCTCGTTTTATTTTTCAGCACTTTAAGGAAGGCTGTTGAGATGAGCATATGTAAACCCTTCAATAGGGTTAAATGGCCAAGTGGGAGGGGTGATCCCCTCCTCAATTCACTCAATTCTTTGTGATCACTCTCTTCAGTGAATATAATTAGTATTGATATACTTAACATGAGAAACTGTACGCAACGTGCCGCAGTCGTCATTAGCATTGCAACCATCATTCTACTGCATATGTGGATCTGTAAACAGGCCCAGTCCTCAACATTGCAAATGTCACTACTTGGTGTGAATTAACTATTAAATAGTCATGTTTAGGAATTTGTTATACCCAGACAATGTTACGCTCTCTTGGTCGGACATGCTCAGTGGATGAGAGATAACATGAGGGACAGGGAGCCTCAGTCCAAACAGTGAGCCCGGCCTGGATGAGGCTATTATGTAAGATGGTCTTATCAGGCTCTGCCTCCTGCTGAGCCACAGCCTAGCTTCCCTCTGCTCCCCTTTCCCGGTGCTCCCACAACATGGGCCTTCATTAGCAGGGCTAAATATCCCCGTTCTCTGCAATCTCTATCATTTCTTGCCTCGAGGCAATACGATAATTACCTGTTCTCATTTCCCCTCCTTGTGGCCAGCAGGGAAGTGTTCTGACTTGCATTAGTTTGCATGAAATATTATCAGAATATTGCACATTTCTCCATCCTGCAGCCTCTGACACTGGGAAAATGGAGCTATGATTGACAGGTGTCTGTCTTTTATGTTGCTCTGAGAATAACTGCTTTGTTCTGGAGTTACAGCAAGAATTTTGATGGAAGGAGAAATCAGTGCGTAATGTGTATAAAGGCTTTGTTGCTTTGTTTAACCTACGTCTGCCATTATTTACAGGCAGTATTGTTATGCGTTACATTGTTCTTTGTTACCTACAGTGTAGGTGTGAAGGATCTCACAGATTTTCTGATTTTAAACTCATCAGGGAGTTTTCCCAACAGAAAAACCATCAGCATTATAATAGAGTAGCATCTTCCTCCCTATGAATCCTGTGAGGGTTTTGGGAGAGACGGATGAGTAAATGGCATTCAATGCCTGGGAGGGGAAGACATCTCAAATGGAAATGGTCAGAAAGCCAGGAATTCCATCCAGCTGTCTCATTTTATTCATACCTATCCGTAAGAAAGTCCAGCAACTCTGGATCAGGACACGGACAAGCTTTACCACCAAAGGCATGAAGGTCCACTCAGCCTAACATCCGCGGCCACCAGAAATCATGTATGATAGCTTTAATAAGCAAGAAACTACATCTGATCTTGATATGATGCAGTACATCATTATATTTCTGTTATACATGTCTGCTACTGAAGCGTACATATTCCTGAATCAAATACTGCTGTTTTTAGAAGGTAATGTCATGCATGGTATTTGCCAAAATGAATCTCTGTTTTATAGCAACAAAGCCATGAAGATGACAGTTTTTGCCAGTGAAGGGATTGATTTAGCCAATTTAAAAAATGTCTTTAAACGTCATTCACAAATGCATATTGAAATTTAAAAGTGTTAAGCAGAGGATCCGTCTGATACAGAGTTGTTGTTGATGCATGAGCTTAAGCCTATTCAGTGTCTCCCCTTGCTGTGCTGTTGGAAGCAGTGATGATTTTGGACTTTGTGACGGTCACTTTAATCTCTAATGAAGGCTCGTCCCTGGCTCTGCTCAGCCCTCTGATAGCAGAGCAGTCGTAAACAGGCCTGTCAGGGGGATTGCAGCGCTAGCAGTGCAAATGGCAAAGAAAACCCCAGGGACCAAGCCATGCTAGCATTATGGTTTAATTCAGATATAGCCCCAAAAAGACATATTAGAAAATGCTTCTACTCTGCCATCTTAGCTTACTGTGTGTCTGAATCACAGTATACCTTTGAACTAAAATTTCCATTTTTTAAATAAACATCATCCACAGTCAAGTACATGAGTTACATTCCTACAGCATGCCGTCAGTTGGTCAACATATCCTTCAGAATAATCTAAGTGCAAGCTAAAATACCATCAGGCTTATTTTAGCTGCAAATAAACACTCAGCTTTTAAGATTGCATCACAAATTGACCATATAATTTGTGTTTCTAAATTCAGTCGTGCCGTGTTATAGCATAGGCTTCTTTTAGTTTTATAACATTACCATACAAATGAAGACAATTTCATGTGTTAACATTTAGTGCAAGATGTAAATGTGTACTCAAATGATTCTGTGAAACTGATTACTGGTTGCTCTGTGTTCTGACATCCTGTGCTCATGCAGCATGCGCGACAGCTGGTTAGTAATTAGAATAATCTTCTCCCTAGTAGTGATTTAGCTTTCATGACGGCAGCTTACCTCAAATTGAAAATAAATTTATAGATTAATGCCTTTGCTGTTCCATCAAATTATACCGCTGTAACTCAAAGGAGCCAAGTTGTTTATTTTGGTAGTAAAAGAGCAATCAGAGAAAACAAACATAACGCTTTATGAGTGCTGTCAGATTAATAATGATGCTACCCAGCGGTGATGATACAAACGATTATTTTTCAGCACACTCTACCCCACCTCATCATGGTAATTTTAGATACTATATCATTATTATATCAAGTATTCACCACAGATTATCAAGATAATTGAAGCTTGCTCCACGAATGCCAAGTTCACATGTGCTGCCAATAAACTGGGAATTACTGTGCAGGAGAGAAACACACACGTTATCCACAGCAAACCATCACGTAATTGGCTTGGTGTTCTCTCTGTATGTTTCTTAAGTGAGCATGTGTGCAAACACATTGATACACACCCAAACATCAAGTGACAGTGTTAGGATGAAGCTATACATGTGATACATTGTTTTTCTCCCAGCTTCTGTTCTGTTGTATCTGGGCAAATCCCATGGTGATGAGGCGTAGAATCTGTCATGGAGAAGGCATAAGCCTTTCATATGCATAGTAGAGATAAGAGGCAGCCATTTTATCAGGCAAGTTGTTGCTCCAACATGCGTGCGTGTTATGTGTCCACGGGAGCGCCTCCAGAAACATGTCCCTCTTAATGACACGGCCCACGCTCGCCAAGAGGAAGCCCAGTTTGTGCCGAGCTATAACCTGACAATTATGCCAATTACAACAGGCAGCAATGTTGACAAACACACCAGGAGAATTGCTACAGTTGATTGGTAGCCGTGTTACGAAGTCCCCTGCTGTGACCTTTTCTGTAATTTAACTAGCATGGAGGAGAACGGCAACGGGTTTTTGAGAAAAATCCCCAAGCCTTGTGTTCTTTTGTAATGGGCAATGTTTGTGCCAACTGAACAGGCAGAAAAATTGATCTAGTGTGTCAAGAAGGCAGAGAGAGAAAGAAATAATTCTTTGTTCTAGTCACCACTGAATGCAATTTGTTTGGTTTCATAAGGAGTTCTGTGTTTCTTACCAGGCCAGGGCAGCATGTAGAAAGTTGTTGTTGTGGAGCGTATCTCCTCTAAGGAATACATCCCAAATACTGACCTAGCACCATTAGCTGCTACTTAAACAGCACTACTGTTGTCACCTGAGTATGAAGCTTACCTGCCTGTGAAGCGAAGCAGGAGACACTGCCAACAAGGTAGCATATTAACAAAACAGTGGCTGCTCACTTTCTACGGCATGAAGTGTGAGTGCTTGGTTAGAATACATAAAGGCTTTTTCAGCAGTTTTTTGAGCAAGAGCAGCATTGTACTATATCAGCCTATTTGCAAAAATTCAGTTTTGATAAGCATGCATCTTTTTGAAGAAAAAACAAAGATGAAGCCCCTTTTATTTTGGAGCACATTAACCTCCAAGCACAGCACATGTTTTTTTTATGTCTGTCTAAAAATAAGGTTCTATACGATTGATTGCATAAAGTTGTCATTTCACACCAAATAAAGTGAATCTTAAATAAAAAATAACATACTGAAACAAAGTTGTTTGACCAGAGATGTTTGGCACATTACAGGTTACTGCAACATTTCTTTTCTTTTTTTCCATCTCATACGGTAGCACTTTTTAGGTGTGACGCAACACCTTGCAGGGAGCTTTAAAGGAAATAACAACCGCAGCTTATAGTTTAACAACGAGGTCAGGAACTATTGTATAACAATTCACTTGAGCACCGCTCTCGTCATGTAAGTGCAGAGCTGGGAGCAGCTGGGGTTGTGCCATGGTTTGAATTTTGAGATACCTTAGAGCTAAAGTCAGAGCTGGTCAATGTGAAGTGTCATTGCCAACTGACAGCATGATACACCTTTTGTAAGAGCACTATGATACACAAACGCAGACAGGAGAGCAGGCAGGCAACTGCCTCTGTCGGCCTGGTCAAAGTAAACTGAGCTCATTCCCCTCATGTCCCCTTCAGTTCTCTTACATAACAGGCTGTTAAGCTGGAGTTAGCAAACATTAGAAATCAGCTGGTTATTGGAACAGTGGACATGTCATTCACTGGAGCTGTGTCTACAGTCGACAACTGAGATAGCTGTGTGAGTCAAACAATGGTTTTCCTCCTGCCATTTGTTATGAGTTGATAAAAGATTTTCTCTGGTGTATTATTGTGTATTACTTGTTGTTTAGTTAATACTCCATACAATACCAAAAAAAAGCACAAGAAAGAGGGTGTGTTGGATGTACAGTAAAACTAGACGAACATGTCTTGTTCTATACTGTCAATGTCTCTATGCCTCTGCTCACAACCATCCTTTTGGTGTGTTCTTTGCATCTTTCTATGCCTTGAGGACATGATGTTTTCCTATCAGCCATATCATGTTAGTGCAGTCTAAAGCCTGATTTATTTATTCTGGTATGTAGGGAGGTACGTGTAGATACGGACCTTACGCCGGACTCTACGTCATAGCCTGACGTTTACCTCCCCAGAAATATATCTACACATTGCGGCGATGTAGACCCCAGCAAGTGATTTGTCTGCTTGGCTGTGGCAGTTTAACATTTCCTCGTACTCATTTCCACGTGATATTCTCTTAACCCATGTGTTGTCTTCCCGTCAATACTACTATTGCTTTTTCTGACATTTTTGTCACTTTTTCAATGTTATGGGTGCCTTTTTTGATGTTTTTCCAAAGTTATTTGATATTTCTAATGTTGACATTTTCAGCGCTTATTTTGAAGACCCATTTTTTGTTATTAAAAAAAATGAAAACGGGGACCCGAGGACAACATGAGGGTTAAAGAGATATGCTAGAATGAGGCAGACACACCAGCGCACACGTATAAATTTAAAATAGCGTAGGCTATGACGCAGGCTCTGCATACGCCTACGTCAGTGCTGCCTGTTAGAAATGTCCCTTAGCAATGAGGGTGCAGTGATTTACACCCATGTTTGATGGGGGAGGCTGGGGAATCCATTAGTGTCCATCTAAATTGCATCAGCCAAACCACTGACACCAGCCTGCAGTCCACTGCCAGCTCATTGATTAAGTACTATTTTCAATGGCCCTTATGTAACTAGCCCTCTGTATTAGGCAACACTGTTGCTGCTCTCCTGTTAGTGGTGAGAAGGGCCATTGTAGAATACAGTTAGATTTGTCTGGTGTTGGAGAGAAATGCCTTAATGAGATAAAAGCTGCCAATATTAAGCACCAGATGACTTGCACAAAAAGACTCGACCATTCAAGAAAGTCATAAAAAGACATCTCTTTGTCCAATTAATAACCACAAAAACAAACCTTACTTCCGTGTGATTTCTGAAATGTTTTCAGGCATCATAAAAAAGCATGTGAAAACCAAATTTAGATTGCCGTTGGAAGTATCCATCTTAATTCAGTCAACTCTTTTTAAATCCCCCCCTTTGGTTGTGATAAAAGAAAAAGCAATGTCAATCAGGTGAACTAATGGGAATGTGCATTTTGTAATCCACTCAAAGGGAATGGTAAATTGAAAAGAGTTTGCAACCTTTTAACACACTCACACACACCAGCGCTGACAGTCAAACTCCATTATCTGACAGCTGGAGAGGTTAAAAATAACTGTGCTTGCAGCAAATTAGACGTATCATTTGGCTTCTAAGTGAGAGATGAATCTTTGTGTGGATGCTCCTGCCATGCCGTGACACAGGGGCAATATATCAAGCTGTGTTTGCCTGTCTTTCTCATAAACTCCAAATGGAATTGTAAACAGATGAAGCAATTTTACACCAAATGTATTCTTTCTGAGTTGCTCCTATGCTACAGTGAAAAGCCCAGCTTCCATAGACGTGTACATTACTGCCCCTTGCACTCTCAAGCCAAAGTACATAAATCATAATTTGGCTGCCTGCAGGGTTATTGCTATCGCTCAAAGCCAATCCTCAAAGTGTTTTATATGTTTTTTATCTGACGATAAATCTGATGTTATTGCACATATGTGGAGAAGACTTTTCAAGATCCCGCTACCTGGTATTTTCTTAACGCGCCATTCAGTTAATGCATGCATGCCCATACAAAACATACAAACACACAAGGATGACTGCTTGTCACAGTCAAGTTTTCCATGTCATTCAAAAGCATCTTGCCCGCTTTTGCATGCATGCATTTTTTGTCAGGTGTCGGAAGGTATAGTGTCTGTTCCCATTTAAGATGGTAAAACAAGTTTAACTGTGCGATCCCTACAGTAAGGTAAGTAAAGAGATTTCCATGGGAGGCTTAGGTGACAGCCGAGGTGTAGCGTATCCTCTAAATACCTAACAACATCATTGTTAATTCATAGCTATTTAATCACTTACTAGAGTAAGTGCAGAAAGGATGATCTTTGTGTCATGTTGTCTCACAAAGTAATCTCTTGTATTTCCTTGCCTAAGACCCATGCTCTAAATTTGTCACTGACTGTGTGGAACCGCTTTCCCCCCTCTGAGTTTTAAGATGAGTTTTAAGTCTGCATATTTACTGAGCTCAGTGTGGCCCTGCCTTAGTCTGCTTGACATGATTTATCTCATCCTGCTTAACTGACAGGTATTGATGTGATACAAGGATAAATGCACTAGATTGATGGAATTAAAGCCCACCCTATTGTTCCCATGCTGTGCATCACTGACACATGTGAGACTCTTGTCTCTCATTAAAGAAAATAAATGCTTGAGGCAACCTCCCTGCAAAAGCATTACGTGTGTGTGTGTGTGTGTGTGTGTGTGTGTGTGTGTGTGTGTGTGTGTGTGTGTGTGTGCGTGCTTGCTTGCATGTGTGGGAAGCTATCTCAGTTGTTTTCCCTCTCTACAATCTCTCCCTCCTTGTACAATAGATTTAGCCTGGCCTTGAATGGGAGAGAGTACAAATTGCAGCTGACTCTAAACAGCTGGGCATTCACCCTGTTGACAGAGGCCTGGACATGTGATTACATTAAACAAAGGGGCAAGACCAATGATTATTGAATTGACTTCCAATTATTGCTTGTGAAAAGGACAGACTCACAACTACAAGCGTAGCCAGGCTCTGTTTTTGAAGCTTGGTTGTGTTGTACCCCTGGGCAATCCCCCTTGCTTCTTATATGATGCATCTAAGCCACTAAAGAAATCTAATCTTAACTACGCAAAAAAGAAGAGAGAAGCTTTCTCTACTTTACGTGCACAGCAGGCACTTGGCTCTGCATCTACATTTTAGGAAGCTAGTGTTAACTCTATATTTGGATTCCACTGGAGTGGATTAAGGATTCTTTACTGCAAACCCACGGGATTCTCAGAGACATAAAAGAGGAGACTGTTTGCATCCATGCTATACAAATAATTGCAGGTTTCAAATCGAGTGTAATTTCAAGCACCAGCTATATGAGAGAGTGTGGGCTTTGATGTACAAATCCACAATTCATGGAGGATTAGCACCCCAAAGGTTAGCAGTTGCTAATTACAGGAGATTGGTTATACATATCTAACAAGGCAAAAAGACAGCCTTAATAAATGTGAGGATTCATCAGGAACAAGGATAAGCGGCTGTGATAAGCGGACATGTTTTTGAATCGCCATAGATTGATACCCTGTAATGCCCTTTTTAATACAGTGAAAAGAAGCACTGTCTCTTCTATTGTCTTCACAGACAGCATACCTTGTGAGATATGAGATTTTCAAGATGCATTTGTGAATGCAGATTTGTGCAACTATATAAATTACCCTCTCGGATATTCTTCCTGTGTCTCTTACTGCAGCAATTTCTCTTTTACTGTATTTAGCTTGCAGCGTTCAGTACTGCATTACCATAATCCTTGGTTCCCTTCCACAAACCACCACTGGCTAAATGAATCTATTATTTTTGCCTAGAGCCAAAAAGATGCAACAAAATGCAATGCATTGAAGGGATTGAAACTTGTGATAAGCTGCACATTTTCTGTATAATAGCCTGTCTTCAACATACTTTTTACT
Organism: Etheostoma cragini; assembly: GCF_013103735.1. Lineage (NCBI taxonomy): Eukaryota > Metazoa > Chordata > Actinopteri > Perciformes > Percidae > Etheostoma > Etheostoma cragini. The sequence goes on from NC_048414.1 coordinate 11,172,823, forward strand.
CATATTTGGGAGTATCAGCACACTTGACCTTTGAATAATCGGAATGTTCTAAACTTAAAAGGGGGGTATCAAACCCTAACCATTTCCAGCAGCCTAATTCAATTCTGCATGCACTCATTTAGTCAAGCTCCTGCTCCCTGGCCCTGTGTGTTGTTGAGTCCCCTGACCCATGATAGCGGTGGCCTTGTGTATTCATATGGCCCTAAATTAAACATGTCCGAGCCAAGGCAGGCACTTGCTCTGCCGCAGGAAATGCTTTTTCATCTGCTAATGAATGTGCCTGAGGGGGTCCCACAGGGGGGTCCACTTCACCCCTCATTAGGTGGGATGCTCCCTCTGCCTTAATGCTGAGGAGCAACCTCCTGGAGAGGGGCCTCCCACTTCATCTGAACGTCCCACTTTCACCTTCCCTGGACCAGTGGATTGCACTGCACTCCCCCTCTCTCTTTTCTTTTCTCACTCTCTTGCTCTCCCTGTCTCCACTACTCGCCCCTCACCGCAAAGCAGCTCGTCTTACAGCCGCAGACCAGGGATGACAGGGATGAGTGGACGGTCCGTGCACCTAATGTCATTTTAATGGCCTTTTTCAGTCTATTGTGGTTGTGATTTATTGCTATGCACACACTTCTAATGTCCTCCTAGAGGTCTACTTGACTTGTCGTTTTCTCAACAAGTCAAAGGTGTTATTGTTTTAGAACGTATTATAAGGAGCAGGTTTACAAACTATTCAGAACTGGATTAAGATCTCCACTTTCTTCCAAACACGCTTTCTTTATTATGGCGTCAGACAGACGCACGTGTCAGGCGCTGAAGATCCGACATCCTGTGTTGTAGTAGTGGAGTTGAAGAACTTTGGAGGACCCTATGTCCTGCTCTGGCTAGTTTCTTCAAATGCCCGTTCTCATGTGGAAAATATTGACAGCTTCCTGTTGTTAATAAAGCCACAAAGAACAGACAATTCCTTGCTGTGTTGCTGCAAGAAAGGAAAGAGGGATATACAGTACTGGCAGTCAGCTGACTCCAAGAGCCTTTGCAATGGCTTCAAAAAGGGCTAAAGAGCTGATTGTTATTACAGGGCTTTTGGGATGTGTTTATGCAATCATTAATCTTGGCACTTGTTTATTTGCTTGGGATTAGAGCACCATGGCGCATTCACTGGCACTCAGGGAAGCTGGTTCACCAAAAGGTAGCAGCAAGCGCTTGGACCTTTCACTGTAAGCAGAAGCGTGCAAGGAGGGAAGCATGCTTTGCGCATGGCTGCTTAATCCTGCCATGTTAAACAAAACCAGGCCAGTGTTTGTAGGACTATAAAAACAGCAGTGCAGGGGGAATGTGCCTCACACGCTGTAAGCAGTCTGTGAACTCTGTCTGGCAGTAGACACTCCTCGTGTACCCCTGTCGTCTAGGAATGCCTTACATACGGTCTGATACAACTGGAGGAGAGGGAGGACGACGGTGGAGTTGCTCAGCAGCTATTGCAAAATGAGTGGAGGAATTATTGGAGTTAATATTTGTATTAAAAGTAGGCAACACTTTATAAACTAATATAAATACCCTTGTTTTAAGCTTGGTGACAATGGCTTTTTAAAGAAGGTGCATAAAGGAACAGGTAATTTACCTTTAATTTAACATGTTATAATCACCACACTAGTGACACTGTTTTTTAACTGTACAGCAACCATGCGTAGATAAAACTATACACTATATAAACATGTAATCTGCTGGAAGCACAATTAATTACACAGTTACTGATAAAGTGACATAGCAGTTTACTGACTACTAGGATTTCACAGACTCTGAAAATTTCAGGAAAATATCCAAGGGAAGTTAAATAGGAATCTTTGCACAATTTCAGTTAAAAATGCTTCCCTTTTTAATTAAGAAATTATTCTCAGATGTATGCATGGTAAATTGAGATAGCTAGACCAATCTGTTCAATCTGAGGTTCTGTCGCACGACTAAAACAACTTTTGAACCTACACGGTCCACTTAACAAGTTCTTTCCCGAGGCATATCCTCAGTGCAGAGCTCAGCGCCGCCCATGACGATTGTGATTGGTTTAAAAAATGCCAATAAACCTGAACGTTTTTCTCCCATCCCAGAATGCTGTGTGGCTCAGCCAGACCCTCCTCCGCAGCGCTGTGGAGGAAGGTCTGGCAATGCAAGATTAAAGCCCACTCTACTGCTAACACTACTGCACTGCCAATTTGACTACACATACCAGAGAAAGCTGTTGTGTTACAATGTGGGATTTGTGTTGATTGAGTATGATAATAGCAAAGTTTTAATTAATCTATTTCAATTCATTCTTTATTACAAAACATACTTTTTGCAAAGTAGTTTTCGCGTTCAACGCATAGTTTGCACACACCCCACATTGTTGGCTCAAATTTTAAAAGTGCCTTTTTCCAGTAGTTAACTTGCTAGCTAGCTTACTCACCACATAGCACATTCCACACTCTATGTGTTTGTTATGATATGGAAAAAGGTCATTTTCTGTATGAAAGTGGCATGGCAAAAGAGCCTAAACCAATAACCCAGATATTTCCATTTTATTCTAATTGTTTTCCTGTAAATTTCCATGGAAAGCTTCTACCTTAATATTCCCAGAATTTTGCAACCGACTGGCACTTAAGCAAGCCATTGGCGTTCATCACCTCGGTCTACTGATACTGCCGGGAGCCAAATGAAATACACAGATTGATTTTTAAAATGGCTTACCAATTTCATCATCAGAAGTAAATATTTTACATGGGTTACGATCATAACATTTCAGTTAATTATTTTAGAACATTTAGTAGCATTGAGGATAAATGATGCATGATGGAAGTATTCACAGTCAATTATTAAGAGAATAATAACCAAGGCAACTGTATATGGATCAGATAATTGCTCTAGCTCACTTTCATTTTTTTTCGGGATCTTAAAATGAGGGCCTAGAAAGTAGCGCTGTGTGTGTGTGTGTGTGTGTGTGTGTGTGTGTGTGTGTGTGTGTGTGTGTATATGGGTGGGTGTGCACAGAAAAGGGCTCACTTGAAGACAAAACAAAATTTGTCCAGGCAAAAACTGAAAAAGCGAGCTCAATGAAGCAGGCTCTTCTAGGGCCCCATGACACCAGTGATCTGTGGAAAGGTTGGGTGCCTCTAGTTTCAGCTCTATCAAGCTCTGGATCTTTGAGCAGCAGGATTCAGTATCACCAGCTAATGTAACAAGGCTCATTTGTCTCAATCACACATCCCTGGTAGTATCGGCTGGCCATTGATGTCATTCATCTTCCCTGTCCTTGCCTGCTCTTTTTCAGCTGATGAAAACCCAAGACCTTCAAGCAGATTGTTAGAGGTGCTGTAAAAAGCGCTCATCAGCCCAGCCGTAAAATCTGTTGAGTAACGGCTGGGCTGTGTGCAGCAATCATAAAACTCCTAGACAATATCTTTCCAGAGTCTAATTAAAGTAGACAGACTTGCTCGTGTTTTGGCAACTGACTTTTTAAATTTTGAGATTAAAATGCATTCAAATGAAAAATATAAATATGATTGTGATATATTTGATTTAAAAGTTTTAAAGAATTTAAAGTTGCAGCTTAATATACCTTGGATGCTCCTGTACTATAAGAAATTAAATTAGGATAATTATTAATTGACTCACACTTTTACACCGTTGCTCCTATTTATTTTATCTGTAGAGATTTTGCATGATGACATTGCTGTCATTATGTGGGTTTCTTTCTCCCAACTAACTGATTTCAAATGTTTTGGAATTAAGCTCATCACTTGATCTATCAACACATGTGCTGCATCATTGTGCAGAGCTGGTTTCAGCTGATGTCAGCACCAATGGAAATACTGACTTGTGCCATAACTGTAGGCTTATGCTGAGCTTATCTCTTTGATGGAGCAAATCAAGATCATGATCACTATCTAACCCATGCAGCCAGTCTGCGTTGTCTGGAAACATGTTTTTCTAAGGAGACCACAGAGGGACAATTACTGTCAGCTGAACTATTCAGCCTGCTCTCTATGTGTATTCTGGCTGTGTGCCTCTGACCCACTGACCCTGAGCAGCAGCATGAGACAGGACTTTAACCCCCCCGTTCCACCAGGACTGAAGCACCCAAACATTCACTTTGCATATGTCCAAATGCACACATAAAATGTTCATATACTTTGTCACCCATCTGGCAAAAAGACCATGCAGGAAGTTGTGTGGATGTAAGTTTTGATTTCTTTGTGTGAAACAGTAGAAAAGTCCTATTCAAAAACCCACAGTACAATCCCGGTTGTCTTGAAGAAATGCATACTAATACAGCAATTATAGGAGGAAGGAAGTTGTACAGTGTGGCAGTAGCAAATTCCCTAGTGCAATGGAACAAGGCTCTTTGTTGTTATGTAAAGGTTTCTGTGTGTAATTGCAGTGGATGTTTTGGAGGATTCATTATTTATATATTCCTGTGTTTTTCTAAAGGAGCCTACAAGGCTGCTGTCCCTGCAGGGAGATGGGGAGCTGAGAGGTGCTTAACTAAGGCACTGTACCACAATTGAGGCTTTAGCCATTGCCTGCTTAGTTCAAGTGGTCAGACTAAAGGTTCAGAAGACTCACACGATCCTCTGCTAAATCTTAGAATTCAAACAGCAGCTCCTGCACCAGTCAATCAATCGGTCCTGTGTGAATTCAGCCTCAGTGATTTTCAGTTTTGGTGCATCCCAATTCCTTGCTGCAGAATGCACGAGTAAAGCAAACACTGCACAAGAAACTCTGACTCAGACTTGAAAAACTTATATTTCCCTTCAAAAATGCATGTCATTAGAATTGAGGATGTATCACATTTGAATGTAAGGGCCCAAACCAATCTAACTAGTTAGACAAAGCATGTACATATTTGCAACACAAATACTATATTCAGCTCTCATAACTCTCTATGACTCTGTCTAACTAGGGGCTGGTAGAATGCATAAGTGAGTGCTGTCTACAGATTGTATTTTGCCATTAAAGTAAACAGTGTAAAGCTTTTCTCCCTGGGCACAAGTGCACGCCCGTACGCACACGCTTGCACACACGGAGGGGGCGTGCCCTCCGGTCCCCAGCACCCAGGCACAACTACACTTGTAACTGAAATCACAGACAAGAAGGGGATAGGTGGGGGAAGATGGATAGAGGGAGGTAAGGAGTGACGGGGAGAGAAATTTGAGCTCAGGTGGGGCAGACAAGGGAGAGAAGAGGAGCGCCGCACACATGCTACCCTTCATGGTGCTCGTCTGCTCCGTAAACCCAGGCTTTTGTTGTTTCCCCTAGAGTGCAGGAGCGCAGACTCCCAGTCAGGAAGCTCGTCAATCTTTGCCACAACAACCCATAAATTAGTGCCCAAATTACTGTTACGCCGGTGGAGAAAGAGACATGGAGAGAGATGTCTTGTGCTGCGGTTTGGGAATACATCTTCCCCTCTCCTGCTCCCCCTCTTAGAGGGTGTCAGAATGCACTTCAATAAAACAGTCAAGTAAATACAGGGAGAGACATGAAGAGAGAAGCACTGCTGTGTTGTACAGGCATCTGGAGTTGGGCAGTTTTGAAATATTAATAGACCTCACACACAAACAAACACAGAGATGTACGCATGAGTTCATCCAAAAAGCAGCCCAGGGCAATGGTCCAGACCTGAGCTTTAGCAAAGTCACTGCACTGCTATGAAGAAATAATAGGGAAAGGCTTAAAAAGAACATCTTTTGAAACGGAAATATCTCTTCAAATATAGCTAGTCTCTAGTGAAGAGGGATCACAGTTTAGGCAGCTAAATGATTGGGGAGGGGGAATTAGCAAGATGCAGCATAGAGACATCAAAATGTGTCAATTATGTCTGTCCTTGCTCTAATCCCTTTGGTCAGAATTTGTTTTGCTGACTTTAGCATGTTTATAGGTTAAATGGAAGAGGTTTAAAGTGATGATACAGAGTTTTGGTCTGCAGGTGAATTTCCGTATAGCACTGTGTTTTCTTTGCCGTACAAACCAGCTATGGCATTAGAACAGCTCTATGGAGATATTCCAACAGCCACCTGTATAGTATAAACACATTTATACTATTCAGCCTGTGTATCGTAGCACAACTGTCCTTTGCCGCTGACATTCAAATAACCTTTCTTCTGCTGCATAAATGGGAATAAAAAAAGTATTGTGTAGTGTGACTTCACGACAGCAGAGCCCTGGCAGATGAAAAGCGGCAGAATTCTGATTCCAGCTCTTGTAAGGCTGTCGTCTCTCTACAGGTAGATCTTACTGCCACGGGTATCTGTTTAGAGAAGACTCTTTATCAACCGACAGCTGATCTCCACCGTCAAATGGAAAGTTCATGTAGCAAAATGAAAAGCTGCACATAATAATGGAGGACCATTGCTTCTTAAACATATGCCAGCTTGTTCAGTGTCTCTGGTGTTTATATGTTGACCATTTGTAAATTTTCCATTAATAAGAAAATTTGCTTTTGTATAACAGTCCTGAGATTTATCCCTATAAGCTTTTGTTTGGTTTTGTTGCAAAAAAATATTGTAGGAGAATGTATTAACACTGTCTGAAGGGAAGAGAATTGTTTATCTGCTTATAAACGCTGTGGCCTGTCCAGTTCCTTACATAATCTCTGCCATGAGCCCCGCTGGCTTGCGTCACTCTGTCATTGACAGCTGTCAACACAACACAACAGACACACACACACACACACACACACACACACACACACACACACACACACACACACACACACACACACACACACACACACACGTACACAAACATGCACAGAGAAGCACATTTCCTCCAATTGCTTCACACACTTTCTTTCAGAATGATGTGTGTTGTAAATGAGCCAATGGAAGAAGAAAAAAAACAGATGTGCATAGACAAAACAGTACAAAGAAGCCTCAATTTCAGACCTCATTTATCGTGCACATCTATCATGAATCACCAGGCCATGAGAAAATGATTTAATGGTCCAATCGAGTAATGGGTTAGGCTTTCAGCATTATGACGGTGTCCGAGGCATGGGTCTGTAATGTAAGGGATAATCTTAATCCTTCAACGTTATGTCAGTAGTCCAAGGGTTCAGTGGGAACAGCCAGGAGATTTTGGCTTGTGATTTTCCACGTTTGCACAAGCCTGTAGAATTTTCAGTTTTTATTTTACTTTGTGTTAACAGCATGCTTTTTTTGAAAACTTGAACAATATAATTCTCAGAAGTTTGGAACAAAGCTTAAAGAATAATTACCAGGAACTAAATAAAATGCTTCATATTTGTGTAGATATCTATATAAAAAAATAATAGAGTTCACTAAACTCTGCAAGCTGGTGAAAAAAGCAGGTCCTCTGCAATGCATACAAATCTTTGATTTCATTTTTAAATTTTTTTTTCTTCAAGAATTTAAACTGCATACCAGTGTATCAGCTTTTCTGAATATTTGACCTCTATATACCAATTTTTCAATTAATTTCTCAACTTCACAAATTTAATTATGTCTTGTGAATAACTCTTTATATCTTTTGAATGGAGCAAAGCTGCAATTGCAGTGCATAGGGAGGAGGTGTTCTGTCTGACAGTGTCTGTCTATACGATGCTTATAACAATATAAACTATGACACGGCCTCTGTAAGCTGTTAGTGTGCATTTGGCAAATTGTTCTGGGTGTTCACATTTGACTATCAGTTTCCAGGTCTTTGATAATGGAGTGTAGTTTTAGCAGTGGGTTGATATCAGGGCTTTGGAGAAGACAGGGAAGGGCACTGGGTGAACATGCAGAGGCCTAGCTGCCCTATTGTACATGTGCTCTGAGTGACACGTCATCCCCTCAAAGGGCTTGCTAGTGTGGTGAATCAGTGTCCTTGAACTGCTCAACCACAGACAGACAAAGAACAAGCTTTAGCATTGGGCTTGACTGTCTCCACTCTCGGCCATAGTCATTGTCCAAGACACCCACACCAGGCTGCAATGCTGCATGCAGGAAATCAGTCTTGAGCTGCTGTCAGGCCCTTATGGTTATGCGCTGCGATTGTGCTGCAGTGTGATTCACACATAATCTTGGCGTCTCAGCATGTGTCTTTGAAGTGGCCTGCGTGCAGAGGCCATCTCACAGTACTGTAAGGAGCGTCAGGCTGCTGGGATGGGCTTTAGCATGGCTGCCCGTCTAACTGTGCCTGGCTTTGATGTGGTAAACAGAGCAGGCAGTGCTGGCTGGCAGGGAAGCAGGCAGGGAGGCAGGGAGGCAGGCAGGCGCGGTGAATGGGATCAGTGGCACTGCGCTGGTCAAGCTCAAGCAAGCCAGCAGCTGCCTGTTTCACACCAAGAGGCAGTTAACACCGCAGCTCATGTCAATAAATATTGACTGCCAGATTGGGAGTGCTTATAAGCGCAGGCCTTTTTTGACTGACTCTCCTGTGTGAATTCAGTTTAAATCATCTTCACTGTCTAGAGTGTAGCTTAGGGGCCCCATGACCATTCACTCAAAAGGACAACTTGCACGGTCATACAGCTATTCAAATATTGACTTAGGCTGATGCTGTAGGTGACTTCATGGTCTATTTGATCTTCATTGTGTCATTGCTGTGTATTTATTCTCCTTGACCTCTCCACATCCTTTTGAAAGCCTCTTACCCTGGTGTGGAAATTACTTTATGTTCAGACTGAGGTCTTTTCTCATACAAGAAACTAGAGAGCTTGCCTCAGCCGGTCCAGAGACAAACCCTTTTTACTGTTGAGTGAACTGAGCATCCAGGGGCTTGTGCAGCGGTGGAGTGAGAGGGTGTTAGCTGGTGAGGCTGGGTGCACTCAGGGCCTTCCTGCTGCAGATAGGGCTTTGTGAGGCTTGCTTGTGTATGTGTATGCCCTGCCTGGCCTGGCACCACCGCGTCTCTACTCCCACTGCTTTCACCTGATGTGGCATAGCCTCTGTCAGGCCTGAGTGAGCGCCTAGCCAGCTCCGCTTCTTCAGGAGAGATGAAGGCATCTCACAGCTATGCTGTGGGGGTGGGGGAAGCTAGCAGCAGCCTAAGCCTGGAGCTATCAGAGGCTGGAGCTCAGAGCCAAAAGCCTGTGGGCTGGATAGGGTGGGTGGAAGCTTGGCTTAACTTGGCAAGACAACCATAGCCACAGCCCTGCACTGCCACCCAATGGCTGGGGCCTGTCACTACAACCTTTAGCTCACCATAGCCACAGCTAGTCATAATTACAGCACGCTTCACTTGTTGTGAGTGCATGTCAGAACAAATTACGTAAGTAATGAGGCTGAAAACGCTAAAGGAGTCGAAACACACTGCACTGCTAATGCTCATGCAGGGAGAACACAAAAACAAACAATAGAGTGCACTCATACAGAGATAGACCTAACCGAAATAACAAGCAACTGTGCACAGTAAGGAAAAGATTAATTATAAATTAACCCTCTCAGTTAGGTTGTTAAAGCCCTTCTCCTGCATGCATTTCACTCTAATCCGGGCCGACGAGGTGCAGTGCCCTCAATTGTATGTGAGAATCACAAATCGCAGGAGGTGTTGTCTGGAGGAGATTTAATTGTGCATGTTCCACCACTCCCTTTTGTTCATTTTACTAAAATGTAGGCTAATTCCATGTAAACATGGCCGATCTTGTTGCGCGAGGAGAACAGACACAGATTCCTGAATGAATGGAGTGTGGCTCCGGGGTTAGTGGATTAGAGGCTCTGTGTTAAGGGCCTCTCCCAGGCATGCCTCAGGGACAAGGACATTATCCACATGACACATTACAAGCTCCAAGGCAGATGATTAAAATGGGCAGGGATCTCTGGATTGATTTTTAGCACAAGTACTTTTGATGTGATCAAACTAGTTTAAAGAGGTCGGTTGTTAAGGTGTGCGAGGGATGTTTGAAGCGTCTAGTTTAGTCTTGGGAAGAGACTGTTAGGCCTGACTAGAGGGGAGAGGCTGATGTAACACTCTGACATAGTGAATGTACCACCACTTTTTTAATTATTGTAATTTTTATTGCATCTTATTATAGCAAAATTATAATATTCTTCCCCTAATTGGAATAGACTTGTGTTGCAATAACTCCACATGCTCTGATTGGTTGGTCGCATGGCTGTTTGGAGAAAACCATTACATGGTGAGGAAACATCCTGCGGTGATCTTTCCTCGATTTAGATCAGATAGCGAAGTTCGTCTGGCGCTGCAGTGCACTGTTGGGATGGTGGGACTGAGATGTTGGAGATGTGGAGGAGGGCTGTGAGATAGAGATCTCTGGAGAGATGGAGGGAGGGAGGGGCAGAGGGGGGAAGTGGAGGTGGAGAGGGATGTAGCATCAGTGGCTGCAGTAATAAAGCTGAGATCAGTGAGACAAGCTGGGAGTTCTGTGTCTCTGATGTCTGTGTGTTCTGTTGTGTTGCCCTGTTGTCCGCTCCTGAAGAGAAGACCAACGATGGATGAGGGCTGTCCTCTCTGTGCTTTTGTCCTCTACGGCGAGTGAATCACAGGCCTGTCAACAGCACAACACGACCACAGCCAGTGAACGCTCTTTTCATGTAGTGTTACAGACTCGCACCCACAGTCGCCACCACTCTGTCCAGCATAAAAGCCATGTTATGTGTGGCCAAAGTGAATTTACTTCTGAGTTTTTTTATGGTTTTTATGGTCAAGTTTGACTCATGTGGCTAACTGAACCTTTGTCTTTGCACAAGGCAAGGGTTTTTAGGTAGCTGGGATTTCCTTATGTAAGTTGTGTTTAGGATGCAAATTCATACCATGTTTACATTGGCTGCTTGTGAGGACTTAAAATGGCCTCCTTTTCCACACACACACATGCACGCACACACACACACACACTCACACACACACACACACACACACACACATACACATCCAACTCTGTAAATATTCAGCTAATGCTCTGTGGAAGTGAGGATTCAAAAGCCACCGGATGAGATGTTTTTAGAAGCACAGTGCTCTTTCATGTATCAACATGGATCCATGGTGAGGGTGTTCTACAGTGACTTGTGACAGCAAAATGTTGATTTTTTTTATTTTATTTTTTTATTTTCTTTCATTTCCTTTTCTTTTCTGCAGCTCAAATCGAAATAATTCCCTGCAAGATCTGTGGAGACAAATCATCAGGCATCCATTATGGCGTGATAACATGTGAAGGCTGTAAGGTAAGCATCAAGAGACTGTACCTGTTTGTGTAGGGAAGGAGTGTTTGTTTGTGTGTGTGTGTGTCTGTGTGTGTGTGTGTGTATGTTAAGGACAGGAGAACTGAGAGTGAGAAGACAGGGGAAATTTGAGGAGGTAAAGAAAGTTGCTTGCAAGGAAAAACGTTTGAAAATGTTGAAAAGTTTTACGATCATTTGGAGAGGGATGGCAGAGTGTAAACACACAGAACACAATCATTAAAGTGGTCAAGCCCCATAGAGGACATCACAGAAAACCACAATTAGTCGGACAAAGTCATCCCTCTGCCTTTCCCTCCCAGGGACATGTCTTTTTGCTGTGTTTTTGCTTCTGCTGCAGCATGCTCTTCTTGAAATAAAATGATCAAAAGGAGAGTGCTTTGAATTATAGCAGATTGTTGGCTGTTTGCTACAGTGTTGCTTCCATTGAAGCCGCCTTTTGTACTGTTTCAAATGCACCAGCCATTCACAGTGAGGGGAATTTTGTGCTTAGAGTGTATTCTTGTCCCTGTGCTTGTCACCAGGCACATCATTAGCATTCCTCAGCCAGCCTGCACCTTTGCTGTTTGCTCCTCTGTGTGTGTGTGTGTGTGTGTGTGTGTGTGTGTGTGTGTGTGTGTGTGTGTGTGTGTGTGTGTGTGTGTGTGTGTGTGTGTGTGTGTGTTTGAGAGAGAGAGTGTGAGAGTGTGAGAGAGACAGAGAGAGAGAGAGAGAGAGAGAGAGAGAGAGAGAAAGAAAAAAAAAGAGATTCCTGTTCTTCCCAGTGCTCCTCTCCCTCACACAGGAGCTGGAAGGAACAAAACACTAAAGAATAAACTGCTGAAATCTATCTTTAATGATTGCTAATTAGTCCAAGGCAGAGAAGCCTTTAATGTTATCTGCAAGTACAAAAGTTTGGACCATAAATCATAGCATTATTTAAGAGTGCTGCTTGTCACTGGCAGTTATAGTCTGTTTCCATAATGGCTTCCATTATAAAGCAACTTGGCAGCTGTCAGCTGTTTTCTTGTAATTAAACAGCCAATGAGCAGCTAATTAAGACATATGTGTATGGAGCAGTAGACTGGGGCATGTTAATGATGTGCTGGAATCAATTCATTAAGTCAAAGGATAAGGAATCTAGTCGGTGTGCATTCACAATCCTTTAGCACTGCACATGCCAGTGCTGCGTTAATCAACACTAATAACCCCACAGAAGAAAAATACCATCCGATGTTATCGTTCCTACTAAAACACACCATCCTCATGCTGAACATAGTGGTGAAATAAAGCACTCTTTGAATGCCAGATATTACAGCGGCCAGGAAAATACAGTATCATCACAGTGGTGTTATTATCTAATCTATTTGGCAGCAGTAAAATAAAAATATCAGCACTAGCAAAATAGTAAATCACTATCAATTAGTAATGGATTTTGTCAGCACTAAAACACTAAGAAGCCATGAATTGGTCCTTTAGTCCCAGAACATTTTTCCACCCACGGTAACGCCAAGTCTTTCCTTGCTCCTTTCCTGTGCAGGGCTTCTTCAGGAGGAGTCAGCAGAGCAATGCAGCCTACTCCTGCCCCCGTCAGAAGAACTGCCTGATCGACCGCACCAGCCGCAACCGCTGCCAGCACTGCCGGCTGCAGAAGTGCCTGGCAGTGGGCATGTCACGAGATGGTAAGTGCATGATGGAAGAGGTGGGCGGATACAGCAGGCTAGCATGGTGAGTCGGCAGAGGTGAAGAGTCCAGGTTCAAGCCCCTGTGTGGGCAAGAATCTGCTCTGCTGAAGTGTCTTTGAACCAGTGCTTCAGGGATGCTGTTGTGGACTCTGACCTCCCTATGAAGGCGGGCAAGATCTAAACATCTATTGTAATTTTTAGAAGTTATTGGTAGTATTTTTCAGGCTCATTATGTATTACAAAAATACCAATGCAGGTATTCTAATTCTGTTTATTTAAAATAATGGGTGAAGACTGGATCAAAAAATCAATAACAGAAATGCAGAACATTGTTTAATCTAAACTACTAGTCAGCCTCTTCTTGCAGCAGAAAATGCTACTTTTTGGTGCGTGCGGAATAAAAATGTCCTCAGTCCCAAGTAGAAATCTGTGTTTTTCAGAGAAAATCAGTAAAAGTGATGAGCCAGAGGTGTATTTCCTGGAGAGTCAGAAAGGAACACCATAACTTTATTGCAAGTAATTTATTCAATTCAATTTTATTTATGGTGTCAAACCATAACAGAAGTTATCTCAGGACATGTAATAGATGGAGTAGGTCTAGACCACACATCATTTACACAAACCCAACAATTCCCCTGTGCCTGTTACTTTCTGTCTATCATTATTGTTTTTTAGTTGTTTATTCCTGACCCTATATTGATGTGGTAATGTAAACTGCTAGTTTGGTTTAGAGACAAAGAAAACACACAGAAATAATGACCGCAATTATTCTCAAAGAGACACAGAAAATTGTGACATGAACACAAATGCGTCAAGAAGTCAGTCTGTGTTCATTGTCTGCCAGCAGCAGGTGAGTGCTTTGTCTGTGGGACTAATTTGTTGCTGTAATAGAAAATAGGTTTGAGAAATGGGAGGTTGTTAGAGGTTGTCATTAGTGTTTCTGCATCTGAAATACTGTAATGGGAAAACACAGGTGGGGATGTGTGCTGGAGGGCTCCTGTTGTGCCAGGCTGGTCCAGATAGGGCTGGTCCAGACTGGTCTGAGCTGAGGAGATAATTTCAGAATAAAGCAGATACATGATGTATGTGTTTTTTTTGTGCAAAACACACACAGGACAAGGATTCACACCGACAAACTAAAACCGTAACACAAATGCACAGAGACTACTACTTCACTTAAATTCAGTTACACACATGCATACATATTCATGAATGTGAATGAACACAGAAGTACATTAGCACTTATGAGTACCTTTGCATAGCCAGACACATGCACACACACACATACGTAGACACACACACTTAGGACAGACGAAGGTGACTCCTGCCTTCACTCAACACACCAAAGCCCATCTGCCCGCACTCTTCCCCTTGCCGCTTCACTCTCTTTTCACTGTGCATAGACAAACAAACACACACACACACACACACACACACACACACACTCTGTGACCAGCTGATTTACTGCCAGACCCCCAGAACTCTGGCCAAGGAGTCTCATTCTCAGCACCACTGTTTAGTCTGGAAACCTTGAAACAGGAGGCAGCAACTTAGCCTTCATTGTGTTTGAGTGGCTGGTAAGCTGTTAGTCACTTGCCACTTCTGCCACTGTACTTATGAAGCTGTTCATTTTTATAATACTTTCTGTCATTACTGATCCCTATTGAAATATGGAGATTAGCTTTTCTTTTTTCTTTTTTTATACATCAGTGTTATCTGTTAAAAGAGTATAGCTCTCTTAATTTACTGTAAATCCATTTGGTGTAAAATGCTAATAGCATATGATATAATAGTGGTACACAACAACACTATTTTGCGCCTAAAAATCCTCATTTCAACCCTTTTCTTTTGTCTAAATGAGTCATTTTATTGTCGTTTACAGTCTCAGATGGCAAGATTTTGTTTTTTCTTCAAAGCAGTCAGAATTTTACTAATAGTGTCAGATAATACAAGATGTTCCTTAGAGCAATTCCACTGTTTTAGGCATTCTCTTGACATTACTTAACTGTGTTCTTAACAAGACTCAACAATAAAGGGATGTATATACTGTATGAACAGTTGTTAGAAATCCACTTGTTAACTTTCATATTATTGTATGGACAATTTATTATCACACAATTTATGTTTTGTTTGTGATGGTTTACTAGAGTCTCAAACATGTTTTGTCTTGCTAATCACAGCGGTGAAGTTTGGTCGCATGTCAAAGAAGCAGCGAGACAGCCTGTACGCTGAGGTCCAGAAGCATCGGCTGCAGCAGCAGCAGCGTGACCACCAACAACAGCCCGGGGAGGCAGAGCCGCTCACACCTAGCTATGGCCTCTCCGCCAATGGCCTCACAGAGCTCCATGACGACCTCAGCGGCTACATGGATGGTCACACCCCTGATGGCAGCAAACCAGACTCTGCAGTTAGCAGCTTCTACCTGGACATCCAGCCATCTCCTGACCAGTCAGGCCTGGACATCAACGGCATCAAGCCGGAGCCCATTTGCGACTTTGCCCCCGGCTCTGGCTTTTTCCCTTACTGCTCCTTCACCAACGGAGAAACCTCCCCCACCGTGTCCATGGCTGAACTAGGTAAGGAGCAGGAGAGAGGCAGGGGGAGACTAGAGGAGAGACAGCAAAATGGAGGAGGGGGGAGAACAACTCAACCGTGGGGCAAACGACACAAAGGTTGCTTAAAATAGCAGGAGGTTGGAGACTCATCTCCAACACTCATTAAAAGAGCCTCTTTTTTGTAATTAGTTTCCATTAATTAGGGCCAATCAGGATCCAGCAGGGCAGGTGTCTGGGGAAATCATTTTTTTAGGCTCCCCTGCGTCTAGGAACTCCTTTTAACAGATGTGTTTTCAAAACCATTTAAATTCTTATACTCAATATTTCTCTCCCAGAAAATGTGACCTTTGTTTCAGTGAGTAACGTGGCGCCCCTCCTCCCCTCCATGCATTTGTGTCATAACTAGATTGGCTTTGCCTCAACCTTAAGTTATGAGCTTCCTGCAGGCAGTAAAAGAAAATGTCAACAAGCCTTTTCCCAGTCAAAAAAGCCCACGCGTATCCGCCTCTCCTCCTTTTTGTAAGCTCAGTAAATAAATCTTCTTTTCCTGAGGCGTATTTCATCAGTGAGGTCTTCACTTTCACATCGGGTAACATTTAGATCTCAACTGTGATCTTCCGGGTTTCTGACGATGGTACAATGGTTGTGTTGCAGAGCACCTGGCCCAGAATATCTCCAAGTCACACATGGAGACATGTCAGTACCTGAGGGAGGAGCTGCAGCAGATGACCTGGCAGGCCTTCCTGCAGGAGGAGGTCGAGAGCTACCAGAGCAAGGTACTTCGACCACAGCCGGGGCCTGTGCTGGCCTTCACAGCAGCTACAGTAATCAAATCCATTATTTTAAAGTGAATAACCCATTCTCTGTCCCATCTGTTCTTAGCCCCGGGAAGTCATGTGGCAGCTGTGTGCTATCAAAATAACAGAGGCCATTCAGTATGTTGTGGAGTTCGCCAAGCGCATCGACGGCTTCATGGAGCTGTGTCAGAACGATCAGATAGTGCTGCTGAAAGCAGGTATGACAGCCTGTCAACATGGCCTTCTGCCGTCAAACTCACCCATCACCACCACCATCACCCCCACCCCCCCCTTTGGCATTGTCACAAGGGCGTAGCTGACCTGACTACACAAAAGCCCTCTTCTTCACACGCACAGACAGTGTCACAGAGTGGAGACCCCACCCTGCCTGTTTCCTCTGTCTGTCTCTGTCGCTCTCTATTTTGTTCTGTTCATTAGATACAAAGCAGGAATGGACACAGCATTAGATTAGCAATGTGTTCCTGAGCTCAGATAATACCTATAATGACGGCTGCCAGTCTCTTCTCTCTTCCCAGACATCGATGATGTCTGCTTATTCAAACTGAAGACATACTTACAGAATATTAAATGCAGCTATAGCTCTGTGCACGCTGTCACCTATATTTATGCACAAACACAGATACTCAAACACACAGATACAAACATACCACACATGCAACAGACAATCGCCTCTCCTGAGTCTTTCCCTTAGAATTATTTACATTAGCACAGCCAAAATGAATAATGAAAAAAGGCTGAGATCCCTTGTCAGACATGACATTTAAAAACATGTTTAGCATCTCCCTTCGAGGCAGTAATGGCTTCTGTTACGTTTTCTTGATCCTCTTATCCACTCCCACAGAGTGGTACAAAATTGCAGGATAGAATAAATTCCCTACCTATCTTGCTAAATAAAGGTTTAATGAATAAGCACTGTCACTACTGAATAAAGTCCAATTTTGATCTGGCATGTCATTATGGAAGAATAGCCTTCTGTCTATGATATTATCATCTGCAGAGATGTTTTTTTATCCCTCTGATGGCAGGCTTCTGTATTTCAAAGTGGCTGTGTTACTCATTGTAATGGAATAGCACAAAGCACAATCATGTGTTTTGCATCCCCTTACTGATGTGGAACTGTGAGGGAAAAGCAGCGCTCAGATTCAGCATCTTGTTCCTGTCTGTCTCCACAGGCTCTTTGGAAGTTGTGTTTGTCAGAATGTGCCGTGCGTTTGACACGCAAAACAACACAGTCTATTTTGATGGAAAGTATGCCGGACCTGATGTGTTCAAGTCATTAGGTAAGTGGAGTGGGTTTGGGTGGATGTATGGTGTGTCTGGTGCACGTTAGAATGAGTTTGCATGCTGCCATTTTGTGTGTTCTTTACAGTGTCTTATTCCCTCCCTTGGTGTAATAGCCAAAATTAGAGTCTGGTGTTCTGAAGGCCTGGAAGCAAACTCATTCCTGCTTCACCTGGCATTGCTGTCTCTGCTATGGTTATTTATGGTACAACAGAGATGTTAGTGAGGCTCTGCTGCATATGGCTCCTGTAACTGTGGAATAAATAAAGCCAGACAGAGTGTCTTTAGGGAGAGCGCTATCAAACCCATCATTGATAGTCTGATATAAAACATCTCAAGCAATTCCTCAAACATCTCAAGGCAAATAGCATTTGTGTTTGACTGCTATGACATTAGTAAGACTCTCCACCATGGATTAACTCGCATTTCCAACTGCCTTTTGATGGAGGAAAATGTAAATGTGTCCCATGGTGGCAGTAAAAGTGCTGAATTCTGTTTCTTGGTGTAAGTGTGCCACCGTTCGTATATGTGTGTGTGTTTGTGTGTGTGTGTGTGTGTGTGTGTGTGTGTGTGTGTATGTATGTGAGTAAGCATGTGTATCTGTCCCAACAGTGAGAGTCCCAGTGTCCTGTGTGTTTTCACAGAGGTCCATAGTGGGGTAGGCAGAGTGATGGGCTTCCCGAGCCGCGGTGGCATCCGCCTGTCTCTCTCTATCCCCGATAATTGATTTAACTAAAAGCCTCAATAGTGACCTCATTTTGGCTTGCATAACACCACCCAACTGCCAAAAGTGACTCGTCTCTGAGGCAAAACTCAGTAAAAGCATTGCCTGTTCTGCTTAAGACGCTCCCATGTGCTGTCAGCATGCCGCTCTTTTTCATTCCCTTCCCTTCCTCTCCTCTCCGTGTGTACCTCTCTCCCAATAAAGATCAAGAGTGGATGTTGTTCTTTGGTCTTCCTCATCCTAAGCCCTCTCTCTGTGTCCTTTGCTGTGGCAGGCTGTGACGACTTGATCAGCTCCGTCTTCGAGTTTGGGAAAAACTTGTGTTCTATGCACCTGTCTGAGGATGAGATCGCCCTGTTCTCCGCCTTTGTGTTGATGTCTGCTGGTAGGTGTCACTCACAGTGCAAAGAGGGGAAAAAAGTATACGCACATTCGCCATGAAAAGGAACGCGGATGCCCTCCTGTTTTTCTCTGTCAATTAGTGTCTCATATTAGTGGCACTGCATCATTTCCTTTTTGCATGAGTTGACTTTTCACTGGCCTACATGTGTTTTTTACAGTAGCAAAATTAATTTAATTTACCTTACAGACCGGTCTTGGCTCCAGGAGAAGGTGAAGGTTGAGAAACTCCAACAGAAGATCCAACTGGCTCTCCAGCACGTCCTGCAAAAGAACCACAGAGAGGATGGGATACTTACAAAGGTACAGTGCTATGCAGGACACACTCCATCCATTATGCCAGAAAGTGGCTGTCTGCTAGGCATGCTCTACCCTTGTAGCATCTCCCACAGGCCATCAACCATTTTTAGTGCATTACATTCAACTAACACAGATTTCTGGGGAAGCAGTCATAATGTTACATGAAATCAGTAGAGAAGTGGCAATTTATCAATTGTACCAGCTCCATAATATGAAGTGTCAACTTTTCCTTGTGGCAGAACGCTTGTCTCAATATTTACAAGTCTGTTTGTCCTGTTTTAGAGGGAATACACTGTAGGGAGGAATGTTTTTCACTACCATTGCTCCTTGTCCTTGCCTCCCTGTGAATCTAAACAACCTGTCTCCTCTCTCTCCACAGTTGATATGCAAAGTGTCGACACTGCGAGCGCTGTGCAGTAGGCATACAGAGAAGCTTACAGCTTTCAAAGCAATATACCCAGACATTGTGCGTGCCCACTTCCCCCCCCTATACAAGGAGCTGTTTGGATCAGACTTTGAGCAGTCCATGCCCGTTGACGGGTAGCAGCCCTGCCAGGTGCCAGTGTGCCCACCGTAGGGGAATGTGGAGGAGGAGGAATCTGAGACACTTTATTGGTGCCCTGCACAAACCAGAGCGGACAGGTGGCAGGCTGTTCAACTTCTTCTTTTACATTAAAGTGGAGGGCTTAGGGAGTTGATTCTCAAGGTTTACTTTATCAAATTTTGTTCTCGTTGGAAGACTTGTGGGACCCGACACCCCCATAGGACATGAAGAGGAGATAGGGACAAATAATTTCTGTCTGGTTGAACTTGACCCTCTTTTGCGCATTTCTAACATGAAAATTATGATTCTCTTAATTTCACTCATTCATTCTCACCAGTATTTATTGAATTGCTGTTATTGTGATTTACATGTGCATTTGACTTGTAATCATGTAAACAATTACTGAGTTGATTTTGGAATTAAAATAGCTGAAGACTTCTTCAATTAAAAGAAAAATCCACATCAGTATTATTTTTCAGATTACTTTCCCAAAACAGTTTTTGGCCTTATTTCTAGCTCACCAAACTGAAATAAACAGCTGACAAATGCGCACATTTTGGTCAAGTTTAACCCTTTTTTTTTTTTAGTTCAGTCGTATTTTTTTGGACGCAGTTCTTGGATTGAAAACTCACAGCGACTTTGAGGGAGGGTCTGTTGGCATGGTTATGCAACCGGCATCTCTCTATGGACAATCGTAAAAAAAAAGGAAGAAAAAAAAACAGAATTCTGGTAATTCTAATGAAAACGCAATGATTTTAGCTGTCAAAGACTCCATCCACCATTGTTGCATAGTGAAATCATGTAAGGCCATCTGCTATTAATCCTTCTCTGGACAGGTGCCCTGGGGAAGCACAGGGCACTAACACAATGAAAAGGGTCCATTCCACCTGTTTTATAATGTACTACAGGGTATATGGTCATAAGTACTTACTATACAGAAAAAAGTAATGTTTATAGAATCTATTTTAAATAACATGTATGATATTAGTAGTTAGACCATTCTTAATTGTTGAATTGATAAGGCACTTTTATTTACACCTTTCTTTAATTTAAGACTTGTATATTTACCTAGTGATGTGTTGCATGTGCACAAGAAATACAAGTTGAACCATGGTCACAAAGGCTAGTCCTGGGAGCTGCAGATGATACTGGTCTGGAAGTGTAAGGGCTGTTTGTTAGGATTGCTGGTGAGGCTGCTGGTTGGTGAACAAAGAGGTATGGATATGAAGGCAGGTTAGAGGAGCTCTATCCCCTGTTACCTCAACAACCGGCTCCATGACACCTGTCCAAATGTAGCTCTGATACTCCGTTTAGGGAGAATGCACACGTACAAAAAGGGCCAACAAACCATGAAGTGACGTTACAGTCTCTTGGCTTTCTCAATCGATTTCTACATATTTGGCACTAATTTTACATCAAAAACCTCACAAATTATGTAAAGAAGGCCACAAGGAAACACATAAATCAAACATGTGAGCAAGGTCTTACAAATCAACATTGAATAGCTGTGGGTTGGACTGGGGTGATCCACACACACATAGACGCACACGCACATGCACACGCGCGCACACACACACACACACACACACACACACACACACACAGAGACTTTAGTCCAATTGTTCCATCTAGTGGAATGTGAAGATACAGCAAGCAAGTTGACAGCCTAATGACAAAGATACAGGGTCTAACCTAAAAGCACATTCTGTCAAAATGTTTTGAGTGTTTTGTTGTTGTTGTTGTTGTTTTAAAGTGACTTTATCTGCCTTCTCACCACAGCCTCAGCCTCAGCAATGCCACAACAGGACACAGAAGGAACAGTTAAGGGAAAGTGAATATTCAAAGCCTTGTCTGGTAGTAAAGCTTCTATTTTTGTAACATGTTTTGGTTAATAAACTCATGAAAGAGAATGAGGGAGAGAAAAAGATGTCAGGTAGCACTTAACTATATCCCTGCAATAATTAGACTAGCTGTTGTTTGTATGATTAGGGAAGAAACATAAAAATGGTAGGACAAGTGCTATTTTCAGAATGCTTTGTTGTTGTGCTTCTGTTTTGTTGAGTGTGTCTTTATTGTCAGTGTGGTAGTAAAGTGGTAGAAAAAACCCTGGATGTGCCAAACAGTAGTCGTTGCTTCCACTTTCCAGTCTACTCGTCTATAATGTAGAATGGATTCCTAAGACATTCCAGCAATCTCAGTAGCGGCTTTAAGAAATATCTTTCAAAAAAAAAAAAGAGAGAAAAAAAAGAAAGAAAAAAAATGATATCCCTTTAGAAACCCAACAAAGCATGTGGATACATCTGTCACCAACCGTAACATAGAATCCAGTTGTTTGTCTTTTTTTTTCTGTTCGCACACTTATCATTCCTCTGCCGTGCAATTTGTACAAGGCGTTAATGCCTTGTGCTGTCACCCCTCAGGGAAGAGTTTCTTTTGCGCTTTCTGTTTGAGAGGATGTATGTTTGTACTCATTAGGTTTAGTATGTGTTTTCGTCAGGGATGTTCCATCAGAAGTGGTTAAGATTTAACATTAGAATATTCATCAGAATTTTACATTATGGATGTCCTTAGGGGGGCCCCCAGCCACTCAAAGACCACTGCACCCCTACGGTCAAGTTCAAGAAAATCTCATTTGTAAAAAAAAAAAAAAAAAAGCAACAAACCCAATCACTTTTACAAACCGCAGTTTTATCAGCACACAGCATATTCCTGTCACACAAAAATCTGTTTAGGTTTCAAACGGTGTCATCAGGGTCTTTAAAAATGATAACCCTCTTTGTTAGAAAAACCAAATATTCTTATGCAATACTAAATCCGTTGTGTTTGGGTTGTAGATATGCTGTACCTAAGTAATAATTTCTGTTATGATGATCCAATGCTATTTGGATATGCACAAGCCCTCTATGACTAGTAAACCTCAGTCTCCCAGCAAAAGAAACCCAGTCTGGAACACTGCTAGACAATCCAGGTTGAGAGGCCCAGTGGCCCGCCAAGAGCAGCAAAAGAGGATGAGGTGTGAACGCTCAGGGAGGTAACAGGTAGACCGAAGAAGCAGCTCACTTTCCTCTGGACAGTTGCTGAGCATTTGATTAGCTCTTATGTGAATTTATGAGGTCTTGTAAAAGCACTCGATTGATGAGATGAGGAGGCCTTGCACACTGAACATGCAGTACAGCACTTACTGTTCAGAAAGCAATTAAGAGATGGCGGTTTGGCTGATATCCTGTTATTTATTTGCAAAAAAAAAAAATTGGTATGTTTTTTGACAATGATTCCACTGTTGTAATATTGCTTGATAGTCACATTAAACAATTCAGTATTTTCTCAAATATGATCAGCTAAGGTCTACCACCACAACGGTTCTGTTCTTATAAAGTGAAAACTTGTTTCTCATTCAAGTGGCATGTAATGTGTTACAGTACACTACAATACAAAACAAGCAATATGCCTTGTGTTACAATTACGGGTCTCTACAGTGCAGTCATCATCCTTTTTTGATTTTATTTATTCAACTGATATGAACTGATGAAATTTACTCTCAGTCTAGAACAAAATGCCCCATTGCTCTGTTGTCATCTTATGTACTGGTATTGATATTGGCAGGATAGCAGAAAATGGTCATCAAACACATCCTTACATACTTGTGTCTATAAACTGCACCTTCACACGGGCCTGTAGAGTGATGTCCTTCTGTATATTCTCACTTGAGATATCCCGATTTAAGTAAGGGATTGATACTAAGTGTGCTATTCAATCAGTGTATAGTATACAGTAAAATGTGCTGGTCCTTCTGTCTCTGCTCTGTTGTCTGTTTGTAAAAAGCAAAAGTGTGTGTGTGTGTGTGTGTGTGTGTGTGTGTGTGTGTGTTCCCACAGTGTGTGAATAAAATAAACCCCAGACAAGGCTTTAATTATAACAGAGGAAAAGGGTTATGTGGACAAGGTTTTTATTTTGGACTTTATAAAAAAAAAAAGGTTTTGGAAATGCTGGGCTTGATCCATCCATAATAGGTGTAAGTTTTAAAAGCATGACATAATGCCTTCAACAATTCATAGGTTTCAGAATTCTGTGAGGCAACATTGATCAGCTTCACAGCGAAAACATGCTTCGCTATTACTTCGGACGGCAAAAATTATAAATTGTGAAAATGAGTCTTCTTAGCCATAAATTGTGAAGATCAGTGTTATGTCATGCTTTAAGTTGTGCTGGAGTGTCAGTGTGTTACCCAGAATTATGAGTCAGGCATCACATTTTAACAGAACTCATTTTCCAAAGCACAGCTGATAAGGATTTATGATTAAAAATATGTTTAAGAATATAGTTAAAAAAAAATTAAAAGCAACTTTTAGCCATAATCGAATGTCAAGCAATAATATATGTCTGTGTATTATTTTTGATTCTTTTGTGCATAATAGTCTTTGAACATCTGCATGTAAATACACCTCTTATTTATCACCTTTTTTGTTTATTTTGTGTTTATTTTGTGGATGTTTTTTTATGTTTCATCTGTATATTTGACCAGTTGTGTTCCCAGGTGGAGAACTAAGAACTTGATACGGCCTGTATGCTGAAAATCTTATTTTCTCACTTTATCTCTCCCTCATTCTCGGCTGTTCTTTCACCATATTTAATGTTATTATTGATCACATGTATAAAGGTAGCTTTGTTATTTCTGTCTGTATAGGTAAGAGGAAAATACTGCTACTAAGGCCTACCCAGTGAATCTATTTATCTGTTTATCAATTACACCATATTGTACGATATCTCTGTTTCTAGTTTGCTTCCCTCCTTTAGGATTAGTTTGATAGAGAGGGTGTGCTGACATTTATTTTGTGTTGCCCTGATGTGTGGTGTTAGGTAAGTTCATTTTGTGAACAAAGTCTTGATTCCTAAGCCTGGCCACCCTATTAGTCCATTCATTTTGTTGCATATTAATGTATTATTGATATTAGGACTCAATAAATAATAATAATGATAATGAAAATGATAGTGGTAAAATTACCCAGCCAGTACCTGTATCAGTGTGCTAGTCTTGGGATAAGGCACTTATTTCCTTCTGACTTATAGCAAAGCTAGTATCTACTAATTAACAAGCTATTTAAGGTTGCTTTTCTGGTTTGTGGAAAAATGATAATATTTCAACTAAAACAGCAGTATTGTGTTTTTTTTTTCTTTGTCTGATTGTAAAAACCACTCACTGAGGCTTGAGTTTGTAAGGTTTTAAGATACTTAATATTTACCTCTCTTGTGTCTGCTTTACCTCAACAGGAAAGTGGTGCTTGGATTTTAATAAACAGAGCCTCAGTATGCTTTTGTTATTCCCCATTTTAGACTACCCTGAAACTGGTTTCTTCCGACCAGTGACGTACAACTCTTGCACCACATAAAGTGTTACAAATTGACATGAAATAATTGCCATTTGAGGACGAGGTTGACCTCTTTTCTCCACTCTGTAGCAAATATCAGTGAGAATATGCTTGCAATAATTCACAACGTATCACACTGAGTGCCTCTCGGTGTAACAAGATGCATACATGGTTCTGATTGTCTTTTTTTGTGGGTTTCCAGACGTGTAATGAAGTGACAATGTATTTTGTACATGAGGATGAATTCTCAACTCACACATGCTTCAAATGTTTTTTCAGACTCTTTCTTTTTGTGATGTTAATCATTTTCACGTGGGTTGATGTTAAAGGGTTTCAATGTATAGATGGTCCGTTTAGAGTGTACATGTCACCCCTCACCTTGTTTTTTGAGAAACATAATTTGGAATTGTGTTTCATGTTGATCTGGAATGGTCAAATAAATGCTCGCAGACAATATTACGGAAAAGTTCATCTTTTTTTGAACAGGCAACCCATATTTCTTCACTTTCTGTTTGTTTTATATCAACTTTTTTATTTCACTGAGATTTACTAATGCATTGTATATCAAGTAGTTGTTTGTAAAAGAGGCATACAACACATCTGGATTTCTTTAATGTTCTGTGTTTAATGTGCGCTCAGTCGGTTGGGGTAACTTAACATGAAGGGTGTGGATTCTTTTTTCCATGTAAAAGCAGTGCAAATTATGGGAAAGCCGAAACTATTGTGTGATTGTCACACATTTCTAAGTCACAAGTTTGCTACTGATGTTAAAATGGGGACAGATGATCATGTACCTTTTTATCCAGCTCTTTTGAACTCTCTTTAGCAGGTAGTCTATTCACAAACGTAGTTTTGCTCCTTCTTGTCTGATTCTTAAATATGAAAATAAGTATTTTGATTCATTTTGTAAATACAGCTGTAAAGAAAAATAAGAAATTTAATGTTGTCTTTTAAATACTTTTCATTCTAATATGAATGTTGTTATATTGTACTTAGAAACTGTACCTTTAATATTACCTTTATTAAAAGTGCATTGGACACATCAATTTTAGATGTGCTTCATGTGCTGTTATCCCATAATAAAATGTACCGCTTGTAATGGGCTTTTATTTCTTGACTTTTTATCTGTCTCTGTTGTCTGCTCTCTCTTTAATTCACTGTCTTTTTAACTAAAATAATCAAATTGCATATTTTGGAGTCACAGTAATTTTATCATAACTGCCTAACAGCTCAAATTAATGTTTCAATATTTTATGGTAGCTATGGTAGTTTCTAAACTTTCACAAATGATTAATGTATTTGATGCCATGCCCAATTAGATGTGTGTGTTGTGATAAAGTTATGAAAAATAATTTAAAATACCTACATGTACATCTCCTTAAAATATCTCCAAATGTGTAAATTTTATTGTAAGCCTAATGCACAAGAAAAAACATTCTTTCCATTTCAACCAAGATGAGACTAATAGGTATTAAAAGGTTTTGAGTTATTTGTGTCAAGATTATGCTTATAATGCTGTTATTGGAGAATTATATTCATTAGAATTCACCAGAACAATAGTAGGCCTACATGTAACCTGATGCCTGAGCCAGATGTGCATAGCATTAGCGTTACGGCTGTGTAAAATGCAACATATCCAGGTAGCCTACGTGTGTAAAGAAAGTGTCTGCACTGGGGCTGAGAATCGCTCGCTGAGAAGAGAGGATGACTGCAGCCAAAGGTGCTGGAAAAATTCCTTTCACAACTTAGCTAAGTAAACAGATGTTTTTTTTTCTAAACAGACGTACGATAGTGTGCCCTGCAAAGCCAGATTAGATATTTTTATATTTTATAAAAGTTTGGCTATGATTCACATATAAAGAGGCAGAGTATAGTTAATGTCCGGAGGGGGGCAGCAATGCACGTAAAGGCGCTTTAATATCAACAGCAATTTACCATCGAAGAACGTCACCTGTCAAAGTTTAGTTAACGCTAGCTCATATATTTACAGTAGCTACAATATTGTCATTCCTGCAGACCGCTTGGTAGTGGCCGTAATGGAGGTGGTATGGTAAGCAATATTTATGACTGCATTTGCCGGATATCAGTGGTAGATTTTGTGACAGTGCAACTAGCAAGCTAAGTAACCTACGTTTGGGCAAGCTAATGTTAGTAAGCTAGCTTGTTAGCGCCCCAAAGTCGCGTTGAGGCTGTCAGCTCCAGTGCTTACCAAACGTTAGCTAAGGTTACTTGTTTAATATAAGTGTACTTAACCGGACAAATGTTACAGTTTTAATATATATTATTCGTTACTGTATTTAAAACACGTATGTACCCACTGCATCATGCTAACCTGACAGTCAAGCTATTTTAGTGTGACAGGAAGTTGACGTTAAAACACGGAGCTTTTTTAGTCGACAGCACAGTTGTGTTCTTGCTTCAGCAGGCTAACGTTATCCAATTAAGATGTTGCCGTGATTTAACCATAGACCGTTAATATTAATGATATACAGTCTATGAATTTAACACTAAAATGTTGCGAATCATGACGACGTCCCGATAACTCGAGCTTGTATTTTGAAGGTTGAAAAAGGAAGCTATGTAACGGTATCCTAATCTACTTAACTTGATGCTGTGGAGCTGCGTTAGCACAAGACACATGCAGCGCTAATGATCCGTCAAATGACTACTAGCTACAGGTCGTGTGAACCTAGCTAGTTTAATTAGGCTACTTATCTAGCTGTAAGGTAAATTTCATAGTAACACTGCAGTAGTTATACCCTATATGAGTTATACTCGCATACTTATGTACAACATAACAGAATTGCCCTTATCAATAAGCACAGGAGCGTTATATTTTTGTTAGCTATATTTCACCTTTTGCAATTTCAAAGCAATCAGGAAGAATCTGCCTCAAATGGCACTCTTGTCGATTAAAATATGTCAACATCCATTAAATGTGTAATAGATAATAAATGCATAATCATTTTAAATAAATGTGTGGAGTGTACAGTATGATTTTATTTGTTTAATTGTTATCCCAATTATGCAAGTTTGGAAAGTGTTAAAAATCCATGCCTGATATAGGAGCCGTAAGAAGAAAAAAAATGCGCAGACATAGGCTGTAATATACTATAATAACAGCTATGACTGATGTTATGTGATGGTTTCTGGACAATTGAATATTGGAAAATTGTTGTAAAGGTTTGAAAGATCCACTTTTTATTAGAGTTAATTTGTCTTCTGAGCAAGACAAGTTAAGACAAGAGCAAGAAATAACTAAGGATTTTGTAACGTACATTTTTTACTTTTTGAAAAGGAGTTGCCAGCTTATGAACATTTATTTAATGTCAAACTCATTGCTTTTACCCAGACTTAAACAGTTTGTCTGAGACCCTAGTGTTTTTTTTTTGTCAAACAGAATAGAATGGCATTACTCCTGAGTCATCCATAACGTAGAGTAATGGTTATTTATAATGTGCACTACCCTACCACAGCGACTTGGAGACACCAATTAAGTTATTCTGTCTTGCATGTCAAAAAAAACGTAAGTCTGTCTCAGTACAAAAAACATTTGTGAATGTTTTGGGCACAATACAGGCTCTGCAATGATTTATTTTCTCCTTTTAATATAAGGGAGGACCCTCCAGTCCCTGAGGCTCCCTTCTTTACCAAAGATCTCTATGACAAATATTCACTTGCACCTAATATCAGAGAACTGTGGGCCTTTCTCCAAAGGTATGTCAATTAACATGTGAAGTAATACATCAGTTCAGGTGCATTTTACTGTGGGCTAAGTAGTGAATGTTTATATAACATGTTTTTCCCCTAATTTGTTTCTCCTTCCCCAAGTCCTGTAAAGAACATAAAAGAGGACTGTACGGCTGCAAAAGCCTCCTGCACTCCTTTCACAAAAGAAGCTGCAGCGTTTGAAGACAACCGTTCCATCAGCAAGCACGAGTCTTGTTGGGACAGCTATGACAGTGACGATCTGTGTGCAGACAATACTGAGGGAGATGCAGAACAATGTAAGGAGACTGAAAAACCAAGTGTAAAATTTAAGCAGGTCGAGAATGAGGCCGGGGCTGTTTACCCTGAACCCAGACTGCCATTCCCGTGCAGTTCCAGCCTGTCCAGCAAAGAACAGAAGACGTATCTTGGCATTTTGATGAGTAAAAAAACAAGAGATCCTCCACAGGTACCAACATTCTCTCCCTTATGGTATTTTAATCCTGCCAGTCCTTATTGCATCGCTTCCTAAAATAACCTGCTCTAATATTTCAGAACTTAAAGGCACGAGTCAACAATGAAGTGATGCAGTTCACGAGGTATCTGCAAGATGTTGCTAGAATATGTGCTGACGACTACAACTTCATATCACAGGGAGCTATGCAATATTCAGAGGTACTGATACTGCAAGGATTGTACCTGTCATCAGCTCTGTGAGATGTTTTTTTTTTTTCATAAGTATTTAAACATAGAGCCCTAATTTGTCTTTCAGGAGTTCTTCAAGGGGTGTTTAGAGCACATTAAGACATTTCCTGAGCTATACCAGATCCATGAGATGACTAGTTTGACAGGGGGAACATTCAACCCAGGGCTAAAGCTGACCTTTGAGAAACAGCTGCTGATCATGGTAATTCACTTTGGAAGTGTCACTGTCACGCAGGAGCTGTTCCAGTCCCATATATGTATTAAAAAATGTTATTGTCCAGTTTTCTGTTCAAGCTCTACAACTTGAATTGTTGAATTGCAGAATCAGTCTTTTGGTGTTGATTAACTTGCTCTATTTCCATATTTGTGCCCTTTATTTCTCCAGGGCAATGTGGATATTACAGACCACAAGATGGTGGCTGCTGATGCACAGCTTGCATCGGATTATCAGAGTGTTTCATCAGAGAATCCTCCGGCTAAAAAAGCCAAGGACACACATGCTGTAAGCAATTGTCTCTCTTTTTTTTAATTACTCCGATAAAGTAAGTCACAAAGATGTTTCACTGCTAGAATGGGATTCATGACTGCAGGTCTATTGTAACTCCATTTCAGCTCTTGCAGTTTTCTCAAAAGACACCAGAGGGTGTTCATGTCTTGCTCAGCGAAACCAGTGCTTTTTGTGTTTCTGAAAGATACTGGGTCTCACACCATACTATCAAAGTCCAGTTAATTGTAGACAGATGTGTTTGTTTGATTGATACAGTAGATGACAGTAGATGTTCTGGTATTGTGACCTAGTTTTTTTTTTTTTTTTCTACAGACGGTCAGCTGTGATACTAATGCCGAGAACTTGTGTGCTCGTTATGAGCCTCACGTGTGTCTGACTCGAGATGCCCTCGTCAGGCTGCTAGACAACCATGGCCCTGACTATGAAGAGCAATGGGAACTGCCTGTTTTTGTCAAATTAAACCCAGGAAAAGGTACAGCCTCATCTACTCAGTCTGTTATGTTGGCAGTTAGTTTAATTAAGGCAAATTTGGGCTTTGCTTTCAATGGGCACAAATACTAATATACATCTTTTTTTTTTTCTCTCCAAGTTGTGTTGCTGTTCACTTTTTAGAAATCAAAGCATGACAAAAATGCCACCAAACAATCATTCTATTTTATCCTATTAAAGCCAGGTATTAGAATAAATCTCTGTGTTCTGAATAAGAAACATACAGTAACCTACGTCTTCACAAGAAAAACTACAAAAAAATGTTTTTTGAAATGCACCAAATTTGTGCTTACTGGCTACGTTCATGCCAAAGAATGAAAAAAATGTAGTAGAGCAGTGTGTATACATAGAAGTTAGTAGTTAAAGTTCAATGTTATAATTACATATTTTTTTGGACATTTTTGGAACTTTTTTCTCAATACCTGATTTTTAATTTTTAGAACAAAATAATTCATGCAATTTCTGAATTTAAGGATGTATTACATTTACAAAAGGATAAATAACATTTACATAGATTACATTTACCACAAAAAAGTCTTCACATTGGCAAATTGCAACTTAGTTTTTCGGTGCTGAGACATTTTTACTCGTGTTTATGAATGCAATGCAGTATGCTGCAGTGAAGAAATCTGAGAAATGCAGTGTGTAATTACATTGAATGGCCTCATGGGGACACTGTTTCACACATCTTTTATTTACAGGCAATAGTGGGAAGAAGACTGTGTACATAGACTCACCGCTTCTGAAGACTGAAATGACAGTGAGAGAAAGGAGTCATATCTACCACGAGGAGAGTTTGAAGCTTTCCATCAAGAAGAATGGAAGTACAAATGTATTCCATTTATTGACAGAGCTTCCTGAGGATGAGCAGAAAGTCTCACCGGTATGTAATGGCACAAGTATACGATGTATGTTGTCATATTTAATCAGAACAATGATTTTTTTGTTTTCTGTTTCTAAATCAGGAGAGCTCAAAAAGAAACGTAGTGTCTTTTGAAAACAACGGTCTGTACTTTGAGGTGGACTTTACTGGTCTGGAGACATTTGGAGAGACGGTACCCATTAAAACCCCCAAGATGCAGAAGAGGCAGAATGAGCAGGATGCATGTGTTTTAAGTAAAAAAGCTTCAAGTTCCCCATCTTTAAGTAAGACCAAAGAGATGGACACCTTATTGACGGATCTGGAGGATCCCATAACAGAGGAGACAAATCAGACAGTTCTGAATGAAGAAAATGTGCCAAAAACTGAACAAATGGGAACGGACTCTGCTCAGGACAGTGGCGAAGAGCTGCCTTTTATAGTAGACTCAGATGAGGAGAAGCTGGTAATTGATGACTGTGTGTCTCCAGCTAAAACACCTACAAAACAACATAAGGCTAAGACCACTCTAAACTCCCCAATTACTCCTGTCTCCGAGTCTGCAGCTGTAAATTCAGAGTACTCTTCCCCTCAAAAAGTTACAAAGCAGAGGCGACAATCCACAAAAACAAACTCATCTGGTGACCAGCTGGGTGAGATCCTGCGCATGCAGACAGCCATGTTCAATTCTGCAAATGACACAGCCCCGTGCTCTGCCATATCCCAGGAGACTAACTCACCCACCCGAGGTACAGGACCCTCACTTCACTCTCATCCAATGTCTCTGGTTAAGGCCTGTGTGTCCTCATATTTGGAGAGAAAACAGAACCAGGATGGAGAGACCTGCACTGTTTCTCACGAATCAGCACCGGTGGTAAACGTTACTGCCACAGAGAACAAAAGTTAGTGTGGAATTGATTTTCATTAAGTGGTTTTAGGTTTGTGTCTATGTGCTTAGTTAACAACAAGAGCACATTATCTCCCCCAACGCAGAAATACTGTCACAAGACCTGCAGGCTGGTGCTGAGGATGAACAAGATTACAAGGCTCCAGAGGAAGGCAACCTGCTCTACAAGCTCTACAGTCTGCAAGATTTGCTGCTCATGGTGTGCAGCTCCGTCTCACTGACCCATACCAGAAAAGTAGGCCAAAACAGCAAAAACCAGGTATACCAGTCTATACTCATCCTCCAGAATTCCATAGTGTAACTTCACATATTAAGTATGAAAGATATATATATATGCAACATTTCCATTTC
Organism: Etheostoma cragini; assembly: GCF_013103735.1. Classification (NCBI taxonomy): domain Eukaryota; kingdom Metazoa; phylum Chordata; class Actinopteri; order Perciformes; family Percidae; genus Etheostoma; species Etheostoma cragini. The sequence goes on from NC_048414.1 coordinate 11,205,169, forward strand.
TGTCCTTTTGTTTTCTGCCCCCAATAGTATGTGCCAGTGCATCTCTTGCCCAAGCTGGAGTACCAATTGAGTTATGGTGTGGAGTGTCTAAGCAGCAGTGAGGCTTGCCAGCTATGGACTGAGACATTGCTCCACTCTAGCACTGTATCCTACATTGGTAAAAAAAAACATTGTGTGTGTATATTTTTCCCATTAGTCTTTTTATGTTTCAACATAGTTGACAAGAAAATAGTTAAAGTAAAATGGATGTGGCTAAAAAAGAGAAATTTCCCTCCCTCCGAGGGCTTAGTAGAGTCCACATGGCAGATCTTCCCACAAACCAATGGCATAGTCTTTAGATGACTCACCATCCCGCTGTGACTGTGTGTAGGGATTGAGTTTACTTTGTTGCTATAACTACAGCCACATTTGATTGTGGGGAATTACAGTGTGCAAAGCTCAGCTAAATATTGTTTTGAACTTCAGGTTCCCTAATGCATAATGTCGACTCACATGTGCTGCTAACCTGTAGCTCAAGATTCAGGCAAAGCCTCCAATCCTTTTTCTGTACTAGGTTCATTGATTTGTTGACTTGTATAGGCGTTGGCTGGGAATGTACATTGCCACATACAAAGAATAATGAGGTTTTTTTCCGCCTAATGTAAAGCTTTGGTAAAAAAATAGTCTCTAAATTATACCCCTTTCTAGTCTGTTGGCGTAGTATAGGATCATTAGCTTCACTGTCAGTACAAAAAGCTTGTATATGGGTAGCCTATGGGTTAGGGTCACTATGAATGACTTTGCCAAAAAGTGAATCTAACCCTGTATCAGGCATCTGCGACCCTAGATGCTTTGAAAGGGGATGCAGTTTAACAATTGTTGGACCTTTCCGTCTTAGTGTTACGAGAAAAGAAATAGTCATCAAGAAAACAGTGATAACATTCAAGCTATGGGAAGCCCTATAGAACATCTCCCACTAAAAGTCATTATGCAACAGACACAACTGATAAAAGACTTCCTTCTTTGCTTAGTAGTTAGCAGGTCATCATGTGGTTTATCATGTGGCATTACCCTATTGTGTATTTCTGGCTCTGGATGCATGCTCCAGCAAAGTCCATAGTTGAAGGAAGGCCCTGTGGAAATAATCAGGCATTACAGGCTACACTAGGATTCATGAAAGGAGACAGGACCAACACACAAGCTTGTAACAATGCTGGCAAATCAACACAGACTAATTACTTTGTAAGCACTAGAAATGGGATTGATAATGAAGTGAAGATCTTATGTGCACACTCAGTAGCTCTTTCTCAGTGTATCTTTCACTCTCCTGTTCTGTCTCTGTAGCTCACATCAATGCTCACACATCAAAAGTAGCTTTACTGAGAAAGCTGCCTGACGGCTGGAAACAGAACATCTCCTGTGGGTTCAAGTGAGTGTCGATGCAACAGATGATTGATTGATTAGGATTAACCTCATCACCCGTTTAGGATTATATCATTATCATTATATCATATCATTATGATATATCATTATATCATCAGTTGTTAACTTGAGATTCACTCAGTTAATCAATCATCCGTGCCTTTTCATTAATGGTAGCTACCATCGCCTCTCGTTTTGTCAACTGAGTTAGTGTTGAAATTTAGATTTGTACCAAAGTTATCAGACTGAAACTTGGTGATATCTCTTTTCCATCCACAGGCCTTCCAATTCGCTGAATATACTGCAGCATTTACTGAAAAAGCTAACTGGGTAGGTTGTTGGGGACATTATTTATCTCTTTAGTTTTGCAGAAATAATGTTACTCTGGGCTGTCTTTATAGCTTTTGATTTCATGCAGTAAAGTAATGAGAGCACACAACATTTTTAATGTGTTAAAACAAATCATAATAATTCATATATGCATAGATGATTGTGGTTTGATTGATGTTCAGGATTTGAGAGGGGTTGGGACTTTTTCTTAAACTCAATTGTTTAGTTGGCCAACATCTACAGATGAGTTGTGTGTGCATATCTGTCTCCACGCTCTGTTAAGGGTGATGAAATGATTTTACAGACATGTCTGAATGCCTCAGACTTAAACCACAAGGATAGTTTGCCTTTGTGGTTGTGTCGGTAGGTTACACAATCGATTACTCAATGACACACAATACATGTGTCACCTTCTGCTTTCTTAAGGCTCTGTTCTCCATCAGCTTGAAAGAACAAACCCTTCAGAATGCTTCAACATGTTTCAGTCTGTGGGTTTTACCTTTAACACACCCTCAATGACTCCATTTGGTTTTGTAGGTTGGAGGAAGGACAGTACCTGATTGTGCACAAGGCAGGGGAACCATTTGTGACCTTATTAAAAGCGGCTAATGGGAAAGTGAGTCGGGGGGCATACAACCTTCAGCAGGTCCACAGCTCAGTCCCAAATTTCCCGGCCCCTGGCCTTGTGCCCTGGATACCTGTTGATCCCACTGTGGTCCTGCCCTTCCACCAGAAACACGGCCGTGTCCCCTGCACCTTCCCACCAACACCCTTCATAAAGGTGTGTACTTGATTTACATCAGCATAGTTACAGTGAAACAACATAATAGCACTGAATGTCATGAATGGGAAAGTGATGGCAATGAGATAAAATATTGTTGGAATCATCAGGAAGTGTTGGTTAATGCATAGAAAGTACACACACACACACACACACACACACACACAAACGCACATGACGTGCAGTCTCCCTCTGAGTTATTGAGTGTATAGCCCTGGGCCATTTCCTTAACACACAGGCTGAACCAGTGCCCTACTGCAGAGTTTTACTGCACAAGCCCAAAACTAACAAGATGGACAATAGAGAGAAAAGGAATATCAACAACAGCTCAGCAGTGTTAGAGGTGTAGACCGAGGCATTTCTTGAACGCCTGAATAAATTCCACATAGCAACCTTCTTATTTAACTTATAGGTACACTATGTAAAAAAATAACTAAAATAAGTTTCCACCCGGGCATTTGGATTTGTCACTAATGTTTGTACTTCTGAGAATGACAAACATTTTTTGAGTCTATGTTCTTTGATGCTACTTTAATTTAGCCCCAGTTATTTAAAGATACAATCTTTTAAACTTTTTTTTATCCTATCAGACAGCGAAAGTTGGGTCATGGCAGTCCAACAACCACGGAGCGGGGCAGTCAAAGAACAACAACAGTGCAGGAGGCAACACCAAGAAAAAGAAAAAGAAACGTGCAGCCAGGCGTAACAACTATATTAAAAAGCTAGTTCAGAAGTCCATTTAAATAATCCAACGGCAAAGGATTTAATACCATGTCATTTATTTCATTTCATATTATGTGAGTCAGATAAGGACTTGTACTGCAAAGGAAAGGAAACCACTGAAATATCTGTGATACTGGAAATACATTATGACCTTTAAAATAAATGTGAGTGCTGAAGCACTCAATAAAGAGTATACAAGTTTTTATATTCTAATTCTGTTCAGAGACATGTTTTGTATATTTTGTCAATTGTAATGTTTTTTGAAAACAGAGCAATAATAAACTTTCTTTCTAACTATAAGGGGTGTGGTTAATGTCTTCCCATGTATACAACTGAAGTCAAGATTAGACATCACCTTGAAAATTTGAGGACACAGACACTCTCAAGTCACACAAGTAACTTTGAATAGTCTGTGTATTTATGTGGGTGTGGAAAAAGACTTTAGCAAAGCTTTAAAACATGGAGATTCCAGTGGCTTCTTGTGGAATAGGGTGGAGTCTTGAGTGCATGGAAGGGGAGGTGAAACAGGAAGCCTTTTTCTGTCAGAAAAGTTGAATCTCCACACCCATTCCACCTAAACATCGCCTGGACATATCTCTGCATCTCCACCTAGGTAAGTTGAATACATTTAAATTTAAGTTTAAGCAATTCTTTTATTATTTACTTTTTGTCCCAACTTAAAGTCATGAGACATGACAAATGATTTCCATTCAGTTTGTGCAAACATCTTTTTGTCGTTTCTTTCCTCGTGTTCTTGGTTAAGTAAGACTAAGTTCCTGCTCTCCAGTCTGAGCTCTCTAACCTCTTGTCTTGCATGTGAATGTGCTCCGTTGTTTTATCAGACATGAGTACAGTAGCATATTTTTCCAGGGTGTGTCCCTGTTTCTGTTAAGGAGATGTGTCAAACTGAACTAGGATCTTTAAGGGCTAGTTTATAGTCCCTAGTATCAAACCTCTTCACTAGAAACTGCTCTGAATGTGAATATTGCAATGACAACAAAGGAATAACCTTATAAAATGGAAAAAGCCTTGCAGTGGTTTGTGTGACTCGGATGTCCTGAAAGCAACAACTTTAATGAAGTCTCAGTCTTTGTGTAGAAGAAATTAGTAGTTCAAGTAATGATGATTATATCTTGAGACAAAACAAGCATGACCTGTTTCAAGCAGCTCAGACATGTTGGTGATAGGATTACAATGAGATTTGATTCCAGGATTGTACGTTGTTGACAGTTTGTCACCTTTACCAGGACAGTCAAAATGGCCATGGTATCAGAGTTTCTGGGAAAGCTGTCTCTCAACATTGGGGTAATGTCATATATTTAATTTATATTTGTATGATGATAACTTTCCTACAATACATGATGTACCTTAAATACTTATAAGGTGGCATCAATTTTGATCTCTCTCTAATTTGCTTTGGACCCTCAGGCCAATGAACCCAAATACCCCACTGTGGTTCCAGCTAAGGACTTTGACCCGGACAAAGATGCTGCCAGAATAGAGACTGCTATCAAAACCAAAGGCAAGATGCAGTACAGTACATTCGGAAAAAAACGGTGCTTGGTTTCTACAGATAAGTAGCTGGTATTTGTGAGTCAGCATCCTGCCTTATTGACCGGGAACACCTCCAAGTATGTGCCTCAGTGCAGGCACAGCTCTATTCTGGCCACTGTCTGGGAGCCATTGGCAACAGTCCGACTAACTCTTCAACAGTCCACCATTTTGTTGCTATGAACAATATGTGGAGTGATGTTTCTTCACTAATGACGGTTTGAGGGGAAAAGTACCTTGTGAACACGTTATTTGTTAAAGCAAGCTAGCTTTGCTGCCCGGCCCTCTTATAGTTTTTTATATTCTTTAAAACACACTTTAAAAGTTTAAGCTAAATCTAAACACATTGTATGTTCAAATGACTCCAAACATGCTATGTGGCATTTGTAGGCCCTCATTAACAGTAACATTTTGGCCCACAGAATATTTAATGGCTCATATTCTTCAGGGTATAGACTACCCGTCAAATATCGTTTTCTAGATCCTTCCTTAGGCACCAAAAGTCAAAGGATGCCAGACTTTGCATAAATAAATCCACCAAAACCTGTAATTTGCCAGCATTGTTACAAAACCAAATTTGAGTCATACTTCTTTTTTTTTTTTTTAGGCCTGTTAATTATTCCTCTGAACTCTTCTTCTCAGTGTTAAGCCATATAGAGTCAGATGTGTTGCATTTGGATATATTTGTGTAAATACATTAGTTTTGTGTTTTTTAGGAGTGGATGAACAGACCATCATTGATGTCCTGACAAAGCGGATCTACTCACAAAGGCGAGAAATTGCTTTTGCATATGAAAGGAGAACAAAGAAGGTACAGTAGGCCGGGAGGGACGATCCAAAAGGCTTCACAACTCAATTATGTGTTGGCTGAACAGCAAGGGACACATTCTGGTAACACTGTTGTATTTTTAGGACATGATCTCAGCCCTGAAGGGAGCGCTGTCTGGCTCTCTGGAAACATTGATCCTTGGGTTGATGAAGAGCACACCCCAGTTCGATGCCTCAGAGATCAGAGGAGCTATCAAGGTAAAGGACACAGATTGCATGAGTGGTGTTTAGCATCAGTGTATTCGATTTGAAGGGCGACACTGCCCTCTACTGGACTAACGACATAACTTGTTTTTTTTTTGCTACACCTCATTCTAAATTGTGTAGGCCTATACAAAAAGCAGTGAAGTCTTCTGTCTCTTTCAGGGCGCAGGAACAGATGAAGAAACGCTAATTGAAGTTTTGTGCTCACGCAGCAATGATGAGCTGGTGGAGATCAAGAAGGTCTACAAGGAGTGTAGGTCCAAAACATCCCAGCCATTCACATAAAAGGCTGCAAATACATTCTATAAAGCCTCACCAATAGGTTGTGGTGCTTTTCATGCACTATTAGGCTAATTTACAACCTAAGCTCTCTGTCTTTAAAAAGTCTTAAATGTTCTTGAATCATAAATTCCACAGCCATTAGGGCTTATCGTCATTGCAATATTAACTGGCGTAATATACACATCGCGATAGACACAAAACCGAAAAATCACTAGAAAACTGCACATTTAAAAGTAATCTTATTATCTTTAGTGGAGCCTTTTATATTCAATGAAATTTTCAATTTGATCAATAAAAGAATGTTAGAAATGATTTCCTTTCATTTGTTTTAAATTTGATTATTTATCGCAAGTAATATCGTTATCGCGAATCGCACATTTCCCTTATATTGTGCAGCCCTAGCAGCCATATACGAGATGACTCTGGTTGGTTAGGGAAAGCTGAATGCCCGAATGAAAAATATTATTTCCCACAGTGTTCAAGAAGGAACTGGAGAAAGATGTGGCAGGTGACACCTCTGGGAACTTTGCTAAGCTGCTGTTGGCTCTGGTGCAGGTGAGATTTGTTAGTGCCTGTCTTTTTGATTTATGTAACACCTTACAGTTGAAGCTGACCTGAGTTTGGTCTTGTTTCTGTGCAGACCAAGAGAGCAGATCCAACTGCTATCGTAGACTATGAAAAGATCGATGCGGATGCCAGAGTAAGTTGCCCATTTTCACTTTGTTAGTGGAATTTAAAGTAAATCGATTTTGTCATCAAATTGAATATTCAATACCTCACTAAATTGTCCAAAATGAGTCTGGAAATCCTGGATAACTTGGTAAAACTTTGTACCCTTTAACAGTTTGTGCACATTAAGTGATTCTTAATTTTGGTACCTTGATTTCTAAAAGGAGTGACACCCTTCTCATGCCACAAAGTATTCATTTATATTTTATTGATTCAACTTAGGCCCTCTATGAGGCTGGGGTAATGATAAAAGGAACTGATGTACCGACCTGGATCTCCATTATGTCTGAGAGAAGCGTACCCCACCTACAGAAAGGTAAGACCCCATGTTTTCTTTTGGTATCGTGTTGTCAAGTGTTAACTTTTAATTATCCTTAAAAACCTTGTAAAATACCCATTAACAATCAGTTCCATGCTTTCCTCTGTTAGTGTTTCAGCGCTACAAGAGTTTCAGCCCCTACGACATGCAGGAGAGCATTGTGAAGGAAGTTAAAGGAGACTTGCAAAAGTCCTTCCTGGTGCTAGGTACACATATCTTTTATCAGTAATTCATATTATGAATACATTATACTCTTTTTATTAATAATGTTCACCCTATGTAGGCTGGATTTTGTTGTATGAATCCCTTCTAAAATTACAAAAGATAATCATCTGTCAAATACAAGATGTGTTATTGTGGATATTAATTCAGTTTTTTTTCTTTTGCTCCAGTTAAGTGCTTTGAAAACAAACAGCTGTTCTTTGCCAGCCAACTGAATCAAGCCATGAAGGTAGTTACAGATTTCTTCTTGTTGAAATGTGGCTATTTTAAGGGGCCCAACTTTTTTCTTCTTCTTTTTTTTTTATGGAACAGATGTAAGAAGTACATCTGCTAGTGAAAGTGCAATTTTGCTGCAGGAACACACAATCCAAAGTTGGCAAAAGTTATCTTACAGCCACGTTGCATCAGCTGCTGTAGTTAAGTTTAAAGCAAGTGCTGACTTGTGCTTGTCTGTTCAGAGTAAAGGAGCCAAAGAGAAGATAGTGACCAGAATTGTTGTGTCACGCTGCGAGGTGGACCTGAAGAAGATCTGTTCTGAATACAAGGCCAACTTTGGAGAGTCTCTGCAAAAGACTATTATGGTGAGAGTGAATTATACGGGGTGCCCCTGTCCTATTACAGATTTACAGTAAGGCTGGTTCTGTCGTGTAGCCCCTCTAACCGGCTCTCTTTCTGCAGGAACACACCAAGGGAGACTACCAGAAGGCGCTGCTCAGCCTGTGCGGTCCAGAGGAGTAAAAATGAATCGTCAGGATCAAAAGCTCCTCACTTTCCACCACTGAAAAGGTGTCCTTATGAATATTACACTTGGAAAAAACTCTGCGGCAAAAGCCAACCGTACGTTTTCTGCAGATATTTGAATGCAACATTCATCAAGATACATTTATCTTTTTTTGACACATGAAGAATCTGTGTAACAGCTTACTTTTGTTATACTAAAATGGCAATAAAATGGCTTTATCGGCTTTAATGTTTCTTTCTTTCCTTGCATCCCACCTATTTGTTCTTACTTGATGTTTACACAGATAACCGTTAGAGGGCGCTATAGTATCATTAAAAGCAGACAGCTCCAGCTCCTCTCAGGCCTCATAATATCTGATGCCTGCTGATGAAATGCAGAGCTCTTACACATTTAAATCTAATGAAATATACGATCTCAAATTACAATTTGACATTCCATTATCATAACTTCCCCCTATTATTCTATGTCGTAAATAAAGTGAAAATAAATTAAGACAGCTATACAGAGGACTAGTATTTGCTGAAGAGATGAAAATATTCCTGTTGTGCAGTTTGAGAAATTTTTAAATACTATTTAAAGTTGTTGTATTTAAATTCAAAACATTAAGTGTAAAAACTTGAAGATGTCTTAGTCTATGAAAACCCAGTGATGTGCAGCATCTTTTCATACAAATAATTATGATAAAGTCTTGCTCATTTTCCACTATGAGGTTCCATCAAGATGATTTAATCATTAGTGTGTTTTTCTGTGTTTGTTTGGTGCTAATATTTTAATTAAAAATGTTAATTTTACCTCCGGCAAAGATGATTTGCATACCACTAAACAAGCTTCAATACAGTGTGTTTCTGCTGTTTAGTTTGTGGTCTCTCAGGATGAAATAACCACCACAGTGTTGTCAAGGCATTTCTACTGAAGTATAAGAAAAAATGTCCCCAAAAGGCAAGATCAGTACTGCTGAACACAGTGATGAGGAAAGGATGTAAGGAAAAGTGCACAGACTTAATAATTTAATGAAAACAAAGTGGTGTTCTGTGACTCAAATATGATAGAAGATCATCTATTATTGGGAGAGGGAAATTGCCTTATAAAATAATGCTTCTGTCAAATATTTTCACTGGTTGAGTGGCTGGGGACAGAAAAGGCTTTAAGCCTTAACAAGGCACTGGATTTATGATCATTTTGTAATAATATTGATGAGAACATTAGCCCTTTGTGATGGTTTATGTTTATAGGCAATAAAAAAATAAAATATAGTCCAAAGTAAGGTAAAACAGTAGTTTGCAAAGCAAGGAGTGAGATTTATGCCTGAATGTGGTGACAGATTAATCTCTGCATCATAAAGAAGGAAGTATCACCATATTTTTCCCTTTTTTATATAGATGTACAACATGCTGTTCTGTTCAAGGCCAGCCCGTAGGGACCTCCAGCAAACCCAAGGGGAACTCTCTTCTCAATTGAAACGATGCAATTTACTGTCCCAAACGCTGGCACTTCATCATTCAGAGGACTTTAACCCCATGAATGTCAAACACAGAGCATGCTGGGAAGGAGATGGAATACCTTGCATTACCATAACAACTAGAGCCAAATGACAAGCACTCTAAAGCCTAAAAGGTCAAGAATAATACCACATAATCACCTCATAAGGTTTGAATTTGAGAGGACGTTTCTGATTACTTTTTTTGTTTTTTTCAGTGAGGATCCAGTGACCATTCCCAAGTATCGGGCTGCTGAATCGTGGTGATTTTTGCCTGAAAGGTTAGACAACTCCTGTTCCTTTTTCGAATATTTGTCCCAGTTAGATTGAACATGTGGAATGCTCCCCCCATTCACCTCAGAGACAAAGCCCGGGCAGCGCTGCAGGCATCCAGCAGCATTAAAGTTTCACAGCACAGCTGTATAGCTGCTGCCGGCACGCCAGACACACCAACTGCACGGTGGGAAGGTATTAGTTTGTGCTTTTTATTAATTCATTGCATTGAACAGAACTTGCAAGTTAGAGAACCGACAGCTTCTTAAAGTTCCTTCATCTCTCTTTCCTTGACACGTGAACCCAGCTCAGAATCTTTGTTCATGGCACCAAAGGGTGTTTAATTATAGAGTAGTAGGCCACCAAGGTCTTCTTTTAATTGTGCGCCTCTGTGTGTGTTTGCCTTCAGCTCTATAGGTCGCAGGCCTACTCTAAATGAGAACTCCTACAGGCTAAGCTGGAGGACCAGCTCCCTCAACACAGCTGCAGAGACAACAGAGCCAGAGTTTGATTAATATTTCCTTAATTATCATTATTTAATTCAGCAAAACCCCAGCTTCTTCAGTGAAAGCATGGCCTTTGTCTCTGTGATGCTGAACATCCTTGCTCGTTAAGGGCACTGATAGATCCTGTATATGGTAAATAAGAGGTTGTGTCTTATGCTGCAGCCCCAGGGAACGTTGGCACCACAGCGAAGGACATCTCCTTCTGAAGAATGGCACTCTGCTGATGTTTCTCCGCGCAGACCGAAAAGCCAGATCCTCTGCCTCTGGCATCGGCAGGCCCGCTTCCTTTTATGAGGCTCAAACTGAGACAAACAGCACAGGCACAAGAGCGCTGTATACTCGTCATGCCATCAGGCTGCCTCCTTTGTACAATGCACAAGGCCCGTCTCCTTTTCAGCTTTGGCTGCAGTCAGTCCATCTGCAGACAAAAAAGACATCAAGAAGTTTATAAAAGAGCTTTGTGTACATGCAACAAAATTTACGTCTTTGAAGAGTTCAGCTTCAGTCATCTTGAGAGGCCAAAAGAATTCTCAAGAAGGTTACACGTGATGCTAGCCACGAATCTGCTGCTTGGCTTCTGCCTGTTTAATACAGTATTTAAACAAAAGGTGCAGTAAAGTTATTAACTGTACAATCAGTCATGTCTGATACTAGTCACAATCCAGTTTGTTAAAAAGCATACCTGGAGACATAACCAGACTTCTATATAGTTTATCAGATCAGCAGTATTTAAAGCTCAGGGCTGGATTGGATGCTGACTTTTCTCTTTGCTTGAAGCTTCCTCTCTGTTGCCATGTGCTGCAGGGATGAGCATACCCTGTGGCTGGTTAACCTACACGCTTTCTATCTCTATTCCCTGTCTCCCCTTCTTCAGTTGGCCCACAGAGACAGCCCTCATCCCCGTGCCTATTCTGCTACTCGCCGGCCTGCCAAACACAGAAAAGAGAATGTTCTGACAAAGAACCAGGCTTGCAAAGATTGCTGTGTTCCCTCGGTTTGATCAAATGGCTGACATTTTGTCTTATATCATACACAGGATGCATGTATGCACACTGTGTGTGTACATTCTAATCTTTATATGAGGCTGCGTGGCCTCCAGCCAGATGCACTAATGATAATTTTCTATGAAGTGGTTGTAATGGTCTGGCCCCAGCGTCAGCAGCTCCTCCGTTGTTTGGACATGCCACTGGATCAGTTTGAGTGTGTGTACTTTGCAGCAATGGTGGTAATATACCAGGACACTGCAAGAGGAGGACAGTCTTTATCAGGGTGGCATATTAATGTTTATTTACACCATGGCTAATAAGATGTGTGCTTCGCAGCGAGGTGAGACAGAATGATGGTGGGTAATTAAACTGCTTTGCTTTAGATACATCCATTATCCATACTCAAGCCTGCATACATAATGTAATAATGTAAAATAAGGCTTGTGGTATGTAAGGCAGCGGTGAATGAGGTGACTATTCTGAGGTGTTTTCATCCTCAGAGCACAGTGTAAATCAATACGGCGTGTCACCGCGGACACTATGTATAGTGATTGCTGTGATTAATTTGGGAATAGTCAAAATATGTATTCAGGTTTGAGTGAGATATGACCTTATACATGATGCAATATGGCAAGAACACAAACACACTGAGAAGACTCATTTGTGTTAGCGTTTGGCTTTCAACCTCTAACTTGTTAGAGGTTCTGTATTGACTGAGTGGGTCTAATCCATATTGTCATGATGCTCAATCCCATCTGAAGGCAGGCCCTTTCACCAGTGTCATTGTCAGACAGGCCATTGGACCCCTGTAGACACACATACAAACACACACACACACAGCCTCACCTTCATGCAAGAGATTGAAATCAGCTAGGCAGACACTCAAGCATGAACCAAATGTCAGCGACAAGCCACAGGGAGAGAAGAGGAGCCTGTATTAATTATTACATAGAGAAATCATACTATTTCACCTGCACGACAAGCTATCCAGGATATCTGTGGCTCATGAAGTCATTTTCTTTTTTCCCTCCAGGGATAAACCAAGAGGGGACACAATTTCAATGAGTAGGTATTTAAAAGCTGTGATTAACTTTGTGATGGATGTGTTTTTCTCACAAGCTTTTGCTTATCACTTCACGGAATTGTGTTGTGTGTACCTGTACGATATTATTAAAAGAAGGGGAGTACATCCATTGAAAGATCAGCAAGTTAGAGAAAACTGCAGAGTTCTTTTGTTCATCAAAATATCACGGAATTACAGATATCGTTTGAAGCCAGACTGAAGCTCTGTCTTCTCTGACAGGCGAAATACAAAGTCTTGGAAAGGTGTCTACAAATCTCTTCCCTCTGCAATGCTACTCTCTCATTTGTAAAAAAGAAAAAGAAAAAATACACCCTTCTTTTTCTACATCTGACAACACGTTTCCCATGTGACACTTAACCTTTGGAGATTTCCCATTCTCTCTGATCATTCACTCTTTGGTTCATGTTAATTAACCCTAGGGCGCAGCAGAGAGTAGCAGGCTTTGAAGCAGAAGAAGAAAAAGAAGGGGGAAAAAAAGCAAGAAAGAAGTAAAAGCAAAAAAATAAATCATTTTGTTGTTTTCTGTTTCTCTATGGCGATTCATTTCCCTATCCGTGTGGGAGCCTTGGTGGTGCCAGTGAGGAGAGTGAGTGGCGTGGGTGTTGAAAAGTATGGAATACGGTTTGTCTTTGGGTTTGTATCCCTGTCACCGTTGGTCCCTCTCCCTGTGAGGAAGTTGGCCGAGGCAGCCTGACCTCCCTCAGGTGGCTATGGATATGGAAATCAGCTCAAAAATAGAACACAAGATGGTTTTCATAGCCTTCAGTTCCCCCTGCAAATAAAGAAGGATTTTTGTCTATTTCTTTTCATTCTTTTTGGCTCCTGGCAGAAATGGTCTTTTCTGTACTTACTTGAAATACACAAAGCATGTTTCTTGGTGAAATGTGCCACTGGTGGAAGGCAGAGCTATATTGCCTGAGCCCAAAGAATATGCTTTGCATGTGAAATTATTTTGTTAACCATTTCGATACTTTTCGATGAGCCGGGGCTCAGGGTACAGCAGGCTCTAACCTCTGGCTTTGTCATCAGCAACTGTATGTATAGCTAAAAATACACTATCCAACACAACCAGGTGACATACAGTGCATTTACTCTGGCATCTTGAACTCTGAAATACTCGCCCCCCCCCCTCCTTCCTTTCTCAAAAACACCTTTTCTTAAAGAAGCAATGGAAATTGAAATCCACCACTCCAAAACAGAGGAAATATTCATGAGGAAATCCGCTGGAGAAGACGAGCTGCAGCACAACCAGAGGCTTTCTTTTCCAGGTTCTCGGGGCAAATCTGTTCCTGTGGTTCTATCTGACGCTTGTCTAAAGCATATAAAGACAAAGACAGGAAGTGTGATTAGCCACGGAGAATAGGAGTGCAGTGCTCCCTCCAGGATAAGTCTTGAGGTGGGACTGATCAAAGCTATGCCCAGAGACAGAGGGAGACTGAACCAGCACTTTTTCAATGGCTATCTCTGCCTTAAGACAGGGGGGGGGGGGGGGGGGG
>NC_048414.1:11219180-11234180 GCF_013103735.1 Etheostoma cragini
TATACATATTTCCCTTTCAACATCTTTGCCAGAAAGTTGTTAATATTTTGTAACAGAACAATAGGTTCAACAATACAATAGTTAAACTCTTCATTGTCAAGCTGTAACTGTCAATGTTGTAGTTTCTAAAAAGGCTCATAAATTAGATATTGACAAAACATGTGATATGATTAAAGCTCTATAATCTTGGGATATTTACTCTATAACTAGTCTTTTGTATTTCAACAGGCAATGCGTTGACTTCAACAGTGCAGTCTTAAAGATTTCACAATTTCAACATCACAGGTTGCTGGCTCCTCCTGCTTTAGAATACAGACTAAAAAATGTCACATATGCCAACTATCCTGTGCACCCAGTGTGTTTTAGTCAAAGAGAAAAGGGCACGCAGGTACACTCATTCAGCCTTAGGGTTTGCGACTGGAAGTACGGGGCTCTAGCTTATAATTGAGACGGACCGTGTGTGATGAGACGCCTTCATTATAAATATGTTTAAAGGAGAGCAGACCTCTGTGAGACTGGTTGTGTCAAAAGGGTGCCTTTGATATTTGGGCCTCAGATACTGCTGCTTTGGATTTCATTGTTTTTTTTTGTGTTGTGGTTTCTCCACTATCATCAATATTTGATTTTTCTTTATGCAAAGTCCTCATGTTCATACAGTATATACATCCTGATGCACGCACACACTTAGTCCTGTCTGTTTGTTTTCTTGAGTTATATACTGTATGTAAATTATGTTTTACACTAATTAGTATAGTAAAGTAATGTTATAGTAAAGTACGTTTTTCTCATACAGATCTCATACAAAAATATATTTTTTAATATTAGTAATTAGTAGTAACATTTAGTTTACTGAAAACTGAAACGTCACAATCCTCCAGCAAAGCTGTAGAGCGGAACTCACACACTGTTTATTAATATATTGTTAACATTTCGGCAATAGCCAGACAACCGTCAATATGCTTATTCATAAAAGCACAAATTTGAATTTCTTCCTTGGCCTGTAAGCCTCTAAACTAGGAGACTAAATATATACTTACATGTTATTTCAAAGAGAAAAAAAATCCTCTCTGGCAAAAAGACTGGATATGAAGAACTTTACTCAAGGATAGGAAGCACATCATTAAAACAGGGGAGAAATATTAAAAAGGGGGGGATACGAAAGCGTGAAGATCTACTTGCCCTTTGGCTACTCTGACTCGCTTCAAAAACATCTTGAGATCTTTCCCTCCCTCAGACCTGCACTCTCCCTTGTTACTTGACTTTATTTGCTGGCTTCACACTGATTTGAGCTGTGGAGTTCTCCACTAAATAATCAATCACATAGAGCAGCATAAAGGCAAAGGATCTCTATGAGGAGACTCTTTTACTGCATGCAGCATAAACACAAGAAACAGTGAAGGGCACAAGTGGTGGAGTCCCTTCATGTCTGCTTGACACCTCAGATTTAATCAAAGTCCCAAAGTCTGTGTGTCCTCAAACGCCTCCCCAGACCATGGCCCGGCCGGCCTAATTATAATACACAGAAAAATGGATGCTGAGGGGAGTCGCCTCTATAAAAGCCTAGGTATGAAGTAATTACCTGTTTTTGCCGCCCTTTGTCTGCCTTTTGTCTCTCATCATCTGTGACATGAACGTGTGCGCCGCTGTCATCTCAGACCAGAAAACGAGCCATGAGTAAGGGACATTAACACATTACTCCCACTCCCTCATGGATTATGGAACAAGGTTTGCATTTGAATGATAAACAAAATGACTTGGAGACAGCGGGAAGATCACTAGCACCTGCCCCTCCCTGCTGCCATGCAAAGTATTATGCAAAACAAGAGGCAAGTTTTTTTTTATTTGGTGTCCCGTGAAATCATCTGTGTATCTCCCAGGCATGTTGGACAATTATGAGTCGGTAGAAGTAACTCCACCTTGATGTTATGCAGTGTTGTGTTCACTGTCGTTTTATCAGAGCACAGCTACTTTCATCTGGAAAGTTCTTCAACAAACCCCTATGTTCTTCAGATTAGCATAGACTTGTACCTGAAGGGCTTAATCAGAAAGCACAATGGCCTAGGTGTGTCCAGCGTGATAAATAATTCTGAACCCTATCAAAACAATCCATGTAAAATAAGACAAAATGAAATATGGATGTGCCAAGGTATACAAAGTAAATATATATTCATTTCCATGGGAATGAATACAGTATGCGGCAGCACATAGCTGCAGCACTGTTTATTTTCATTTATGAAGACTTTCAAATCAAAACAAACTGAAGTTATTTTAGTTTATTTTGCTGCCAATAAACAGCTGGGGGGGAATGTTGTTTTGCAGTGACGCTCCGACTGAAAAAGGTATTTCAAGTCTCCTGAAATCTACAGCAGCTCACGTAATGCTGCCATGCTTGAAGAGTGACTCCTCAGAACTGAGTCTAAAAAGGGAACATTGAATATATATTGGTTAACATCCTTTAACGGCAGCTACAATTAATGTGTGAAGCTGTGCTTGAATCCCTCTTTGTGCCATACACCTGCCAATCACGGTGTTTGTAGAGCCAGATCAGAGTGTTGTTTTCCTTCTGTATTCAGCTATGTATTTACTTCCACTGGTGTAAAAGGATTGTATTTACTGGTCTTTTGAAGATGAGGCGAAGATGCACATGCTGTGCAAAGACACGCAAATTCCAAAAAGGAAAAGAAGAGGAAAAAGGGAACGTGGCGTAGAAAAAAGCAAACTGTGTGTATGTGTGTGTGTGTGTGTGTGTGTGTGTTGTGTGTGTGTGTGTGTGTGTGTGTGTGTGAGAGTGAGAGAGTCTGAGTCAGACCAGACAAAGTTTTCCCACCCTTTGGTTTCACAGATTTGGTGCAACTTCATCATCTTATGCTTATCTGACAGGAGAGGAAACTGCCGTCTCTCTCTGCAGCTGGTGCCCAGCTTCTTCCAGATTTGAAAATGAATGTCCTAGTAAAGATTCTGGAAGTCCCCCGAAACAAAAAAGTGACACATTTCTGATAGACAAAAATAAGTCAGTCTTCTTTAAGTGTTCTGTTTAATTGACTTTCAACCTCTATTTTCTCTGCATGTCTAAAGAAGCCTTTGGTGTGCGGCTTGCTCTACAGGGAGCCTCAGCAGTTCAGGCTTCACAGTTCTCCAGTGGGTACAGCAGTGTACCAAGAGAGGTGCCAATCCAGACGTCTCACCACCTTTCTGGGACAGAGCCCACAAGGCACAGACAGGCACGAGTCCCTAGTTAGGACAAGCTGGCGTCTTTTATCAATGTTGACCAGCCAGACTCCTCGTGGCTCCCGCACAGCTGCATCTGGGACCTTCTCTAATCCCTCTTCTTTGTCATCTCAGGTCAGTAGATGTACTACATTTCCACCGTGAGAATTGTGACAAAGGAAATACTCTTAAGCAATGTAAAGAGGAAATGCTTTGAAACCCGTGGATTTATTTTCTGTTGATGAGTTCTAAATTTGTCTCTCCTGAGATTCAAACACAACAGTGTTAATTTCACAGGGTTCTTCAACGAGGACAAATCCAGTTTGTCAAAATCATCCTGACTCAATATAATCTTAGTTGACAAAATTTCAATTATTTCCAGGCAGCATCAGGGTGGTGAGGATTAAAAAGATAAAACACAGGCTTTTATGTACAGGCCACTTTGCTAATTAGATGGATTAAAATGCGCTCTGCAAAGGGAATTAATTTGCAAGTGAATGGCAGTTAGTAGGCAAACATGTATAACAGATGACACAAACCCCCCGAGGGTATTCCATGGTTAGTTTGGTACAATTTAGAAATTACACAACTCGTTTACTAAATAACAGGCTCATTTTTCCCTGAACTGCATTCTTTAGCGCCTCGCTGTCACTTGACTTTCAGATGTGTTGAAAATAGGTTGGTCTATTCCAATGAACGAAGCCTCCTGGTAGTACCACTCACTGCAGTAATAGATGGTCATTTATAATTCATGAGGTGGCTAGTCCCCCAAGATAATTTAGCCCAAGGCACTGTTTACTTCTGCTTTGTACTTTGTTTAAAGTCAGTTGTTGACAACTCTTGTACATGTCAAACTATCACCGCTAATAATTGCTTAAGGAGATAGAACTTTTGCAAATGTTGGTTCCACCAGAGGTATATTCGCCTCGCCCTATGCAGAACTTCTTCAGATGAATTTTTGATTTATCTCCTTCTCGCTCTTGACAAAAAGTCCTCTGTAATTCAAAGCAATAGCTGTAAGAGAAATTATAAAAAAGAATAATGTAGTATGCTCTCCATAACATCCTAGTTTTCATGTGAAGTAGGAAACGTCTCTCTTGCTCCCTCTCCTCTCCCACCACCCCCTCTCTCTTTCTTTCTTTATCTTTGACTTACTTCTTTTTTATTTTTTTTTGCATATTGACCAAAGAGGGACTGTGCTGGTAGACGGTGCCTGTCACACCCTGCAGATTGACAGAATCTATGGTAGGAGAGTAAGGGCCTTGGGCACTACCTCTGTGGGTCAACCTTGTTCCGCTCTCTGTGCAGATAGCGACATTCTCTCAATACAAGCAGTCACTTGATTAGTGCCAATTATCCAGGCTGTCACTTTCCCTGGTGAGGGTGGCCCAGGATGCACCCCGTCCCCCACACTTCCCGTCTAGAGCGGACGTGCACTAAAAGTCTGCGCTCATAGCTGTAGGCTGTGGGAATGATTTTGAATGCAGAGATGTGTGGAAATAAAAGAAATGCGGGAAGCAAGTTCTGAGTTTGACAGCATGATAGCATTGACTTCCGAGACAGTTACAAGGGGAGTGTCATTTTCTCCCACAAAGACGTCTCCCCAGGGCTGCACCATCTTCCATCAGTCAGTCAGTCACCAGCTTAATATTCAGCTGTACACGGTTTACAGGACCCAACTGGGTTACATTTGCTAAGGTATACAAAATTCACTTGTAAGTCTATTGGTTTTAGTCTAAACCAGAGGTGCTAACTTTATGTGAATGTGCTCAAATGTAGAGCAAGTGCGAACTATAACAATAATTTGTCTAGAGCATAATTCATATGGCTAAAAATAAATTTAGGCAACATTTGAAATCCTGAAACTGAAAGGCCACAAATCTGTGGATCCAATAAAACCTAATCCAAACATGTGCTTACAGCTGGTGCCAAACTTGAACAAACACACCGAAAAAAAAAAGAGGACGGAGTTAGCTAATGTGCAAGAAACTGTATAGAAAGCAATCATTATAATCAAACTATAAATTCAAATAAGGTTTGTTGTGGGCTAAACAAACCTTCCTTTCAGTGTGTAATAAATGTGTCCCATGTGTAAAACTCTCTTTATTTAAATGCCAGACCCCAGATGAAGGTCATCATCCTCTGACCTTAACCCAGGTTAGCCTCAGTCTCTCTGCAGTCACCTGTTCTTGGCTGCACTGCTGCACTGCAATATGTTTCCTGGTTCCAAAAACACAATCGCAAGTGTTTTCAAGCCACTCTTTAAACAGTACTGCGGTGTATTTACTGATCTAGTTCTCGCTGCTTTTATGTTGTTACTGTGTCTCTTGTAACTTCCCGGTATTCAGCAGCAGAGAAGTGAGACGCAGAGCTCCTCTAAACAGCAGAGGTTATCCTCAGCATGGATGTCTGCAGGGGAGTAAACACCATTGGAGTGCGAGTGAATATTTTGTATGAGAGGATATTAATTATTCATGCCCGCTTCATTGTGTATGATGATGTGTCAGGATGTTTGCCAATAAACAACAATATTCCTTGTAGGATTGATCCAATATGAAAAGTTGTTGAGCTAGTTCCTCTCAGTGTGAAGAAGTCTGACAAATGCAGTATGTGGTAGAGCTGGCACTAGTACTTATTTATGGAAATATCAATATTGTATCACAATACCGTATCCTTTCCTTTTAGTATAAACAATACATTCAAACGGGTACTTTAAATCTGGACTGTGAGAATGGCATTAATGTGAGGATTAAGGAAAATGTGAAACCACTGTATACAAAGCTGTGTAATCAAATCGACTTGAAGCAGGAAGGTAAATAGGTCAGTGTGTTGCTGGGATTTTGTGGAATGGCAAAAAAGTACACACAAAAGAAGACACTTACAAAATACCCTGCACCTTGTTTGGAAGTGTTTATTATAAAAGGCGGCACTAACTAAGCGTGGGACGCCCCAGTGAAGCAGCTCGTCATTGGCTCTTAGTGATAAGCCTGGTGTGTCTGCGGGGGGATTTTTGCTCCCTTTCATAGTAGCGGTGCCCCCCACCACTGTCTCCTTGTGACGCCCCAGGGAATGCATCACCACACGGGCAGGACAGCAGGCCAGCATGGGCGTTATAATTGCCATCTCCTAGTACACATTGTGCAGTGTGGAGCACGGTGATTAAATCAAAAAACTCCTCTGCATCGCAGCTCTTATACCTTGCAGGCAAAACAGCATGCTCCAATGGGATAGGGTCACCATGGCCCCCTCTGCGTTCTGTGATCTCTGCAGAAAAGGGAGGGGTTGCAGACTGCTCACAATTATGTACCACTGTTGAAAAAAAGAAAAGAAAAAAAAGATTGGTCTAAAGATTTCCGTGTCCACAACGTTCACATGCAGTATGCTGGATAAATATTTGATTCAATGAAAACTGAAAGCGGAGGGTGAACAATGCATTGCAATTTCACACAGTGGAACGTTTAATTATTATTAACATTTCTGTGTGACACTTCCCCTTTTCTTTCCTGATTAAACACAGCTCGTTTGAACTCATCCTTGATCATTACGGCATCCCGATTCAAACGTGTCTGTGATTATTAGAATACAGATAATTCACCTGAAGTCATAAAGAAAATTAGACCTAGGTTTTATACAGAGTTATTGTCCTTGGACAACCTGCACATACACATGAAACGGACCATTATCACTTGGGTTAATGGCTTTGTTAATTTGAAGACATTAACAACTGCTTGGGTGTCCCCAATGAATGTGTCACACAAGGCAGGCCTTGTATTGTTAAATGGGTTGCTAAGTAGATTGATTCCTTAGCTGAGAAGCACAGCAGTGATGTAGGCAAGCAGGTTAATTAAACATTTACACACAAACAGCCAACAATCTATTGTACTCTTCTAATTTATGACATCAATATGCACTTTCATCAGGATTTCTTTTTTTTTTTTGAAAGAGGAATATGTTTGCTTGCTCCATCCAAATTGGCACCGTGCCCATTTTACGGCGCTGCTGTTTTTAAGGGGTGACTGGGACTACTGAGATTGCTTCTCTAACCCATAATAGGGACATCGCAGTCCCTCCGCTGTGCACGGAGACACTCAGATAAAGATTCACGCACCTGCACCCACACCTCCACCTCCACTCCCTTTCATCTTCGGAAGGGGAAACATAAACACTGATTCCTAATCAGCTCTCTCTCTCTCTCTCTCTCTCTCTCTCTCTCTCTCTCCAATGCCTCTACCTCTCAGCTCTCTTCAGCACACACACAAATGCAAGTGTACACATTTGATAACACACACAGTCCACCACAGAGACTTCCTCACAAGGCTCTGATGAACTAATGCAGAAGTGAGAGCCATACCTCTTCCAAAAGAAATGTCTCTTTTCCTTCTCATTCTGAAAACTCTTGGGGTCATGAGTTCTCGCTTTTTTGTTATTTTCGAAGAATTTCTGCGTTTGTGAGTGCAAAGTGGGATTTGGGCCAGAGGCGTTGATGCTTTCCATCTTTCATGTATCCTCTGCTGACAGAAACCAAGCTGACAGGAAGGCAACAAGGGAACAATCAATCACCTTTCTTTTCAACTTTCTTTTTGGCCCACGTATGTGTCTGTAAATTTGTTAACACTGGGGTAGAAAACAATGCTTTTTTACTTGTCTTTTAGTGGTTGTCTAAGTGATGGAACACTCCTGCACTGTGAGCTATGATGAATTCCAATCATCACTCCATATGCCAGGCCTCATTAGCTACGGATGTGTTTGCTTACAGCTTCGCCTAAATACCTCAAGTACTGGATGCATGTTGTTTTTCTCTCCCCTTTTAAGTCCTCTTCCTCACTTATTCACACACACACACACACACACACACACACAGACACACACACACACACACACACACACACACACACACACACACTCACACACACTGGAAAAAGCCTTTAATTCACTTGCCAAGTGTGGGCCCTTGGTAAGATTCCTTGAGGGCGATGTGTATCCACAACAGTGTCTCTCCCTCAGACATGTGGCATGGGTAAACAACACGGTTAAGCCTAAAACAATGTGTGTCCCTGATGACTGCAATTATTTATGAAATCAAACACAATTCAGCATTTTGCCAAGTGGGACAGCTCTCCAGATCACTCAACAAATCTCCACTCTTTCCTGCCCATAATGATGTGATTACAGAAAGTATTATATTCCTGTCATCTCGACTATCATACAGCTAGTAATTGATTTACTGATCTTCCACTCTGTTTTTTTCCTTCTTCACAGCGACCAAACCAAATGGAACATGTGTGAACCACGCTACCTCAAGGCCATTCTTCCTCGGGCTGTCTTTGTGGATGATGGCCGGCTAAATTATTCATCTGAGGTGTTATTGCTGCTGACCGGAGGAGCTGCGCAGAGTCAGAAATGCCAGTGTCAGGACAGTATGCATTCTCTCGGGGCATTAGCCTCCAGTAAGCAGCTGCTGCAGAAGGTATGCTCACTTAGTCATGTCACTTTCTCAACGCTGCTTGTGAAAAGAGCAATTAAGCAACAGCGCAGACACAGACAAGCTCATTTCATTTCCAAAAGGAAAATTAGAGAGGTGGGGTAAGGAACGGGGTCATTCATCACACAGGTGCCTCTTCTTCTCACACTCTTTGGACTTTAAAGAGTTTCAGGACTTTCATCTGTCAGCTCTGCACACCTTTAACACACAATCAGGTAAATACAGGTGCCGACAAGCTGCTGTCCCCCAGGAACCTCTCTCGATATTGAGGTCGCTGAAGTGTGTTTGCTACGGTGGCTGACCAGGGCAAATGTGCTACATTGTGATACATGGCCTAAAACACTTTCATTAGGAGAAACCGGCATGCAACACGTATGTTCAGTCAACGGATAAGGGCCATTCAAATTTATAACATGACAAGGCAGATGACACTGCAGAGAGATTGCATTTGTAAAGGACACGATTTTTCTTCTCGTCTTTGTAAAACAGAAAATTAAATAGCTAACTATTACATGTATAAACAGGACTCAAGAATATGAAAGTGTATTTTTTCCACACCGAGGGTAAGTGGTGTGTCGTGAATTTGTGTCAGTTTTGCTTTTTTAAACATTCGTATTTTTAAAGCCTTTCTCCTTTTTTTTTCTTTTTTTAACACTGGAAGGGAATGTTTTGGAAGTTATAATTGTCTGATTATTGACTGAACTGTCAATTTAGGTGCTGCGCTCAAATCTGACACCCGGTCCCCTCGCAGTCTCAGGCCCAGCTGTCTGGAGCTTTGTGAGTGGTGGTGGTGTCAGCAGCACGGAGGTCCACCATTAGACAAAAACCTTAATTTTAGGTTCATAAAATGTACCAAATTTCACATGGATGTCACCAGCAGTTAGTGCATTAAGTATGTGCTTTACGCCACTAATTGGTCATGAGTGTGACTGTTCACATTGTTGCTGTATAGTCATCGTTATTGGTATGGACGGCCCAACATCAAGCCTATATAGGGCAGCCAAAGAAGAGGGTGTCAGAATTTAAGTAGGCCTACTTGGGTCTTTGAATAGTTATCAAATCTATACTTGGAAAGTACATATCAGACACTTAGAAACAAAATGGGAAAAAGTCCTGAATCTCTCACAAACTAGGGCTGGATGTGACAAATGCAGACAAACATTTAATGATTTCAGGGCAATATGGGGTCAGTAATAAATTCTGGTTGTAAAATACATGCAGCAGCAGCAAAGACATCACTGCAAAAAGTGGATATCACTACAGAATAGAACCTCATGTTTATATAGACCATTAAAGCTATTAGCCACCCATTATTGCAATGGGCTTACAGAAGAAGGAGACACCCCATTAGTTAGGATTTCCAAATCAGTGTTTTTTTCCTTTGCATTGTTCTCATATTTTCAGTGTTTTTCTGCTGCATGTGTTGTTTTTTTTTGTGTACTATGAAAAAAACTAATTCATCAGAACTAGCTTAGACTTAGTTTCATTTGATATTTAGGGAGAAGATTGAGGATATGTAAGATGTGTGTGTGTGTCAAAGATTTATTTGTCACATACACAAGTAATATATGTAGTGAAATACAATTTGATGGTCTCATGTAGCTAAAAGACAAGAGTGAAGTATAACAATGATCGGGAAGAAAGATAAAGCATAGAAGTTCAAGAAAACAAATTTTACATTCATGTACAATATGTTGAAAAAAAGCAAGATGTAATAGAATAATTAACAATAAAAAGTGTGATTATGTAATGTGCAGGCCAATGCAAAGGTATCACTGAAGACAACGTGCTACATGACCAAGCATATACAGAGGTCAGAGGTCAGACTTCACCATCCTGTGTTAATGTAATGCTGCCATGCTTTATTTTCAATCCCCCACCAGAAACAACACAAACATACACAAAAACTAGCTTGGAAAAATGTGTAAATAACTATCCTGATGCCCATTAATAATTCCACTAACAATTCATCTAAGGAAGAAAGAGCTGTTTATGCAACACAGTATGAAAATCTGCAAACCAACACAATAAAGAGATACCCTACATTTCCAGTGCGCAGATTCAAACCCCATAAATCACAAGCTGAAGATAAATATGGGAGGGCGTCTAAATTAAATGGTACTTAGCCTTGTGAAGTGCACTGTAATAGATCTAAGTAGGGGGTTAAGGGAAACATGGAGGTGTGCATCCTCCCTTCTCCAGCCAGCGGTTGTAACCCTCAATGATCTCCCTTAACACAGAGGAAACCAAAGATCATAACAAGACCTACAATGGTGGAAACATATCTCATTAGCTACCTGCATACTTCTCCCATCATTTCATAGTAGCCTCCTTGGGAATATAGAAAGAGGGCTTTGTCTGCTCTGTCCCCAAGCTCTTGTCAACACCTTCTTAATTATGATTAATTTCATGCCCATAAAGAGTCCCTCTACCAAGTATACAAATAATACAATGCTCTCACTAAACACTACATTATTCATCAATTATAGGGCTGTTTGCAGCAAAAATAAAAATTCCTGCTGAGAACGTGATGCTTGTCACAAGAACAATGTTTTTCATATTTTCACAATGACTTGAAAAACATATCAATTTCTTAGCAAAGTATGTCCTAGCTCCAGGCTCCTCTGCATATTGGAGTTTTTCCCCCTCTGTGGGCTCTATTGTTATAGATGCTGTTTATGGTGCTGCTATGACAAGTGTGAAGGGCAGGCATGGTGAAAGATGTATCGCTCGCTTATCTGCTCAGTGTCTGAATATGTTATAGGATTGTAAATGACCCCTTATGAAGACACAAGTCTCACAACAAGCAAAACCTTTTTTTTTTCTCTTTTATTCTCTATGATAACTTTTTGACACAAAGTGACAAATACCGCTCTGCAGTCTAAATATCTGTAAATTCATTAAATTTGTGTGTGTGATGGTGGTGGGTGTGGAGGTGGTGGGGGGGAGGAAGAGGGGTTGTTATAAAACACTTCTTATGAGATCAAATTATTTTTTCTGTTGTGCCAAAATTCCCACTCATGATAGAAGTTTGTAGAAAGTCGTTGAAAAACAGCTCAGCTGTGAGTCAAGTAGCAGGAATGAGTGACAAGAGGCAGACTAATGATAAGGTTTATAAGTTTTGATAGTTTTTACGGCCTTTTCGCGGAGCTGAGGCACATCACTGAGATGTGCTCTTGAGCTGCACAAGAGAACAATATGCCTTTGAGACGCACTCGCTGCACTGAGGCAGCCTCGTCCTTCCGCCTCTTGCTGCATATGCTTTATAGCCGACAATAAACCATTTTAGTGCAAAATAAATTGGGATCGTATTGAAATGCTGGCGCTATATATGTCATCAAAGACATACAGTTATTTTTTAGCAAAGCTGGAGCATAGTTTATCATCATGCGAGTACTGCGATGGGTCTCTTCCACATCATTGGCTTCTCTTGCTTAGTTAGATTGTGAAGGTCAGAGTTCTCAAGCCTTTTATGGCTGTTTAACTTTGGAGAATTATCACATAGGCAGGACTCGGCTGATTTATGCTGCACAGTCCCTCCTCAGCACTGACTCACATCCAGCCTGCCTTTAGGATTCCAAAGCCATTATTTGGACCCAAATCTGCAGACAAAGTGGATACATTGAAGCATTTGCACTTAAGTCTTTAAATGACAAAGACATGTGCATGCAATTTGTATTGCACTGGACATGATGGAAATAATATCATATTTGTGGTATGAAGTTTGTTTGTGAAAATGATCTCATGGTCAGTCATCTATTTTGTGATTTAACACATGATGCTTGAATTTCCTCCAATAAGCAATTAACTAAACTTTGCCTTTGCAGAGAGATTGTGTGTTTGCTTGAGCTTGTGCATCAAATTAACAGTAACCATCTTAACAGTTATGAACATCCCTTTAAAATAACATGAAAAGGTCCAGACGATCTAATTAGTCTGTCTTTGTCAATTAATCTCGGCTGTGTCAAAAGAATATCTCTGTCAATATTTTCTAATACAAAACTTTGATTAGCAGAAACTGTGGAACAATCTATTTGAATACTGACATTTTCTGATACAACTGTTTGGCTCTAATTGCTTTGTTGAGTTCTAAAACATTGCAAATATAATTAACACCCCAAGTAAATGAAAGTATTAGGTATTAAAGGTATTAGCACACAGCACAATGAGCAAATTACCATAAGAAAGAATTTTTCTAAACGAAAGCTTGAGGGGAGAAGACTTCTCCCCTGAAACGGCAAGGTGACATTTTATTTCTAATTGTTAATTGATGTTCTGCTGATTAAAGCACATTTTATGCTGAGGACCGGGGGGGTTGGGGGCTCTATTTCTGTAAGCTATCAGTTTGCGGGCATGGATTGCAGCAGAGTTACAAGGCTTAGCTGAGTCCCAGATCTTTTTCTGTATTGCATCAGAGATACAGCTTTTTACTAAGGAGATAAAACTGCAGATTTAGACAACAGAAATGGATAATTAGATTTTAAAGCAACTTCTAGATAGTTAGAATCTGAATACTGATACTTACAAGTGAGTGACAGTTTTAGTACTTTGGTAAAGAGATATTTATATTGTAGTACAAACTAGCAGAGTGTATTTGCGGTAGGTTATACAGTCTACACGCTATTGTATTGCAAAATTGATGATATTAGTTCACTTATGAACAAGCCGTGTCATTAATCACGACACAATATTTGTTAGAGCAAAGCAGACTAATAATTCAAATCTGCAGCATAACTTATTTATGGAAGTGTACAATTGATAAAATGCCAGGAAGGAGTAATCTTTTAAAGCACCTCTTTGTCAGAATAATCAACACAGTCTGCATAATTTACATTACTTACTTAGATGCATGTACAGCCTGAGCTTAAAGTAAAGAAGTTTGTTTTCCCATGTTTGTGCCTATTAGCCACAAATTAATTAATCTACCATCCAAAACCCAATTAAGCCACAAGCTATATTAATACATTGCCCATTTCCCAGAATGCAGAGGAAGTACCACGGAAGCACTATTATTTTCACAAACATAATCACATTTTGTGCCACCCGCAATACTGCCTGAGTTTCTGTTCTAATGTATTCAGACGGCGTCAGAGCCGTTTGGGCAAAACCTGAGCCGGGAGATGATTTTAAGTTCATGCAGGCAGATTTATTTTCAGCCACTAGGGGGAGAGGTGCTCCTAACATAGCAATAATATGCAGCTATAAAGTACTGATGAGGGGGCTCAGTGAATACTTAAGAAGAGCCCTGCATTAGATTCACTCTCACAACCTTGGTCATCTTATTCAAAATGCTCTCCCTCTGGTTTATAGCCCATGTATAACGACACATCCCAAGCACCAATCATATAATTACCAGTGTCTCGAACTTGAGTGTTCATTCAACTCGGGTTCCTTCAGCCTTTCAGATTCCTCTATCCATCAACGATGTGAAAAACTTCAGCTCCTCCATTTAATATTGTTTGTTTTGTTGTTTGTCAACACAACAGAGGAGATGTGCTTTTCTAAAGCTCAGTGTTAAAGAGGCACCCCAAAGAAGAATACACACAGCGTTGCCATGGAGCCCATTGATGTGCAAATGTTTTCATTTAAATATTTTTAAGAGGATCAGCTCAGATTACGCCAAAGTTTGACAGAGATAATTCGATGGCTTGTGTAGCAGCTTTGTTTGTGGAGACCATCATTCAAGGCACGTCAGACCACCTTCACAAGCCACATAGCCTTTTTAATGAAGTTTACTTTGAGAAATAGGCCAAAGCTAGTACCTTTTCCTCATGCCCGGCTGTGTTAGGGCCATCTATACAGACCGAATTGATGATGGGAGTTCATTTATTTTTAGTCATGCAGCCCTGAGAAGTTTGATGAGAGTACAAAACAACGTACAGTACTACTGCAATGTCATGCTCAAGGAAAACTTTTAGTTAACTCTTGTTCAAACAACTCTGAGAAAGAAACGACGACAAACCGGTATAGTAGCATCTAGCGGATATATTTGCTCTTTTTCTTGCATTATAGATAAATGCACCATGGAGACCCCCCAGTATTTGGAACAAGGGAGAAGAGCTTAAATATTTATGCCTAAGCCTCTGGAGGCCTGCTATTAGTAGTAAAATGTTTTACTTTCTGGGGCTGTCACTCTGCTCTGGCTCCCATTAACAACAGGGCTGACAGGGACCTCTGGGTCAAACACTTTGAGGCAACAAAAGGCCCTGATGAAATCACTCAGTGAGACCCAAATTACTTCTGTGTCATTGCTGAACAATATTTTCTCCCCAAAGCATTCCTCCCTCTGTTAACGCCATGACCCTTTCCAC
>NC_048414.1:11236680-11359116 GCF_013103735.1 Etheostoma cragini
TGTCAGAAGGAGGGAGACTCATAACTGGCCGATATGCTCGAGGACTCTCAATCAAGCTGCACAACACACACTCCATGCAGTAAGAAGAAGGGCTCCTGGTTGTCAAAGGTCAAGTAGAAGGAAACTCGGATGACAACAGGGGGATTTAGTCACAGTCGGAAAATCATATGCAAACAAAAGTATTTACTTTGCTTTCATGAGCAACATCAATAATGACTAGTTATGCTTTATGCCTATTTTACCTTTAGGTGTTGAGGGCTGCTGATGGCCCCAAGAAAGGCAAGTTGGACAAGTCATTTTGGACATGTCCAACTCAAGTCCACACTCCCTTTTTGCAAGTCCTCCATTAAAGAATGAGACAAATGACAAACCTGTGAACCTAGCTCAACCAATACTTACTTGAGTTACTTAACACGTGAATCATAAATAAAGCTTGTACCGGTAATTAATTCCCTGCCGCAGGACCCAGACATAGTGTCAATCATTCTGAATTCAGGCATTTTTAACAAGACGTTCACCATTAAACTGGCATGAAAAAGCAACATGTTTGGAGTGTATTGTGTGTTGGAACAAAGGTGTTTAAATGACTCACATGTTGCAAAATTAAATCAGATTTTTATATTAGCCTAATTCACAGTGTGAATCACATTTAAGACACCACACCATGTATAAAAAAAATGTTACTTGTACTTTATTTTCTTCTCCAGCTCTTTGGTCTTTTACAAAAAGGCCAAAGCCAGTAATCCACACACACACAGACACACACACACACACATACATACTGGCCTTGCTTTTCATTTGTCCATACAGTGCCATCTAATGATGCCAAAGAAAAGAAATTAGCCGACCATTGCACGCTCCCTTTGACCAAGTCATTAAGGTGGCCAGTGTGGAGCTTAAGCGGAGCCCTGTGAAGCTCACTGTGACACACAGGCTTGCATTCCTCTGTTTGTTATTTAGATCCTTATTTACACTTGTTGTCAGAGACAGGCTGGAAGCACAGCAGTGGCTTCCTCCATAGACTGGATAACAATGAGCTGTAGGGAGCAGCCCAGCGAGGCATTTAGCCCGGCCCTGCCCCGTCTCGAGAAGAAGGGGAGAGGGAAGTTTACTGCCTGTGAATCAGAAACTTTCACTCCCCACACACTGAGCCTTCCTGTCCCACTGATCTCTGCTCGACAGCTCGGAGATCATACTGTCAAATGGAAGAGACTGCAGTTAGATTGCAGCTTTAAAATGCAGTCCGACACCTTGACAGTTATTCCCTTGAAATGATTCTAAAATCAGAGATATGAGGACACAGAACTGGTCAACTTAAAGAATGAACGAAGTGACTCACTCTTCTCGTCTGCTCTACTTTGCAGTAGAAAAGGAAGATGGATGCAGCAAGCAAGTGATGTTCATTTGTGGTTCTTAAAGTGCTGTCCTGGCTCTTTCATCACATTTCATCATTTTTGTGCTTTTGCTAATGAATTTAATGACCCAAAAAAAGAGTAAAAAATGAGAGGGGCATCACTTTTTCAATGCATCATCATAAAAACTGCCACACAAACTTCTTTGCACACAATGTTGGGAAACTCAACTCTACAAAAGGTGATATTAACTATTTATGAATACTAAGGCTCTACCAAGTTAAATCGATACTCTGTTTCTTTACTTTGATTTCATGAAAAAACGTATCAACCCTTCATAAAATAATTGTAGCTAGAGGAACCACGGAACCTTGAAAGTTGGTTTAATGGCAGTGCGTTACATCATGCACAAAGAACCCCATTTCCCAAAAGTATTGGTGACTCTTATCGTCACTAGAATTTAGATTAATAAAGTGTGCAAACGTATGATAAGAGTGCACAAAAATAACAATTTAAAACAAGTGTTATCTGAGCCGTGTATGAGTGTGTGCGCCCATTGTAACCTTTTTGTTAGGCAACTTCCTGAGAAGACAAGCAGTGTGTTTGGAGGTATCAGCAGCTGTGTGCTACGTGCCTCTGATCCAGGCAGCTATTGACTTCCTGAGATTTGAATTAATTACTTGCTTCACAAGAGAAACTGGATTGCAGTGGAACCCCCTAAGAAGTCCACTCATTCTTAGGAAACTGCCCCATGGACTTGCAGATGGTTTCACTGAGATGTGCTTTCCCATAGAGAACAATTATACAGGGGATTGTGGTGCTGGCATAAACTTGGAGCACACAGTCTCCATTCTGAACATTTCAAAACAGCCATAGGGGAGGTTTGTGACTTAACATAAATTAGACCACCAGGGAATGGGGAGTTGTGAAGTGGCGGAAGGGCAATATTACAGATAAATGCACTGTGCTGAGAGCTTCTGCACCACAGAAGAAACAGAACATTACACTTTGATACATTAGTATCAGATAATAACCCCAATAAAGCCTTTAAATGTTCGACGAACGTGATCGCTGCGACCTTTTCTGCAAATATATCCTGATTCTATGCTGGTTTAGTCAATTCCTCCTCTGTGTGTTTTCAGTCCAAGTATGGAAACAATGTTAAGAGCAATTAACGATGTGAAGAAAACAATTACAGTTGATACATTTGGGCTCTGTGTGCTAGTCTGAAAAGGATTAAGTTGCTGCTGCGTTTGTATCCTGCTTACTGTTGGCTCAAGGCCTTGTGTTTGGTCCTGTCAGTGCCAGCGGCCCCAGTGAAGAGTACACTTCAGCTGTGATGAAGGATCCAGGAACGCAGAGGTTACCAGTGGCTGCTAATTAACCTCACATTGTGTCCACTAACAAAGAAACAAAGGAACAAAGTGGAATTTCAATGCAGGAGATTATCACAATCACAATGAGCGTAGTGCTGGATCATGCACTTGATAGGGATTTTCACACTGGCCATGACAACATGAGATTAGATCAAAGACAGATGAAGTTACATTAACAAAACAATACAGCCTTGTTATGCAATAACAAGCAGCCATCTGGGCCTTCTCTGGACCAGGGAAGGGCTCCACATGCGCAGCTACACCAAAAAGATGCGTCTTCCACCGCAACTTCTGCAAGATGGCATTTCAATTGCGAGGACTTTATTGCGGCTTTGTTCTGTCAGAGAGGAGGTAGCATCCTTCCTCAAACACATCAAGACAAAGAGGAAGCGGGCTGTGTGTTCTTCGCTGGTTATTGTTGCCTCTGTTTCTGTCCCACTGGCTGAATAGCAATTACTGCTGACTTCCTATGCAGCGCAGAGCCTGAGCCCGTTCTGGGTGCCCTGACCCTGCAGTATCCAGAGGGGAGAGACAGGAGCTGTCAAAACTCACACCTCTTCCTGCTCCTCCAGCTGCTGCACCCACGGGGGCTAGCTGCACACTCCTGCTAATCAGCTCCATCTCATCTCTGGAAGGAACTGGCCCCAAGTGGATGTGGGCCCTTTTCTCACCTCTGCTACCGAGCACACCTTTGAAGTCCTGAGTAAGTGTTAGTTTATGGCTGGAGAGGGTACGATAAGATCCCAAAGAAAGGTGATAAATTAGCTTTTCGTGCCACATTTAAAAGGGGAAATAGCAGCCTGCTAAAATCCACAGAATCTGTTACAGTTCTAACACCTAACAGCTAAAGCACTTGAAAAGCAAAAACATTGTAGTGTCAAACCTGTTAAGTACCTTCATTAAAGCAGCTTGTTTGTATTTAGTTTGCTTCCCACACCGACGTTCGGCACGAACAAGCGTTTGGTTAAACTTAGCAGCGGGACTTCTTTGAATTAAAACATAAATATTTGATCTAATACTCTGCATGTACAACAGATTTACAACACTCGACAGGACAAGCTGGGACACAGCACACACTTTTGCTCTCGGAACACACCCTTCACAGGCATGCCAAATTAAACACTGGCGAGTCAAAATACATGCATCAGCAATGTAACACAATTTGTGTGGACACAGCAAAAAAAGAAAAACACACTAATTTTAACCATTTGTTGACCCCCACGTTAACGATGTAATAAAGTACTAGTGATGGATGTCAGATGTAATGGCTGGAGGTTGAGGTTGACAAGGCTGGAGCCTAAAAGTTGATGAATGAGTTTCTATGGGTATTCTGTCTCACCTTGTCTCAACCTGCCCAATACCAAGAGATCCATCCATGTACAGAGGCAGCCCAAATGTTGAATCACATATTGTAAACTGAAGAATATGTCATTGACTGTCACGTCACCAGTACCCTGCCAACGTTACTTGTTATTGTTCACGTCAGTTTAATTTAAATGGCTGAACATCACAATTTTGCCTCGATGGGCTTTACAATCCACAGCACATGGCCTGTCACTGACACAATTGGGAAAGACTCCGTAGAAACATTTAACAGAAAGAAGGAAGACACATCAAGATCAACAGAGGAAGGATTTCTGTTTGCAAAATGTATTTCCACTTAAAATTACATTTGAAAGAATTTCAAGTTTTACTACTTGTGACATTTCCTTCTGTGAAAAGCTTGTTTTGCTGTGTGTCAGTAGGAACTCTTTCATTTGCACCTCACACCCTGCCTGCGATAATACGCATCCCTATCTTGAATAACAATTATCACCCCATTTCCTGGAACCATTAGATCTTCTTTACGACACACACTTCCATCAGAGAGCTTAAATTTCACTGTCTGCACCTCAAGAATACATTAAAAAAAACACAATTCCTAAAAAATATATCGTCACTCATTTTTGTGATGAGCTTGAGCATGAAGTGAGGACCTTTATTAACATTATCGCATAAAAAAAGTGTCACCGTTTATAAAACATAATCTACGGCCTGCTGTAACTTCCACGCAGCCACTGTCTGCCGCAGCTCAGTGGAATCTCGCCACTGCCACCCGCTGACATAATTTGTTTCACAGTCACCACCCAGCAGCATGAATCAGATGTTGACACTCTAATTTCATGCACACATGGGTGTTTGGCTGAGCCAGCCTTGAGCGCCGCTGCATCCCTGTGCCTCTCCCTCCAGCTGCCCACCATACCTGCCCTTTGCCCTCCGACACAGCCATGTAATGTATTTGACCTAGGAGTCACACGTTGTGACTGATGATTGAACCGTAGAGTCTCGTAATGATGATGTGCACTGTGAGGAGATCACTAGAAAAGTGTTATCCCCACTCTGTGCCATTTCTTATGATTTATTTCATGTAATGCAGAAGCATGCTCTTTGACAAAAATCTTAGGAATGATGAGATTCACCATGATCATATTGTGTATGATTTGCAGGTTTGAAAAACTGATAGTATCTCAAACGTTAGGGTTCTCATTCAGTAGCCGAGCTCCTTTCCCACCCGTCAGGAGAGCACCACTTTTCTCTATTTGCCAATAAAATAAATGTGTTTACCATGGTCCACAGCCCCATCTGAAAATATTTGTTTTACTTTGTTGTTTTTATGGAAAAAAAACTACATGTACTTGCAAGAAATAATAAAATGTAGCCACTAGCCATGTTTGATAATGTCAAAAGGCTTGTCAAGGATTGATACACTTGCCGAGCATAATGAACGCAAGTTTTGTCTATCACTGATTATTTTTGCTTCTTCTAAAAGTCAGCGCCTAATCTGACAGTCTGTCTGCTGTGGGAGAGGAGCAGAGCTACCTGGTGGTGCTCGTCCATGTCCTCATTCTGTCAGCACAAAGAGACGGCATAAAGTACTTTCCAACACTGGTGACCAGCAGGATAACCGTGAACGCACATGCCAAAAAGAACAGTGAGGGCAATTCCCAATATCTCTCCTTCACAACAAGCCTGACAGCTTCTCTTATGAGTGAGCATAAATCCACAAGATAAACTCATAAACAAATAAGTTGTTTGTGTGCAGTGGAAGCCGGATAACGTCCAGGGTTTTATCAAACATGTGCTTCCTCTTGACAAATATTCAAACAACAAAGACATAGTAAATAACAGCAACCTGTCCGTATCACTTCCCTACTTGAGGTTAAGTTGAGTTTATTGCGGAGGCCACTGGCTGCATGCATTAAGCAAATCATAAATTATACATGCTAATTACCTTGGGCCTCCACTTTAATGAATTATTTTAATTAAACTACAACATTGGGGTTTTGCATGTGGTCTATATTTCATCCCCTGCCTAAGATGACCTTCTTCTTTGTCTAAGTGGAACATAGTTAAGAAAACAAGGACAACGCAGACTTGGATTACACAACTGAGTTCCTACTGCTGCTGAAAATATGGACACATTGTTTATAATAGGCTGAAATAGCAAAAAGAGATGTTTTTTCCATTATGGAAGGAAAGAGAAGTAAAAACTCCGGGCCAGTGTTTGCATATTTTCTTTTTTTTAAAGCTTGTAGTGTCAGAAACAGTTGTTGTTTAAAGGTTTTATTCAAAAAAACAATGTTTTCTGCATTATTTATTTTAATTTTGTGTGTGTCAGGTGTCAGATGAGTTGAGGTCTAACATGTGTTTCCTCTGCCTCACACCTGTTACCTTTGGTTTCACACTTGCTCTCTTAGGGGTTAAATTGGTTTACTTATTTGAACATTTTGGAAAAGGTGTTTATTTTTATTTTTTTTCTAGACAAACTTCATACCATTGATGTGATTCAGTAATTTCCATGGAACATCAGCAGCATGCACTGTGTCTGTAATTATAATTATAGGATGACAGGATGTTACAATATGAATATGGCATTTTGTCTCCAGAGTAGCACTAAAGTAGCATTAAATGAAAGCTTTTGGTTATTTTTACATTTCACATACTGGGATGATCTCACAATGAATGACTTGTTATTCACAGAAGTTATTTTCAGACATTCATCTATATATATATATATATATATATATATCACTAACATTTTATTTATAACAGTGCAATACACACTAAATGGGACAAAGTTAAGTACACTGTAATCCAAATGAATAGAAAACAATTGCACAAGTATAAATTGGTAGTAAATATTGTAACAGTGTTTTTTTTTCAGTTGCTGGATTTCTTTGCTTCAATATGCTCAATGAAAAAGTTCCACAGGCTGTGTTTTAATTGGGTTTAAATTGTAATTGTAATGACCAGCCAGAAACATTAAAAAATCTGATTCAAAATGAAATCTTGTAATCTGCCGTTGCTAGTT
Source organism: Etheostoma cragini (assembly GCF_013103735.1). NCBI lineage: Eukaryota > Metazoa > Chordata > Actinopteri > Perciformes > Percidae > Etheostoma > Etheostoma cragini. The sequence goes on from NC_048414.1 coordinate 11,243,760, forward strand.
CAATACATTTAATCACCCAGAGTCAGAATCAATGTTACACACAGAAATGCACAAAGCGGGTCGAAAAGAAAAAAAACTAACACTGTTGTCCAAACAGTCCATGGGGGAGGGGTGGATTTAAATTCCAAAAGGGTCTTGCAGCTCGTTTCCTAGTTCCCCAGTCAGCAATGTGTTTGTGAAAAATCAGTCTTTTTGTCTTGCTGAAAAAAGGCTAAATCTACATTGGTGGCCCAGTCTAAGTTTGCTATTCTTTGCACTTTCAATTCAAGTGAATGAGGGAGAATGAAGTGTCCCGAGACCCTTTATTTGATCTACTCGATTGCATATAGTGACGGAATTCTAATGTATTTGTTTAATACCCCGAAATAGGCTGTTGCTTTCTATAGGGGAGGCAGTAAGCGCGTTTTTTTTTTTTTTTTATCCGGCAAATAAATCGAATGAAATACTAAAACTACATTTTGTTTGCTAAAAATTCTCCATCTGTATTTACAAACCTGTTGAATAAAGTTCCCCCGAGTAAGAGGTAAAAATATGAGGTCGAATCAATCAACAGGACGCTTGTATTTAACTGCCCTCTGTGACGAAAATATGTCGAAAATATGCAACGAGATTAATTCGGACACTGTGTGCAGCTTTTCTAAATGTTTATTGTTGGGCTTAATTGTGTTTAGCCTCCAGCTTGATGAATGAGCCCAGTTGTCTGCGCTGTGGCCATGGCATCGCAACTCCATGCATCCTAATCGAGTGCACGATTCACTCCTCTCCCACCGCTTCTCTGGAACTCTCTCACTCTCGAGCCTGGATACAAGGCAGATCCAAGTATTATTATTATTAATATTATTATTATTATTATTATAATTATTTTATTTTTTGAAAAATTCAAGTGGAATCCAATCAAAAAAGATTCTGCCCATTGAAAATAAATTTAAAACCTGTTGTAGTAGTAATAATGCTACTATTACTACTACTACTACTAATGATAATAATACTAATGAACAAAAATATGTGACATCGTCTTACATGAAATCTTCAGAAACATTTTGATTGTTTACTTCACTTTTAATGAGAAAATATTTCGATTACCAGTTTTTTTCCAATTCATTGTAGACTGTTTGCACACTTTTCAAAAGCACGCATGCTTGCAAAAAATTAAACAAACAAAAAACAACAATAACAACAACAGTACCAACACAATTTTTTTTTTTTTTTAGAATGCATGCTTTTACCTAAAAAAAAAAAGTACAAATTTACAGCATCTGATACACGTGGTCACCACAGCCTTTTAAATTAAATGCTTCACAGAACATTTTCTGGAAAATAGATATCTAAAACGTAAAACTAAAAAGTGCATCTTACAACATTTCAGTATCAGTTATTTGCAATATTCACATCTTGCATTTTGAGGACGTCTCAAATACTACTTTTCCATTTTGAAAAGATTTGATAACTCATTTTGCTTCCTTTTTTTTTTTACAGGGATGGTAAGAACAAATCTAAATCCTAGTCCTATTTGGTATACCCTTATCCATCATTCCAGTATTTAAAAGCAAATAATAAAAAAACACAGAGCCATTGCCTCGCAATTTCATTGACATTACAGTGGTCACACAGAAACGGTGCAAACGTTTTGCTTTTTGATCAAACTGAAAGAACTGCCACGGGAATTGCAAGCACTTCAAATCGGAGTTGATGGTGCCAAAACAAACGTCCCCCGGATAACATCGGTGGCTCCACTTTCAACACTCACATTTCACAATAAACTGAAAAATATAACTATCAAATAATTTATATTTTCAAGAGCAATTTTTCGCTGTGCGATTCTGTGCTGGACTTCTATGACACAATTTAAAGCGACACATTCAACACATACACAAATAATTCGATATGCAGCTGCAACTCGCCTTGATAGTTTCCGACGACAGAAAATATAAACTTTGGGATTAGTAAAGATGCCCGGGAGGCCGGCTAGCAGTTCGTTTACTGGGAAGAGTGTCGCTGGTCAGTGCACAGCCACAGACTGCAGTGTGGAGGGGCTCGTCAGAGTCTCGCTCGGGGTTGCAGGGCTGCTTTGGCTCGTTGCTGTCTGTGGGGACGTCGGGCTCAGAGACTGCGGAGAGTTTGATAGAAACGCGGGAATGTGTGGAGGTAACGCCGAAAAACCGGCCATGGAGGTCGGGGTGGGCTTGATTGGCACAGGGATGGCCGGTAACGACTGACCCCCGTGACACAGGGACTTGATGGGCATGCCATAGGCGCTGTAGTCGCTGCCTGCCATGGAGATTGGGGCCGACGTGTCAATCATGCTGGTGTTGTACATGTGGGGCCAGGCGGTCGTCAGCTGGTTGTGGAGCGGGTACCCGGCAGACATGGACTGCATGGTGGAGAACGCCAGACTCCCCGGGACCTTGTACTCTCTGGCGATTATGTTCTCGATGGCGAACGGATGCTTAAAAGTTGAGGACTGAGACACTCCGAGGTTATAAGTTGACATTTGGGGAAGGTGTGTGCCAGTGGCTGCCAGGGCGCTCAGTCTCAGTTTAGCTTGCTGTTGGAGGTAATGGGCAGCATCCGACTGCTTACTCGGGGCCAAATGGTCAGATGAAGTCAACAGTTTGAACCTTTTGCGGCGCCTCAAGAAACTTCCGTTCTCAAACATGTCCCCGCAGCTGGGGTGCAGAGCCCAGAAGCTGCCCTTGCCCGGCTGATCTGGGCGCCGGGGGATTTTAATGAAACAGTCGTTGAAGGACAGGTTGTGCCGCAGAGAGTTTTGCCACCGCTGAGTGTTTTCTCTATAATAAGGGAATCTATCCATGATGAACTTGTAAATTTCACTGAGAGGCAGCATCTTCTCCGGGCAGCTCTGGATCGCCATGGCAGTGAGCGAGATGTAGGAGTAAGGTGGCTTCTGGTCGCTGTACGTGTTTCTCCCTGGGCGAGGCATCCTCGATATTTTCAGAAAAGCAATGAAAAAAAAAGTAGTCCCCCCTAATTCCTTGACGAAAGCGTGTTGCTCTTCATGAAAACAATCGCTGAGGAAAGTTTCAATGCCGGCAAAGCAGGAGTAGCGTTGTGCGTAAAACAGCCAAGTTGAGAGCGTCTGCAGTGTGCAGGCGGGCGGACGGGGCACATTTATGGAGTGACGGCTGCTGTAAGTCTTTCTTGCAAAGTAAGTGAGCTTGTCCCGCTAGCAGAGCTGGATATCATTTGGCGTCCTCGATAAGACAAGCTAAGTGGATGCCTCCATGGCCTTCCTCTAACCATCTGATAGTTTTATGTAGTGACATGAGCAGAAAAGACCCCTGTAGAGGCGCTCCATTAATGTGCCACCTCTTTGCTATCACATGACAATTGCCATGGGAGGAGGGGGCTGGGAGGAAGGCATAATCTGGTTTCATTTACACCTATTTACATGGACACCTTGGGCCAATGGAAATCATTTCCATTTGAAGACAGAAAAAGGGGTGAAAAGGCTCGGCAACCGGAATTGAACTGCGATGGCACTCAGTGTGTGAAGGTATGCGCTAATACTTCTTCAGCGGACTTTACAGTTGCAGTTCATAAGAATAGCCTATATGGAATTTGAACGGACACGAAAATGATTCGGCATGTTGTAATGTATACGATATCCCGTCGTAAATTTGCTTTTAACTATATCCACTGTTGGCGGATGTTTAGCCTATTTGACATAAATGTGCATTTATTTAAAATATTCCTTTGTGCAGTGGTGTGTGTAATGAGTGCAGTTTTCCATTGAGTGTTTCATACACTTTTTATATTTTTTTATGATGTGGATTTGAATCAAAACTGAATTCACAGATACAATGTTGCGGAAAAGCATTTCGCCGTCTCCCCCTAATTACAGCCTAATGTTGTTTACGAAATGCCATACAAAATAATTTGCCATGAGCAAGTTTGTTGATGAGCCGACTATTAGTTTTTCTCAGCTAATTTTGCCCAAAGCTGCGCAGAGGAAGCAGACGATATGAAAACATCAACACAATGCAAACAACGCTGTTCAAACTGAAACTTCATGAGGCAATCAGGTCTATTGTGTTTATGTAAAGGAGATTCAAAAGTACTTCAGAAATGCAAATAAACCCTTGAGGATGGTGTGGTGAAAACTGTATAAAATATCCATAAGTCAATTATATGAATGTGAAAACCAAATGGGAAGCCTATTTTGAGCTATTGCTATTCAAGCGTTTGGCCAGGGCCACCTTTCCGCTTGGAGGGTTTGCAATGCCAGGGACCACACACACGCACACGCAGATTTGCTCATAATTTATGTTAATTTCCCCCCATAAATCCACAATGCACCCCATCACCAGTCTGACGGATTACGAAAAGAATCGCATTGCGGGGGACACCGAGCTGTTTTCACTCAGAAACCAGGAGCAGGCTGAAGAAGAGCGTCCTCCCTGCTGCATGAGAACTGTTTAACAATCTAAAACCCTAATGTAATTAATGTAATACTTCACATTATCGGAGGATAAACATCAGCCTGTAGAAAAAAAAATATGGGCTATTGGAGAAATAAATAAAATAAATTTAGTTTCAAGAGTGAAGCCTAAAACTTCAAGTTTCTTTATTTATTTTCTTCCCGCAAAGTGCCTTTTAACACCTGCCATTTCCCATTAGTGTTCAGCTGAAAAGGTTTTGTCCAAAAGGAAGTGGCCCAGTCGACCCATCACCGCGGATAATGACAACACACTGCCAAATGCCAAACATCTTCTGACATCCAGCAGCCTTTCATTCATTCATTTATTTAAAATACATTATTGGGTCTCCCTCAGATTAATATGTCCGTGTTCAAAGCAACCGGACACATTTTATAGCCTACGTGCAAAATAACAATTGTGAACTGTGATTGAAATCTGCGAGCTATTAAAATCAAAATCGCACTGCAAACACTGAATCGTGCAGCAAATCCTTTGAATGCCACACAGACTGTTCCGAATTTTTACGCACGATTCTTAATCTTGCATTTTCCTCAAGAAAAGGCAAATCTTTTGGCACTTTTTATTTGTTCATGTTTGCTCTACAAACTGACTGTCACGCCAAGTTAGTGCCTTGCAAGTTAACCTGCAACACTCGCATTAACCAGCCGAGCCACAGATGAGCAGGACGACTCTCTCTCTCTCTCTCTCTCGCTCTCTCTCTCACACACACACAGACGGTGTGGCTTTTTGAGCTTCAGGGTTATGGGATATTGGTAGACCTTTTGTCCCCGTCGAATGCACACAAAAAATACCACCATGACTCTGAATCTGAATAGGGTTTTTAGCTGCTCCCAAACTCCTGAGTTCAAGCAGCAGTAGATCAAGTCTGCTCTATGTTTGGTCATTTGTAGAAACCCGAACAAAGGTTGGGATAAGCCAAATTGCATTGCACTTGTGAACCGTGCCTCAGCTGAAGTATCCTTTATAGCAAGAGGGGGACCAAGAACAATTTTGTGTGAGCTTTCAAAAAAAAAAAAAAGAAAAAAAAAAGAAGTGAAAACAAAGGGCACTTTCTGAAACATCTTAAAGTAGAGTAGTGAGGCGTGACATTCCCAGGGTGACGAGACACAAAAGCTGAGGTCATGGGGATGAAAAAGAGAATCAAACAGCCACTTTCACACGTCTGCCCTCCTCTGCTGCACCCCCGAACACAATAGGAAACAAATGTTGTTAAAAGAGGATCGATGCCATTCATCCCAAAGCAGCGAATGATAGCCAAACAATATTGTCACACTGAATCGAGTTGAGATATGCTGCCACCCAGACCTGAGGAGAGAGAAAGAAATCTTCCTTTCAGGGAATGATTAAGATAAATTTCAAGATGAGGGTTATTATTGCACAGGGAAATACTTATTCCAGGGGTATGCTGGGATTACTATTAGGCTAATTAACAATAATGATAAAAAGTACACATTTTATCTGCAACATTTTAAGCTTTAATATTTTAGAAATGTTGGTGCACATTTTCTGGACGCTAAAATATGTTTTTGTGCTGATTTCTGTTTTTCCTCTCTCCCTTTTTTAGGTTCTAAGGCAGGCAGGTTGCTGACTGCAGGCAATGTATATTTAGGCCACTAACTAAATAGACAAATCATGGCTGGAGGTGAACAAATTCGCATCTTTAAAACAAACATTTATAATCCCAGTGAATTAAGAGTGCAAATTACCGCACTTTTCTATTTTTGTCACGCAGATTATCACAAGCAGGCCCCTAGATTTAAAGGGATTTGTTACCTGGGTCTGTGTTTTGACTGAACACACGTTCCGTCAAAGCAGGCATGGTTTGTTGTCTGCTGCAAACTGTGACTCTCCAACCCAACCAATGGGCCTGCGCTGCTAATTAAGTCCGTGGTGGTTTCAACCCCCAGAGATGTTTTACGGTGCAATTAAGGACGCGCTGATGAAAAGGTATGAATATTCAGTAAGATGACAATTAATTAGCAGACAGAGGGCTCTCACAAGAACCTCCTCAATCGCAAATTTAGCCTATGACAGGATATTCACACTATTTAAAGGTCATCTTCACATGCTGGCCTCTTGAATATTCATTTTTTTGACCAGAAAAGGAAATCAGACTAAAATCTCTATCTTTAATAGTATAATATGTTAAATGTTTATTTGATCAAACAGACAGATTATTAGGTCCTCGCAGCAACCCACTCCATTACTTGTTTCTGGGTGACATCAGAGGGAGTACCTGGAAGAAGACCTCAGGGCATTTACAACATATGCTTGGATTATGCTTAATGGTCTAATTACATAAATTAGGCATTCATTATGCGGCACATCATCTGTAACAGATATCTCAATTGTACAGAGGCGGGAACATCTAATTCAATTTGTCTGTAAATGGTTTCATCCAATTAAACACTGAAACACTTTTATCTATCTAACTATCTATCTTTCTGAAGTATGCTGTAGCTAATTGATAGTTAACGAGTCACTGTTTTGTTAAGTGTCAAAATGACGATTTTGGACAGTATTAAACACATCTACCCAGATATCTACTGTATTACTATAAATTTATGTCTGCAGGCGCATGTGTGTGTGTGTGTGTGTGTGTGTGTGTTTGTGTGTTTGTGTGTGTGTCTGTGTCTGTGTGTGTGTGTAGGAGCGGTGTCCCACTTCATTGACTCCATATGGTGAGAAACAGCAGGACTGATGAGTGTACTACCTGAGGTCCGTGTTTGTGCCGTCGACTGTAACCAAAACAGAGGCCCCTGACCCACTGCATAATTCATTACTGACAAGACAGTGCTACTCACACTCTCATTTCATCATTTAACTTTTGGTGACAGATGACTCCCTAACAACAAATCATCCTGTTAAACTACACATGATACTTAGCCATCTGACAGATAAAAAAGGGAAGGAGCAAAGAGCAAGAAGAACGTTGCTGTGAAGATGGTGAGACAGGAAGAAATGTAAATGTGTAAAAGATGACAGAGTCCATTTCAATATGAGAAAAAAATTGGCAAGCCCTCACTATTACACTATGTATCACTGTATAAGGAACTGGTGTCATGTAAAAAATAATTCTCCGTTACTGTATATATAGTTGAAAATGAGAGAATAATGCAATATTAAGCAATGTCAGATCATAATATATTAACAACAAACTCAACAGAAGAGTGAACCTTCACCGTGTAGCAGAAAGATAAAAGGGCTATTATGCAAAAAAGAAGTATGAATTTACATGATACATACACATACAAAGAGTTACCTTTCACAAAGGATGAAAAATGAGGTGGAAGGCTTTAAAGTGGATAGGCATGAATCCGTGCAGCAAGGATCACTGGGTGAAGTAATATCATTGGAGATATATAAGTTTAGAGAGGGAGGCTTTCAAAGCTCCCCTGAACTGTGTTGTGTCATTAAACGTTAATGCACAACACACCTGGATGAAAGGTGCAACTGAAGAAAATAAATGGATGAATGTATTGGGCCACTTTAGAGAAGTAGGGAAAGACTGTTTTTGTTCACATTAAGTTATGTTTCTGAGGTACGGAATAGTGAGAGATGTAAAGCTTTGAACTCTGAGATCAATTTAGAGAAAGTTGACATTGTTGTTTGTTAGGCATGTCCTCGGCATCGCCACCAACACATCTCTCCTTTGGGGGTTAGCGCGTAAGACGTTGAACTGAGGCAAATCCTTTTTTTATTGTGAGCTTGTGTGGTTGGAAGGCACGGCCCTTTGTGTGGCTTATGTTCATCCAGACCTTGGCAGTGATCAGAACACGCTTAACCAACTGGGACCAAATGAGGGGCATTTTGTTCTGTCTTTCATCTTATACATCAGGGAAAAGCCTAGTCTCCAAGGATGTGGCTAACGGAGCCAAAGACCAGAACAACACAATACACAATAGCAATTCAGGAGTGTTTACAACACACACGTAAACAAAAAACACATGGCTGATGCTGGGGACACCCATGGGGAAGGTAGCGGAATGAAAAGATGTCAAAGGCAATTTTAATAAAATAGTTAGCAATGTGTGGACGTCCAGCTGTCAAAGCAGAAGAGAGACATATTCAAACACCTAAATTGCTCCTTTAGACCTACATCTCTTTTATTTTAGAGACAAGGGCCTGTCCTTTGTTTTAATGTAACTTAGTATTTGTATTTTACAAGACCAGACTTTAGCCACCAAGGCAGTGTTTGGTCCTTTGCTCCTGGGTGAATAACACAATGACCAATCACCAAGTGCCACTTCTATTGATATATTTTAATTGGTGTGTGATATATGCTGCTGTAAGACTCACATTTGCATTGCTAAGCATAAACAAGCCTCGCAGTAAATCACAAAAGAGCTTTAAAGAGAAACGCAAACAAGCGATGTTGCATGGTTTGCTTTGCGCTGCTCCTTTATTGTCGACCAGCTCAATGTGCCTCCTGCTGAAAGGTAATATGCATGACACATTTCCAGGCACTAATTCATTTGTTTGGTAATAGGGGAGCTAACCTGAGCTGAAAACACGGGTGCAGTGAGGAAAACATAAAGGTCCTGTTAATCCACGGCTAATCAAAAGGGCACAAGAAGTAACCCCGGTCCCCACAGAAGGATTTTGTCATATTAATTAAGACGAGGCTTGAATATTTGTGTGTCTATAAAAGCATCCTAATAAGGGAGGGCACATTGCAGAGTCTGCATCATTATTCCACCAGACTGCTTTCAAACTGTCAGGGTGAGGATGCAACCCAGGCCAAGGACTTTGAAAAGCATGGCTAATATCTAGAGAGAAATATCTATTTATCCGTCTGATATCGTGTTGATCAAATGTTCTTGAAGCAGTATTGTAGGTAATATATTCACATATAACTTAGGGTAGTAGTAATATAACTGTTGAACTGTTGTTGATTACTACACCCTTAAGGGTGTCCACTTGAAAAATAATTTTGTTGACTCTGACCTATTCAGGAGTAAGTACTCCAGATGTGACAAAGCATTTGAATTATAGATGGGAAACACACACAGACTGCATGCACACAAAAGAATGCAATTACATTTCTATCAAACAAGTTTAATCTAGAGTTGAGGTTTACGCTATTAGAATGCACTGATGGAAAAGCACAGGAAGAATCCTATGAAATGTCAAGTACCGCTGCATGCCAGGAGAAATCTTTATCGGTCACAGTGAATGTAGGCACAGACAGAGTATTAAGAGCCTTATCAGCTGGGGAAATGTTCACTTCTCCTGCCTAAACCAGAGCTATTACAATCCCAAATAATTAACTTTCAGCTGGATAGCCAGTTGTCGTGACAACTAAAATGAGAGGGTCTGCATGAAGAATAATTTTGATCAAAAATATCTCTTTTTCTCACCTCTGAGTCTTTTCATACTCAACTGGGTTCAGATACCAGATGATAATGATACTTTATATCATTTTTTATCTCAAATAAGTCCTCAATAACAAATTCAGAGCTTTGGTGGAAATGTGTCCACTTTCTCTATGAAAGGTTACAATTTTTAATGTAGCTGAATGTTTCTCTAATGTTTCTATTTGAAAGTATTGACGCACATATCAGTCTTTACACCGAACAACAACCTCTACACATCGCTCCACAATTCATATCCTGACTCCACTTCCATTTTTTAAGGGAAAAAACAAGCTTTCCCTTTGCTTGTAGTAAAAGCTGATTGCAAAAATGAACAATTTTTACATACTTAGTATTGTAGGTGTGTGTTGTGACAAAATGCAGTAAATAATTAGCGTCGGTCAAACAGCGAAATAACAGACCTGACCTTAATAATACATAAATTCAGTGTTCTGATGGGGTATGTGGGACAACAGGTGGTAGAAAAGAAGCTGCAATACTTCCCAAAAATGAACAAACCTTAAAACTGCAAAAAGCAATGGAAGAAAAAAACAGAAAATAAAGGTAAACATGGTAATTGACTCAAATAAAAAAATGTTCACCAAAAGGTCCAAATTCCAATTCATTGCAAAATCTTTAGACTTTTGTATCTTTTTTTTTTCCTTCTCGGTGTGCAAAGTTTTCCGTAAATTGTAAATTGTGTAGCCTTGTATGAACACAGTCTGGGAATATTTAAGCTAACTTCTTACTACTGAACGTTAACAGCCATGACCGGGAGTGAGAGACAGTATCTTAACAGTTGGTATTTTCTTGGCTCAATCAAAGTGCTGAAAGTCAGCTCCAGTTCTGAACTGCTTTCAAATCAGCACTGTTATTCCATCATTACTCTGTTTATGTCCTCATCTCATTGACGGACTTCAACAGGCGTTAAACCAACTCAGGTAATATGGCCTAATAAATCGGGACCAATAAAAAGCATTTAATCGTGAGTGTCAACATGATTAATTGTGCACTAAAATCCATGTGAGACCTCCCAGTCATGGGGGCAGTGAAAAGGCATTTTGCATTTCAGCATAACTGGCACCAGGATGAGCAGTTATGTGAGTCTACCCATGGAATGGTATGAATATCAAATTAATAATTAGTCATGTAATTTCTCCTCAGGAATTACTACGCCTCAAACTGGTTGGTGAATTTAATTATTAGCAGCCTTTTTGTTTCCATGTCCCTCTCATTACTGTCAGGATTGATGTAACATAAACTTCATTAAAAATTAAAGCAAGAGTCTTAATTATGAGGCTACACTGACTGAAGTTAGAATTAGCCAACTCAGTGATGTGCAAATGAGAGCATTATTTAAGAAACATGCTGGAAGTAGTTATGCTAATTTCAAGAGTTCACAGTAGCAGACCTTTTCACTTGCAGTTGCATATTCATTAAACACACTATGCAAATTTAATGTAGCAGTCTTAGTAATGCCTTGTTAATTTATTCAGATTTATTGAGTACGACTTGTAAAAAGTACCAATTTAATTACCCTATCTCCTTGGAAGGTAAGGGATGTGGCCAAGGTTTTAAACTGTGTAAATCAGGATTAGTGTGGTTTGATGGAGAAAAAGGGAATGAAGGGACACTGCTGTTAATGGCCATGCTTGAAAGACATATTGATTTACTTAAGACTCGGTCCAAGTAAAAATCTGTAAAGCACACTCAACCAGCCAAAAAAGCATATATGCTGGCATAGCTGAGGTGGGGTTCATCAAGCATAGTCTTATTTTTAAACAACGTAGCATGAGCTCACTGTCTTCTTCAGGTGAGTTTGTTGTTTTGTGTGGAATATGAAATTAGAAACATTACACATTACCTCTGACAGACTTCAGTGCAACAACAGCAGTGCTAGTCAATCCCTTTAAAAGCATGAATTACACCTTAGGTCCTGTTCAGATCTGGCATTAAGACTTGTCTCTTGCCAAAATGCAATCTATTGTCTTTTTGTGAATGTACCTAAGTCAAACTTTTGTTTAAAGCATAATTACGATAGTAATGCCACTTATAAGATTTACCGTATTTTCTTTTTCAGTGAAGTGGCCGAAAATTAAAGCACGGTAGTGAATAGGGCACTTTTATGATAGCATCAAAATCACTATTTTTAAAACACTAAGAAGGCCCGACACAACATGAATCTATACGTAAACGTGAGCATTGAGAACATTGTTTGTGTACACAGAGTTTACTAAGAAGAAAGGTTTTAAACAGCTCACTGTAGATGATGGTCGTCGCTATCTAGCTATAGTCTAAAAGAAATGGTCTCCGTATGCAACATAACAGGGAGGAGAGCTAAGATGGAAAGCTCCATAAGGTAGTTCCACATAAAAGCACGGATAATTTGTTTTTTTGTCGTTAGTGAAAAACAATATTGACCTTGTAGTTGAAAAAAGAGCCTCATAAAAGAATGACATTTCCTCCTATGGAGTCCATTCATTCGAACATCAACTTTTTTTTACTGGCAGGATGGCGGTGACCGGAAAAACCAACTGCTAAAGTGAATTGTTTGGACCTTTTCTTTTTAGTAAACTCAGACAATGATCTCAATGCTCGAGTTCATGGGTAGAGCCCCTGGTGATATTTGGTGCACAGAAGTACTGTATCTCTGCAATGTGAAACACACTTCTAATGGATACTGGGGTAAATAACTCCATTTCCTTCATCTAGACCTGTAAGAAACTTTTGATGGCTGAGATTTAACCTATTTTAAAGCCATGTGAGACACGTATGTTCCTAACTTTCTCAAATCAACCAAGTTTTGCAAGTCATAAGCAAGCTTCAAGTCAAAACCCTTGAAAAACTGGGTTTAAAGTCCTCTGGTTCTTCTTCACCACCTGCTAGAGCGTGACCTTTTCCCCGACTCTTTGTAGGAAGTGTAGTGAAGTTTTAACAATGACAACAAAGGAGCTATAAACACACCAAGTCCATTAAGTGGTTGGTGCATTGAAAACAATGGGCTAATTTAAATTCTTATTAAATACTTCTAAATAAATTGTTTGAATAAAATGGAAAAACTGGGATTTGTTTAAAACCATCTGACCACAGCACCAATCTACTCTGGACACATGCTGCTACAGAAAGTGTCCACATCTCAGCAATGAGTAAAATAGACAATATGATGACAAAACTATAAAACATAAGAGCCAGGTTGTATTAAAAGTGTGGTTTTCCTTTATGTTTAACTTCCAGTATTTGAAGTTGAAATGTTCCTTATTTTCAATCTGTAAGTGTTGTGTCACAGCATGTAAAATGCTGGTTCAATGAAAGGTGACTATTACAAACAACACAGCAATAAACATTTGCCTCTGAGTGCATGTTTACTGTGTTGGACCAAATCCAAATATATAGAATCACTGCACAAAGAGAGGGCTGTTAATTAATATGCACTTTTAATTCAATACATAAACCCCTGAAGAAGAAAATAAACATGTCTACACACATCTGGGCAAGTGCTGTTTATTATAATAAACCTTTATTTTACAGTCACATTATCTTGTGGAGCAGGTTTTGATCTGTATTCTAACAACAAAGCATTGTCTTCTCAGGTAATGGAGACTTCAAAAATAAGAAGACAGAAAATGAAAGCTAGTACACTGTGCAACTAAATTATCTTGTTAGTTTGAAGGGGTATGGTCACTTGTCAGTGACTCAATGTTAGTCCTCGGGGACACAGTTGAAAGGCTGAGCTGGGGAAAAACATCCTTGGGGCTTTCGGGAGAAGACGCCCAATCATTGTGGTGGTTAAAAACAAGCTGCAGATGAGCACCGAGGGCAACACTCTGACCGCGACAGAGCAGAGCTCACTGACTACATTACACTGGCTTGGTGTGTATCGCTCGTGTCTGTTCATCCCTCCCTATTGTCTCGCAGGAGTCCCTTGGGGGTGTGTATCGGACTGTGTGTGTGTGTGTGTGCGCGTGGGCACTGGGGGACCCTACAATTACCTATTAGTGCTTTGCTGTGCAAAAAATTATCGTTTGTGTGTTTGATGCAGCCATCCAAACAAAAATAAAATAAAGAAACAAAACCTGGTAAAACACACTCTGTGCAATTAAGCTGCTTGTGGCTATATTTATTTTAACCTGAAGGGAAAGGCCTTGCATGTTGTTTTTTTTTACATTTTTTTTATTACAGTCTCCATAAATAAAAAAGGCACTCTAAGGAAGCAAATGTAAGCGCCTGAAAAGATTGCACACAGTATAAACTAGTGGTGTGTGTAGGCGTTAGCGCTGTACCACAAACACCTCTGAGTTGATTACATAAATATTGCATTACTCAATTATTTATGTATTTTTTTTTAAACATTATACTTGAAAAGGAAAATATTTGTAAGTCGAATCACAGAACATGTGTTTAATATATCATGCTTTAGCAGCATTAACAGATAGTGTCATTCTTCATGCTTAGGGTAAAAATTATGCTAAATAAAGTTACAAATGCACTAAAATTAAATAAATGGTGTTGTCTGTTCAATAAATACTGTAAACACAAGTAACAATTAAGTATTGGCGAAAACAAAAATAGTGGTATGCATGGGTTTCTCTCATTTGTAATACTTATCCATATGTATTCCATATCGGGAATTTGGTCCATGTCAGTTATTCAGAGAACGGATCTCTGTATTGGTTTTAGGAGACAGGGCTGTGAATTTCCTGCTACAATGACTGTAAACATTGACATTATCACAACTACTGCAGTTTTTCCACATTATTCTGACACTCACAGTGCTGATTTTAAAAATCAAAATGCTGATTGTATTCATCTCTATTGAACCTCCAACCAGCAGATGACTTAATATCCTTTATCATCTTGAGGGCAATCATTTCCATCTTTCTCACTAAGAGTGACAGACGTGAACCATCCCATTGACCATAATTAATCTGTGTTTAAAATGAACAGGCCTCATAGTAGTGGAGGCATAGCCCAGGGTCTGAGGACCCAGTGTCACAGTGCTGTCTGTCTGGCCCCATGCATCTCAGTGTAATTATCCCATTGCCATGAATAATGGGACAAGAGGGATCAGAGTGATGCTTTGATAGAGATGAGATTAGTTTAATCAAGTCCATTGCTTGGGCTAGGCCACCAAATCTCATCATCCTTCCTCTCAAATCACCAGACCCTCACCCCACCCACCATAGCTCCCTTTACGCCTGCCACATTAGCCAGAAAAATTTATGACATCGTTAGTTTTAAGTGCTACCTCTGTTAGGACAATGCATACGTAAAGCAGAACCCTTTGTGGCAAAATGATTCATATTAAACAGGGCAAAAGCAGGAGTCCTGAATATGTGGGCAGACTCATATCATATGCCCTAGAGGCACCTCTACAGCACAGAAAAAATTCATCACAATAATGATATTATATTACAGTTGTGCTGGGAGTCTGACTAAACAGTTAAAATGTTCAATTACATTCTATATTTACTTTCAAGTCAGACACATGGCAAATCTCAGGTACCTCATACAGTTAACCATAACCTTGGTCAAACCACTGAACAATTTAGCGTCACATTTATATTCATTATCTAGAAAAAGTGATGGTTTTTAATAGTTTAGGCACCTCTCATTAGAAAGTCAAACAGGGATTTATCATTGTAATGTGTTGCCCCCCTGAGGCAGATATTCACAGAAAGAACATCGCATGCCACAGTGTGTATTTACAGACAACAAATCATTTTTTTTCAAAACTGACAAACCCAGCATGAGACAAAGGCAATATAGTGATCCCATAGTGATCTAAGCGAGAGGAAATCCATAAACAAATGTTCCCTGCAGTGCACAATCACTCTCTGCAGCCGGCCTGGCATCAGAGGACAGGGCTTTAACTGTCCACAGAGTACTACAACTTTACAAACAAAGCCCCAAGTCCAGCCTCTCGGAAGTCCCGACTTTGACTTTCTCCTAGCTCCATGTCAACACTCCGCTCCACAGCCCCTTCCACGTAAAAATACCACTATTGCAGCACAATTTGGGAGCCATTCATCAAATAAGACATAGGATTAATTAAGCCTGAGGACTAAATTAGCCTCCCACTTCACTCATCAAGGTGTACCCTTGGCCGGGGGTTGGAGAAGAAGGTGGGGGCTACACGCTGGTGGGGGGCGAGTCATATCACTAGCGTGTGTGTTAGCACACCGCACATTCATGCTGGCACAAAAAAATCCCTTTATTCCCAATTTACATATGATGTATGACAATAAAAAAAACTCCAGAGGGGAATACTACCACAGTGCTGTTCATTACATATTAGCTTTGCGGTAATATATTTAACAGACTGAAAAGCCATGTAAAAAAAATTAGCAAGAGATTGAATGACAAAATTGATGTTGCTGCAGGTACGTAAACATCCATCTGTTTTGCATGTACATCAGCTGTTGAGATCAATGACATGTGATACATCACAATGACATTCAGCCTTTCAATGTGGTTTTTAGTGAAATCACTTCACAACCAACACAAGGAAAGGCATATCAGACAGATATGGACTTTTCTCTTTATATTGAAATATGATGCGTGTGTTTTGATGGCCTGTAACAAATAAAGATTTCCTCCCTTATGTACAGAGATGTGGCACACATACGTTCATACCTTGCACTGAGTTCATTAGTCCATAGCATCCTGTCCCTCACTGGAGAGGGTCATGCATTTGATGAATGGTCTGTGTAGCTTGTAGCTTCGGGCTAGGATTCAGCACCTCAAGAGGCGGAGCGGGACCCAACTCTGGTTAGAGCGAAGAAAGAGAAGAAAGAAAGGGGGAAATGAGGGAGAGAGACAGAAGGAAAGAGAGAGATGAATTTGGATTACCCAGGAGTTCTGTGTCCCCCGAGTCCTGCATCCGAGAGACATTAGGAATCTAATGTGCTATTATTCTCCATCACCCCTCTAAGTCTAAAACATCTGTCCTTGGGGTGTCTCCAGGAATAGACAAGGGCTTTCGGACCTTTCGCTAAGACAAGACAGCAGCTTCTACAAGGGCCCTTGACGTCCCGCCGACTTAATCTGAAAGTACTTTCACAAAATTGACATTGCCTAGAGAGTAAAGCCATCAGCAGACATGGTGTTGCAGGGCATTTATATTTTAGCGGTGCTTCAAGAGACAGTGAAATCTGACCTTTAGGGGGCTCGGCAAAGAATTACATTTCTTTTCACGAGTTTTTCCAAGTTTAAAAATACATTTTTGTCATTGAGTTTCTTTAAGGTTAACAGTAGGTGTGTGAGTTTTGTCATGTGCATGTGTGATGTGATGTATTTATTGTGTATACCAACAATGTTAGTAACAACATCCTGCATTTTCTTTATTTATGAGAGCTAGAGAATAAAATACATTGTCCAACGAATTTGATGGCTGTATTTGCATCATGTGTGTGGGAGATTCATTTGCTTTTGAAAATGGATGCAAAGTTATCTGGATAAATTTCAAATGACACTAAACATTTATCTTACAGTTTTAATATATACATGGCTTAACATCATCCCCCTAATCAGTGATGGATTAAATCAGTTCCTTTACTAAGATTAAATTCTATTACGACAGTGTTTTAATAAGAAAAATCATGTGAGCTCTAAAATCTGCTCATACTTCCCATCTCCCCTCCTCACACTTGACTTTATTTCACCTGTGGATGTTTTATGCTCCAATTCCTAACAGCACTGTGTGTCCAAATCTTTACATAAGCTCTAGATCCCTGTCTTAGGTTGTATGCTTGAAGAATAAGTCTGATGATATTGTGCATTTTTCTCATTGTCAATAAACATCATAAAAAGACTAAAACTAATGAATTAATCCTACTAACAAGTATCATCTGTTTAGCCAAAAGCCTGATATAGTGTGAATCTAAAAACCTTCAAAAACACATCGATGAACGCATTGTTGCCATTGCTAAAATGTTCCTTTATTACATGTAGCATGGGGACTGTAGTTTATGTTGAGTCAATCCCTCATGTACCATTCTGCTGCCAAAAATAGTCCCTTCCAAACAAATCTGCAGTGAAAGGTTTGAGTAACGTTTGCTAAAAACTACGCAGCACAGCAGTTTTAGCAAATTGTTTTTTTTCAATGAAAGTAAATTTTTGTGACCCTTTTTTAACATGTACTTCTTCATTAGAAATGAATAGGATTAAGGCTGAGGGCCACAGACAGGGTGGGTAGGTTGGAAAGTAATGACAGACACACTAACACATTATTAATGTAGAACTTTTCAGGGATTTGTTGAAAACAACAAAAATATACATTAGCGACGATTAGTGAGGAAGTGATCTTAGCATAAAGCATTTCCTACCAAAACCTCAAGGGTCAAATTCACTGTTTTTACTGCTATTTGATTCTTTGGATATCATCTCATAATTTAATGGGTCATGTGAAGTGCCATTTCATATTGCAGCCTATGATGATGTGGCATTGCAGCCCAGAGTTAATATCTGTCAGATATAAACTCCTCACTACTTGCACAATATAGGGAAATTACATGCATTTTTTTGTATCTCCACAGTATGCGAGAATAATTGTTTTCATGTGACCACGTATGTAATATTCATGATACTCATTTTTAACATGAAAGATCTCTTAATGGGGGCGTAGTATTTGATGTTGTATTTCTACTAATTGAATTAAATCTCGTCAATGAGCAGAAATATTTGTCTTAAAGGCTTTCGATCCCCCGAGCTCTGATTATAAATGCACCCCATTAAATGAAAAGAATATATCTTGAGTCATTGATTATTGATGAGAAAGAGAAAAAAATACTATGGATACTCATTAATTTAAGAGAAATAATGTCTCATTGTTACGTAGAACGGCATAGCAACAACACTGCTGTGATAAATGCCCCAACGGATCCATCACACTGGATGGTGGAAACCATGCAACCTGTTTAAATAGGAAGTTTCTTTGCTAAAAAGATGGTGTGGGTTGAACAGATGGCCAAAACCTGTGCTTTTCACTCCTGTTTCTGTTGAGCAATTAAAAGTTTCTGGCTGTTATTCTCCCTTCCCCCCAACGTACAGATTGCAAACATGACAAGAGGTCAAATATCTGCAAGGGAAAAAGGAGTGGAACAACTGTTCCACCGAGCTGCTCTGGCCTCAGCTGGTGTGCAAGCGGACGTGTATTCACCTGAACGAGGACTGGTAATCACCCCACACCGAAGTGAATAATTAGTGTAATAATTACCAGGCTTAAAATGACTCTGCGAGCTGCCCTGTCTCACATTGCCATCATGAATAACAGGTGTTGAAAGTGCCTCGAAGGGACAGAGATTAAAGATTATTTCGTTATCCAGAGTCTCCTTCAGGCACAACTGTCTTGTGTTTTATCCTGTCATCCACAACAAGGGTCGTGTGGGGGCTCATTTTCCTCTGGCTTGGCAGTTTTGGGAGCTGGCCATTTGACAGAGAGTGAATGTTGTTTAATCTGGGAGTGTGGGCCGTCCTTGAGATCCTGGACACTACATGTCCACATAACCTCCAGCTACATGGAGTTAGATACTGGTTATTTTTAGCTGCCACAATGTCTTTTCCTTTTAATTTGAAAAAAACTAAGATACAGACCTACTGAAACAACATGTTTGGTGTGTACTTGTATCACATAAAGAAAATTGTAAAATAAAATAAACAAAAAGTATGTTTAAAAAAAGAAGATGACAAAAAGGCAGGTTTTCAATCCTTGTAATAAATTAAAAATAATCACACACTTATGCTTTTGTAATTTGATGTCAGTGTAACCAGATTTATAATGAGTTTACATCCTCCAATAAAAGAACAGCCTATGTTTTGCTCAGTGATGACCATTTAACAACTTACATTTTCTTATTGAAAGAGTGGGCATTACTTATCTGATTTCCGTGGCAGCCTAGTGGCTGTATGTACTCTCTGTTTTGACTTAAGCAATGAAGCAAGTGAGCCTAGGGGTGTTTGTTCTTGTAAGAATTACTTAAAGACTTGTCAAGATGCCACAACTCGTGCTTCGGTTCCCAGGCTCTTTCAGTGTTTGTTATTCACACTTCCTGTGTGTTTTTGAAATTGCTACAGCAGGTGTAACAGATCTTAGACACAAAGAATTCAATATTTGTTTCTAATGCTTCGCAAAGTGAATTTTGTGTTTTAATTACAGTGGAACTGGAATAGTCCCAATTGTATTACAGGCAGAAGGGTATGAAGGATCATTATATTTCCAGCCATAAAAATGTAGCCTGGAACCGTACTGTCCTGATATTTTTGTGCCAGACAAAGGGATCCAGTTCCATAAATAGCTATTTGTATGGCATTCCTTAGTGTGTCCATTCAGCAATGACTAGAATATGTGAATGTCTATGCAAAATCAAGATAAATGTGCAGTTGAAACAGACATTGGTTGATTACAGCATCAGCATGACATCCTGCACTTTATCTTTTACTGTGGCCTGTTGTCTTATAATGTTGTATCATTAGTTTCCCTGACAATGATTTAGCATTCAGCCATCTACCCCATTGACCTGTGCTGTGTTTAAATGTAACCTTCTTTTACGCCTAGCCATCATTTGTCACCTCTGAGCTGTCAAATACACATAAATTGGACACGACCTGGCATGGCCAGTGACAGGGACACACAGAGGGGCTGCAAAGCAGAGACAGGACAATCAGCTGCATCTATTGCATTAAGATGGTCTGGAAGGTTAGCAAGTTGTTCCTGAAAGATTACCATCTCTAATTTCTTTGGGGATGATGGGACCTTGGTTTTGCTGCCAAGCCTGCTTTTCAGGTCAGGGCCCCCTGAATGTTAACTAAGACCCAGGAGCAGGTCAGCAGGCAGGCCAAGGGACCAGAGGAAAGCCTGCGCCCTGCTCATACACTGGCGGCCAGCAAGTCGTGCAGAAAGTTGCCATCCATCTTTGGCACAATGCTAATGATCCATTCTGGGAGAGGTATGTGGTTAAAAAAGCTATCCAGGTAGTTCTCCACGGGTGCCTCCCTGCTGCTGAGTGCAACACCCACTCTGAAATCTCTGCCAGCTAAAAAGACAGCCTCACTTACCAAAAATTCTCTAGTATTTCTTCAATAGAAAGCAGAACTGTTTGATGTTCTCACAACTGCTCGTCAACCCTCTGGTTGTCTACTTTAAGCTATGCTGCGAGACATTTTCATGTGGTGCCACAAACGACACCTTCTGCTTTCAGTTTTTTAACTTCAACTTTGATCTAAATCATTAAACAGTTTCAACTCCATTTCAAAACTGTGATGAGTACTGCAACTACGTTTCTGCAACTCTTGGAGCCCTACATCACATGTTAAATGCCACTCAAGTGACTTAATATATTGCAAGCAGCTAGACTGCATTCAATAAAGTATATGTCCAATATTGTTCTACTACATTACAGTATTTTAAATTGTGCGTGTATCTATATAACATCAAACTGATACAGACAAGTAAACAATAACAAGTAGTAAACACATTATATCCATGACTATATGTCACAGCTCCACACATTGTGAAATATGTTAAAATACAGTGTGTACAAATTACAAAAAATGTAAATACATTTTTTTTAAGAATCAGCTCCAACTAGCTCTATTTCTTTTTAACTCAGGAAACTTAAAATCCAATTAATACGTTTACATTTTCATCAATTCTATATATATATATATGTATATATATATATATATATACACACACATATGTATTTAGATGCAAAATAGCCCATTATGACACCAATCTACATTTTCATAATAAACCTGATAGTACACCTATGTTTACATGATATACAGTACATAATACATAATACCCACCTATAATAATAAATGGGTCATGCACTTGCACTGAAATAATGTAGGCTTACACCTTGTAGTAAACGTGTGGGTTATTTAGGCTAAGTATAATATATATTTTAAGATCATGTTCTTTACGTTTGATGAGTGAAATATCATTTCCCCTGATCATATAATATTAGATAAAGAAGATAATACACTGTCCCATTCTTCAGAAATGTGCTTGTGTCATTTTATCTTATTTGGCTTACAGTGAAATGGGCAATTAAAAATAACTGTTAATAAATCAGAAGACTGACTCAAGGGAACATTTCATTGGCAGTTCATTATGCAGTCTGGTATTCTCAGATGTTCCGGGCAAATATACAGTGAGACGATAAAGCTGTTATTATGCTCTGGTTCCTTTTTTTATATTTGCATAGCAGAAAGCGCACCATGTGTTTTGAAGATGTTGCCACATGCAAAGGCTAAGCATGTTTTAGAAAAATGCTAGTGTTATTTGTATCAGTACGTCATAACTCACTGGTTTCAGTTCCTGTGACATAAGGTGGCAATCCCTAACGTTTGATTTTCACAACACGAGAATAATCATGTATTCATGTTGTTGATGCTCTGTAATACACAATACACAATACACTGAAGAATGTCCACTATGTATATAATGTTCCGTATACAAACAAATGTGCATGTATAAAAAACATATGCGGTATGGTTCATCTAAATTTCTTAAATGAATTGAATTCATAGCTTTTACGCATCTTCATTGAGTTGTGCTGTCCTCTCTGTTTTCGTGTCTTTCTGAGGTAAATGATGCTTGAACAGCAGGGAGATGGCTTACTGTTAACCATATGGTTTGGTGCAAAGGTCACCAGTGAGGGTTAATATCAAATGCCCAAACATAGACAAGAGGGACCCATGCATATTAATAGCAGTCTATGTGAGTGCGTATTCCTTTGTGCAAAAAATAACAGGAAGATGGCAAACCATTGTTTTATTTAAAAGGACAACAATGTATAAACAGTGTTTTCAGGGCATTGACAGACAATTAATGGATGAGCACCTTCATCACAGTCAATACAAACTATCAGACTAATATGATAAGATAAAAAAGGCATTATTCTATGTTTGCTGAAAATAATGGTACTAATCAGGATAGATTTTTGCAGTCCTCCTGTCAGTTATTAACAAGTCAACAATCTTGTCACAAGATAGACTGAAACAAACTGAACTCATAAAGTTTAAATATGTAAACTTCTCAAAGGGTTACATTAATAAGTGATTTTTCTCCTAGGTATGATTTTTCCACTTTCCTTTGTCGACACTTCTCTTTACATTGAGAGTGAGCGGGACCGGTCTCCCCTCAGCTATAATAAGAAATATTGGCTTTTAACAGCCACTTTAAAGCATATAGACGCTTAAGGCCATTCCAACATTGTGTAAAAGCCTAAAGGGATTTATACACAGTGTAATTTTCCCCTACAAATCTGCAATACGCACCAAAACAACTATCACTTTATGTGAGAATTAGCAAACAGTTATCATTTCTGCAACATAAAAGAGTCCGTGCTAACATGCACTGAAATAATAAAATATTGAAAGGTCTATGAAACATAAATGTGAATTCTTGCTACATCTGTCTCTTGCTAATTGAGTTGCTACCAAGAATGTTAGTACTCTGGAGAATAATTTGTCAGTGCAAAACATCGAATGGACCAATTTATTGGTTGCTGCAGGCTGTAGAGTTCCAACAGTCTTTGATCAACCTTTTTAGGTCAGTATCTCTCGAAATACAGAGAGGAGAATTACACAGCAGAGAAAATATTTCATCTTTTTAAAAGACAAGGAAAAGTACTTTTGTAGTTACAATGTTTGGCTGTAATGGTGAATAAATTCTTTAGCGGGCTTGAAGCCAAAGCGGGGAAAATAGCAGCTTTCGTGCACAATATTTATTGTTTTGTGCAGATGGTAACTTAAACATTTTCATAAAAAAGTGACAGAAAGAGTAATTATAAGTTTTGCTTTTTCTCATCACTCACTGGATGTAAGATGCATGCACTGACAGTTACCGGTAGGCTTTTCTGACACACTGCATAAAAAAGGATCTACTTCAAAGAGTCTCATGTTAGCTGAGGGGTTGATCAATCTTTGAAAGATTGTTGGCATTTTGACAACGGATGTACTAAAGGTTGTTTGATACCTCAGTCAAGTGTCAAAACTCTAGTTTGCCTAAATAATTTTAGAACTCTTTACTGAGTCTTTAAGGTGATTGTCCTTAGTGACCCTAATGTAATGGAAGATTCCCTGTTAATGTATTTTTAGCGCTGTACCTTAATATACATTTTTCAAATCAAATGTGGACCACGTGGACTCAATTAGGCAGTATTTAATTACTTAGTATTTTAATAGTAACAATAAACATGAGCAACGTTTTTTTATTACCTTAATTGACTCCTAACTCTAAACTCTGAACAACATGACCCTCATCTAACAATACCACATGTTTACATTATCATCATACAAACTGTAGTGAGAAAATGTACATTTTCAGTTCATGTTTTATTTTCATTTTAAAATGACAGCATATAAACAGACCCCCTTTATATCTTTTTATCAGGCTCTCTTTTGGACAGTGATGTGAAATGGTTCAACCCGACCGATCCATCATGCCTGGGACATAAATACACTTGATACTTCATTAAGTAATTGCACATGTTGGGGGCCCCACAAGGCAAACAGAGGTACTGCCTAAATAATGGGGACTGCAATACTGAGAAATCAAATAATCATATCCCACATCTGCAGTCCAATGGTGTTCAATTACAGAGTGGATTTTTAAAGATGCTAAATCATTTATCAATATTTATTACCTATAGTAAGTTAACCACACACCTCTTAAAAACTACAAAGTCTTTGTGGCCATTTAGGGAAAGAAAGTCTGTCCTCCAGCTTTTTCTAGATGATTTGAATAAAAGTCAATAAATGCTAACTTATTTGTCTTATTTGTTGGTTAAGTCAATGTTCTTGGCAACCACCCAACAACCTGAGTAGTTCCTCCTTAAAAACCTTTGCTCTGCATTTGTAGAGAAGACTGTGTTTACTATTTGTAAAGACTCTGCTCAAGCACCAGACACCCTGGACCTTGTTACCACAGAAACTGACAACAAATCCTATAGAGACTTTTCACATCACAACATTTTAACATGTGACAGCTGATATAATCAAACAACATTGGAGTTGCTAACATAGTTTTATTGCAAATAAGGGGAAATTTATCATATACCTTAAACAACATATTTTATTGTAATAACTTTATGTGGCAATGCTTGGATTCCATTCCTAATTGATTTAGAATTCTTATTCTAAGATAACAATCACATATAGCAGTTTAGCAGTCTAGAGTAAAGAATCTGATTCTGCTTATGGTCTGGAGCCTCTGAAGGTTGCAGCCCCTGAATTGGGACATAGTTTTTGTTGTTTATACACAAGCATTACATTTTTTGTTTGTCTACAGTAAAGAAAAACTGTAATACAGAATTTACCCCTGGAATTGTCTTGCCAGAAACACAGTTTGTAATACTGCAGACAAATATTGCAATACTTTCATCAATCCCTCACCACTGTGTCACGACCCTCAGCGATCAATGTGACTTAACAAACTTATTAACAGACAGATTTATTTTAATGAAAATCTTCAAGATTACAGCTTTATGAGTACATCTGGCCTTTCTCTCTTAAGCACATTTTGTTATAAAAATGGCCAATAGTGGATGCTGATCAACACGTTATTCCATTTATTATACCTATGGTCCCTTGGTCACATGGCAGGAACAATTGAGTAGTACATTAAAAAATGCTGAATTGGTTTAATTAATTTGGAAAAAGTTGACTTAGCTAGTGGAGGCCTATTCTCCTGTGTCCCTTCAGAAATGCTGTCTCAACACCAGGCCATTGCTTTGTTGGTCTATTCCCATTAATCTCAATGTAGATTTGTTTGAATATATGTCTCCCCTAGTATTCAAATTAATGTAAAGAGTCCTATAGTCTCTTGGTAAAAATCATCCAACACTCAACTGTTATATAGCAACAAACACTTAATATTTCAACCACCATGAACCTAATCACAAAGCAAATATCCACTTAGTGTTTTGTTCATAATACAATCAAACCAAACCTTTATTTAAAAAATAAAACTCAATTCACAAGGCAATCAAAGAAAAAAAAGTCTGAATTATCAGTAGAGTAGACACAATAAAATAAAGCATGTTTTCTTGGAATATATCCACACTCCATAATAGTGAGTAATACAATTAATTTCTACTCAAAACATTTGAACAAGGCCCTCAAGATAAGCTATCAGGTTGTACAGCGCACTGCATCATTATAGCTCACACATGTGTCTCAGAGGACCTTTAATTTGAAAAGTCTGAAAAAAGTCTGTTCCTCCGCTATGAGGTTAAAGAGTGGGTGACAAGTGAAGAAAATCACAGTGAATGCATTAATTAGAGAGACCTAAAAGCATTTTTATCAAATGCTAAGCCATATGGGGATTGTCTTATAAAGGATCTAATAAAGACAGGACAGGTTAATAGAATAAAAGACCTTGAATAGAATGTGTGCTTATACATAAATATCAACCTGATCTCCCATGTAAACGAATCATTAGGATGTAACAATTAAATGTTATGGCAAGAATATCCTTAACAACTGAAATGACCTTCATGTGTTTTGACTGTGAAAATTGGCTTCTTATGCTGTATGTTCACTGATCAAAATGTCAAAGCCTCTGACTTAACTCAACTCACCATTTGAAAGATTCGACATTAAATGCATCAATATTTGCTCAGAGTGAAAAGACCGATTGCATGAAGTTGAATGCTGATATCAAGAATAAATATTTCATGAAGACCTTAATCAGAAAACAGTACACAGACAAAATAACCAGACTGACTGAATCATCTAAACGGTGGCAATCACAAGTGAATATGGAAGGCTCCTGTCCCACCTAGTGATGACTGATGGCCCTTCAGTGGCGATTGAGACAGACGGAACTGATTGAGAGAGCTTATCTTTATGGTGGAGCCATGGAAGTGTTAACAGGATGTGATGGCTTGCGTCCGCCAAGTTGAGCTGGGAAATAAAGCTGTTGGTCCCGGGCTACCTTGCCATCATTCACAGAGGTAATGATCTCTGTCGGGCTCAGAAGTAAGTAGTCTGCCCATGGGTTAGTAAGGGCATGACACAGCGTCACTGACAAGGCAGAGACGAGTATCCCTTGATTTCTAGCAATAGACATGTTTTTCATATGATCTGCACAGCAAGATGACAGCAAAATTAAAATACAGATTTCCCACATTTCTGGTCTGTTCCCATGTCATCACACCACGGCAAGTTTATTAACACAAAGACAAGTGTTTGTGATGACCACATATTATAACTGATGGTGAAGATGATATTCCTTCAAGATTAAAATGGAGGCAAGTGTGTTGTGTGAGTGTTGAAAGGAAGCAGTCAAAGATCTAGCTCCACTCAATTATCTTTAGCAGGATAATTAATCAATTCAGTATGCACATCCAAGTCTCAGAGGCGTCTTTGAGATAATTGTTCTCATTGACTTGAATAATTATTTGTTTGCTGATTTAATCGTTTTTGCATTTGGAAAACAAATGAACTGTGCTGGTACATACTCCAAATTAGTTTTTTTTTATTTTGATAGGTGAACATTCACAAAATGCGCTGTGGAGTATCTATTGATGTTATCGTGAATCCTACAATGCAGAATGTCTTTTGAGAAATTAACTACAACTATATTCAGAATTTATGTCATTATGTGTGTTTTTTAGAACCCTAACCTCAACTTGAAGGTCAATAAAACATGAATTGTTTCTGCCTGGTGGTATCAATACAAACAACACGGAATCACAGGCTTGTATTTCTCAGCTATGAGGTCAGCCCCGGGTAACAGACACAATGTCCTCATATACAGTAATGACTGGCATGTTGTTGGAATCCTCAGTTAGCACCATTATGAGTGAGACCTTATGGCTACTGCAGCAAATGGAACAAATTAAGAGGGTCATCTTAATGGCACTCACTACTATTTATCATGCCGTTTTAAATGTTTTGCTCATTTGTTTCCATTAAATATTTCATCTTCCCTTAAATATTCATTTAACTTCCCCTTTAAATTTTTTACCAGTCTCTTTGCAGTTGCTATCTTTTTGCCTCCCTTTTAGGCTTTGCAATCATAAATAATTATTCATCTACACCCAGAAAGAGATTGCATAAAACATGCACATGAATCCTTTTTGTCTTTTCTCATTAGTGATATACTTCGAGTAGCCTAAATACATCCCGCTACCCCACTTATGGAAATTGGATGGAGAACCTTCCTAATGATTCTGCTTCACAAATAGGTTACAGCTTCCATCTCTGATCCTAAAGTTCATCCCTCCTTTCAACATGAAAGGGGGGGGGGGGGTCTGTGTTGAGATCTGGAGTTCTTGTATTACTTTTAAAAGGAGATACATCCTGCATCAGACAATGTTACTTTACTAGGCTAACATGAACAACAATAGCTGCTCACTGACACTTCATTGTTTATTGACAGGAGAGGTTTACTGTAATGAACAAATCAACACAAACATTACAATAGTATAACAGTCACTAATGCTACTTTGCACTTGCCCTTTCTAACATAACAATATTGCATTGTGGTAGGTGTTTTGCTTAAAAAAGCTCCCTTATTGTCATTTATTATAATTTGTATTTTAAAATTTCACAATTTCATTACTTTAATAAAATGAAATAAAGGAAGGACAAAGTAAAAATCATCACAAAAATCGTCATATGTGGTATTGCTATAACCTGGCTGGCGCAATACATTTATCATGGCTAAACAGACAACATTTGTCTTAATTTGTTAGATAATTGCAACAGGACTCATTAGCAAACAGCACCATGGTGGAAGGTGGAAGGGAAGCATAAACTCTCAATTTGACTGGATTATCCTTTTGTGATGAGGCCTAATGATCCAACAGAGTAAATAGCAACGTTAATTAGAAATTACACTGAATGATCCGCTGCACACAGAGGAGGTATTAGCCAGGCAGCATCATTATATTAGATCTATAGCTGTCTGTATGAGGTCCTTTAGTAAAATGGCAATTATAACCAGCCTCAAAAGAAAAATTATAGCGCATTTGTTGCAGTTGACTCCTTTCAGTTTGGAAGTGAGAGTTGCTGGAAGCTCTTAAAACTAAATAGATGGACATGTTCTATACTCTCCAGAATTATTTATTGGTAAGGCCACACCTGAGGGTTGCCTGCAACCACATTATTTTGAGAATATCACTGTTTAAAAAGGCAGGTAATTTCATTCAATATCATTGCCAATTATAGATAAATTCACCATCTAAATATAAGTCAAAAGCTGGCTCATGTAATTATATTTTCAATTACTGTTACATCTCAGACTTTGCTCCAGTTTGCTTTTCACAGGGGTTTGAGTTATAACAGATTTTTATCAATAAAGGGATCCTCTCAGACTGAAGTGTTTAAGTGAGCATCTGCCTCCACCTAGTGGCAAAGATTAGTCTCTGAAGGTAAATCTTATTGAAGTGATATTGTAACTGTTTCCAAATCAGGTTGCAATCCTATTGGTGGATATAGTATTATCAACAACACTGAATGTATATTACATAGGCTACATTAAACAATTCAAAAGTAAAAAAATTGTTATTGTTATGCAATGATGTGGTCCTTAGTTCTACCAACATCCATGTACATGTTTATTTATAACTGTAGAGAAGAACAAAAAATAAATTAGATTTAAACTTATGTTGACAGTGGACGTCCACACATTTTGAATCAGTCTCATTACTACAACCATGTATACAACATTTATGTCTTTGCATTTAGCAACAAAACATGGGTTGTTTGCAAAGCATTGGATTGAAGCTGCAAGCTGAGAAAATACACAGGACTACCAATTGGCTTACTAATATTGATATCAATCCAAATGTAAAAAGACCAGTGATAGAAGAAGTACTTTTACCTAGGTGCAAATAGGTTACAATGCAAAGTCATTGCGTTAAAAGTTTAGTTTAGCAAAACTGCAGAGGTTTTAGCATCACAATGTACTTTATACAACAATGAGTTTCTGGGTGTTATATTATTGTAAATGGATTATTATAAAAGTGTATTTCAACATTAGGATTTAAATGTGAGCAGTATATTAAAGCTGTAACTCGACAAGGTGAAGCTAAGTAGCTACTGTTTGGTCGTTTAATCAATAACAATGATTGATTTATAAACTGATCATGGGCTTTGGAATCTGTAATTTCTTTTAAATTTAGTAAAATTTAAAATACTTATCTCTAAAATTAAACCATGTAAAATACCAAAAACATGTAGGCTACTTAAGTAACAATGATGATAATAATATTAACAATAATAATAACTTTTTTTTTACATAGTGTCTATCATGAAACCCAAGAATAGGCCTACATTGCTTGAGTAAATGCTTAAACAGACATGACTTGAAGTAAGTACAACTGATGATATGAATATTGCTGATAGTTTTGTGGAATCATAATGTGGGCCTATATTGAAAAATGCAAACCAACTTTTAAGAGATTCGAAGTAATGTTTTAAATGTAAGCAGGTCAACAGATTCTTTAGTGAGAAAGTTCACGGAAGGATCAATAGTAGCAGGGTTTGATCAATTTCAAAAGAGAAGTCAGAAACATTAGAATTAGATATATTTCATGTACGTATATCAACGCCTCTCTAGTAACATGACATATTTTACTACTTAACTAGCCTACACTTGGAGAGATAGTTTTAACTTGTGAGAAACTAAACAGAAGAGATATGTTTACAATTTAAAACATGCATCGCAAGATGAGGCAATTTAAAACAATATTTTTCACATGGTTAAAACAATGGCCTACCAAAATGAGAAGAAAAAAAATGAATCGTAATTTTGTAGTGTACTGTGCTTAAGAAATGAACGTCACTAGCTGTCTGGTAACAGAATGTGGCCGGTTATATTAATTCAATTAAAAATAATAGTGTCAAATCATAACATATAAACATATAAATATATATATATATATATATATATATATATATATATATATATATATATATATATATATATATATATATATATATATATATATATATAGACACACACACACACACACACACACCACATACATTACATTCACTTACTTTTGGACTCGAATGACACATTATATATTGTGTAAAACCATAGCCTGTATATAAAACTAGCTAGTGTAAAGCGACTCGTTGTTTGTTTGATTTAAGTTTATATAATACAACTATTTTTTATTATTTAAAGTCATACTTTTTTTTTTTATCATTATAGGCTTTGCGTCTGAAATGTTATATATTTGAATGTATTTTTTAAATAAAGATTAAAAAAAAAAAAGGAAAAAAAAACGCACAGGAGATTGATTTCGGTGTTGGACCCGTCCTCATACACTGTCGGGACCCGGCTAGTTAAATCAGCGGATACTGAATTGATACGTTATATGGAACATATCCATGGAATGGTTGTCCTAACGTTATGTCGTAGCTAGTTGACAACTTGCTAGCTTGGTGGTATGGATTAATCACAGGCCGGCGTTAGATGGACATTGGACATGGACAACATACGCTTGTCTTTTTCTGTGGCCAAGTTAGTTAGCTAGCTAACTGTAACGTTAGCTCATAAGCTAGTGTGACTGACGTTACATCCGCAAGAGACATACTGACTTGGCGGAAGGAAGGCAAGGAAAGCAGAAAAAGTTACCTTGAAGGAAGGGAGGAAATTATTAAGTAGTACCGCTGCTTATGCAAAGCTAGCATACTTCTTGGTCTCTCGAGTTTACCCATTGTGACGCATTTAGAAACGGTCTGATCTGTGCACACTGTGTGACATATAACACTTGGTTAGCTAGCTAGCTAGCTGTCAACAACAACAGTCCTCTTGGCTAGCTGTGTAGCGGACGAGAGCTAGCACGCTAGCCACAAACTTTGAAAGAACTTGTGTATTGCTAGCTAAAGCAGTTCTCTGACTGGTTAACTTGCAAACCTGTGTTTTAACGGTTCATTGTCGGACTCTTTTCCTCTTATCCGCTCTGGCACTAGGGCGACAGGAGAAATTCATGGCATCGGATGTGATTGAGAGTGAAGCGGTGCTGAAGGGTGTAAGTGATATGAATTTGAACAATAGCAGCCCAGGTTTTGTCACACCCAGGAGGACTCATGAAGAGCTGAGTCACAGACAGACGTCTAGTCCCTCATCTTCTGGAGTATCGGGAGAAGGTGACGAGTTAGAAAATAGCACAGCTTCAACAGTCGAAAATGGCGAAGAGGCACTTCAACAGAGTCCAACCAAGACAAGAGGTACGCCACAGGAAAGGAAAACTCCAGACAATGAACAGAAACAGCCGGGAGCAAGAAGCTCAACCCCAGTAAGCCTACCCCAGCCACGCTCGCCAACTGGACCCATTGGAAGGTCTGTAAATGAAACCTTACATTTTAAGGCTTGGCCTACACTTAGGCAACATAACAACATAGAAGCTAGTTTGGTTTCAACTCTCCATTGCAAGAATACTTTTCTCCCAGACTCCAGCACCTGAACCAGATGGCTACCAATGTTCAAGTGAGAGAATGTTTTCCATTGCAGTAGATTTGAAAGCCCAGCGGTTATTCAGCGTTAATGCGAAAATCACTGCTAATTGCCACAATTTGCTTTGTTCAGCTGCAAAAATAAGAGCAAACAGAACTTTCCTTACAGTAAAAACTTAACAATTTGACGCAAAAAACAAAAAGGTCTATTAAACATACAGTTTACTGACAGTTTTCAAAACCAATGCTTAGCCAACAAACAGGCATTAATACCAAAGGAGGAGTACCGTGCATATCCTTGCCAAATCTTTTCAATGCCTGTATATGTAGCTTGGCCAAACAGCAGGAAAAGTAGAAGGTAGACTGAGGCTGGTGACATTTATTGCCTGAACATTGTAGAGGGGGTGGAGGACACTAACAGTAAGACCTGTACAATATAAACCTTTTTTTGTCCACACTAGGATCTCAAAAAATACTAAAGAGTTAAATTAACATTTCTCTGGCACAATCTAAACCGAAACTATAAGCTTTGGGAAAATGGCTATTTTTGCACAGGTGTAACTGTCTGCGTCAACCTCTGTAGGTTATATTTAGCAACATCAGTGGGCAGCTGAGCAGCATCACATGCACAGAGCATCATTTAACAGACCTTTGACAAACTTATTAATTGTCTGGAAATGCTGTGCTTCTGCCTTTTTAATCTTCACATAGAGTAACCAGCAGTTTTATTGACAAAAGAATTAGAGATTTAAAATGGACCCCTCTGAACTTTATCTGACAGAGACCGATTAGTTTAGAGACTGTTGTAAACGGGACCATGCCAGGTGAACTTAAGGCTTTCTTGCAGTCGGTCCAACCAGCTTGCACTGTATCGCTAGTATAAATTCAAATAAAGCACGGTACCCCACCCTTTTCATTATAAAGATTGGACATAAGAAGAGTTTAAATTGGTAGACACTGCAATGATGTGAGTATCAAATAATATCCCTGTCAAGAGATAGAGAGAGAGATAAAATGAGCATTAAAAACAACTTCTCATTTAACATTTTGGTCAAAACTCTCAGGACTGATCTGCTGCTTAATTCAACTCACAACTAAGTGCTTTATTATTATTATTTTATTATTATATAACTGTCACTTATTTTTCCATTCGACTCCCTAAATGTCCTCTCTCTCTTGGATTTCAAATGTAATATGGGGATTAGCACTGTACATACGTTGAGCAAACAGCTAAGGCATAAACTTTTTGAAATCTTGTGTACCAAGACTGCCTGGAATGTTTTTGTGTCTGGGAGTACAAATACAGTTGGGTATGTGATTAATGCATCAAAGGAAGCTCTGTACAGCAAAGATACAGATACCATGATCAGCATTAGTGAGTGGCTGGCCTTATGGTTAATAAACTAAGACTTTAACACAAGCTTGTAAGCCTTCAAATAGCCAGTGATCTGATTATGTGGCCAGTTGCAAGCTCAAACACTTGAGGCAATTCTCGCTCAACATGCAGGACTGTGAATTATGTATTGATTAGCACGGTAAAACAAAGCAGCCAATAGCTGCTACAACATGTCCAATCAAAGTATTTGATAAGTTGAAAAAGGGAATACGCCCACATCATCTTTGAGGACTGAAGAACATAATGCGTGGCATAAAAAAATAAATGTTAAGTGATGCAAACTGAGGAGTAAGTTTAGCAGTATTGAATTTGGGTGTTAGTGAAAGAAATCGGTCAGTGAAGTTATATTGTTATATTGAGATCAAAGGACTGACTCGGTTTACATTAAGTAGCAAAAAAAGCCACAAATAATGGTTACATCAGATTTCAAATGATCTACAAATCTGGAAAGGTTCATTGGGACAGTCAGTAGAGGCTGCTGTTGGACCACCATAGGGAAGTTATTATGACCATCACATCATCAGTAGAGCTTATATAGATCATTTATTTAGACTGTTTTAGGAATGATATTTTATATTTCTCCTTTTAATCCTTTAAAATCCCATCAACCTTTTCCAGTAATGTGTTGTATTTTCTCAACATAGCCTATCCTATTCAGAACATACATATTCCCACCCTTGTTTCCAGATTGTATAATCATGTGCTTCTGTGCAGCTTTAGTCAAGTGTATTATGCAGCATTCCATCACTGTCCTCATCCATATCAGCTAACTTTGTTTTAGTTGCTGATGTATTAACCAAAGAAAAATATTGCCTTTGATTCCTGGTCTACATTCTCGCCATAATCCTTTTGAGGATTGTTGAAGTCACAAGAAGCCGTTGTCAGGCAACTAGTTATGTGTTTGGTTTGTTTCGGATAATCTCTGCTGGCCCTGCCCTTGATTTAAATTTTTTTTTTTTCTTTCGAATTGTGCAGTAGGCCTGCAAGATATTAATCACATGAATTATCACATGTTTTTTACATTGGGATTGATATCACGATTCTCTGCCACGATTTTTTTGACCATGACGAAACACATTGGCAGTACCAAACATAGATCAACTATAGCACGTTGCGCATCACCACAAGTCTGTAAACATAGAGGTTTCAATGAAGAGAAGGGAGAGCATCTCAGCGCTTGGAGCACTTTAAAACCTATTTTATTCAGTCTATGTTTAAAACTCACAAAGGAAAGTAGAAGCGTTTGTGGTGCGGTTGGCTCGTAAAATTAAATGAAGAAAAATCAGTTATTTAAAAAGGAAATCGTGAACAGGGTGAATCAAGTTGAGATTTTATAACGATTAATTGTGCAGGCCTTATCTGCAGTACAAGAGGGATTGTTAACAATTCAATGTCATTAAACATAAAAGATGTTATAACCTTTTTGTGTTTTCATTCCCAGCCTGGAGCGCCAAGAGTCCGTTGCCACAACAGAAGCTCGCCTGAGAATGGAAGGAGTTGAACTTAAGGAAGAGTGGCAGGATGAGGACTTTCCACGGTATTGTTGATCCCTAATGACACCGCTTTGTTTCACATGTTTGTGTGTTGAAAGTCGCATGCAAATAAGTCTACTGAAGGCATGATCACCTGCTGTTTGGATGTTAGGCCCCTACCGGAGGAAGAGGAGCTTGAAGATGAGCTTTTTGGAACCTCGGAAGAGATGGACCCTGGTAATGAAAAAAGAATCAACATACGTTGCTTTGCAATATTCAAGAACATGTTCACATTTTGAACACACAAGTCTGTTTTAAAACTCACATGACCGTATGTACATTGAGAGAGTTATTGGTCACTGTAAACATTCTAGTTTATTATATTCTATGCAAAAACTGTATTCAAAGAGGGACTTTTGTTGTTAAAGACTAACATTGGA
Organism: Etheostoma cragini; assembly: GCF_013103735.1. Taxonomy (NCBI): domain Eukaryota; kingdom Metazoa; phylum Chordata; class Actinopteri; order Perciformes; family Percidae; genus Etheostoma; species Etheostoma cragini. The sequence goes on from NC_048414.1 coordinate 11,279,304, forward strand.
AGATGCCACTTGAACTCTGGTGAAAAAGAGGACTCATAGTAGCTTTGGCAGAATACTCAATAATGTATTATAATAGATTTGAAAAACCCAGGACCTACACTTTCAATAGTTTACAAAGTTTATAACTACTGATGATCTAACCCTAGGCTATGCAATGGACCATGGCAAGAAGGCCAAGAAGAAGCTTGCAGCTCCGGACATCAGTCTTACACTGGACCACAGTGAAGGCTCTCTTCTCTCTGATGAGCTGGATGAAAGTACAGAGCTGGACCTCGACGACATAGACACACCTTCAGACAACAGTAATGAGTTTGAATGGGAAGGTAAGAACATTAGATCATGCAATGACAATAGCAGTTTCAATACTTAGTATCTTTTAAGCCTGTGTGTTGTGGAATTTGTTTTATCAATAATGAAAGTTCAAAAAGTAAAGTATAGAGTGACTCCATGGTTGTGTAATTTATTCATGAAAAGATTTACCCTTTTTGGCTTGAAACACAGAAACGGATGTGTTACCAGACCTCAGTCTTTTATTTCCTGGTTTTTGAATGCATTTTTATTTTATTTTTTCTGATGTCACAGGTTGGGGTAGGCAGCTAACAGTGTGTTAAGTGTAGTTAAAATGTGCTTTGTTGTTTTTGTGTTTCCACAATGCTGCCTCCCTCTTTCTCACTTGGAAGAATTGTTTCCATTCTCAGCCTGGAAACAGGCTGCAGGCCAGCAACAGGTTTCTATCTTTCTCATGGTAAGGTCTCTTGGACAGCCCCCATTTAGTTCTGAGAACCATGAGTCAATCAACTCCTATTGTCCAGATTATGTTCTGTCTTCAGTTGTTTAAACAAATCATGGGGAGGTTTTTTGTTTTTTGTACACTTCATTTTCAGTTGCTGTTTTTATGCATGTCATTTTCCTTTCCTTGAAATGTTCCTCGGTTTGAGGAAGCAATCGATAGCAACCTGTGTGTGTTAAAAAGTGGTTTAATCTGCACAGTAAGGCCGCGATCAGACAGAGAGCGTTTGCACGTTGCAAAACTTTAATCTCATTGAAAACATAGGACAAAAAGTCGCCCCAGGCTAATTTAGTGTGTCATATCTTACAAGATATCACACATCAATTGCTGAATCCATTTATAGCCTATAGATACTCTATGTGGCCTTTTTAATTGGACATGCATTGCTATGGCATTTTACCGCTTGGATCTTAAATAACGGGGTAAACGATTAATTTGGTAGATTATTTCATGTCCATGCTAAATCTGTTACATGGCTCATACAGTGCTCTAAAGAAGAACCGGAGAGCTTTGTTTAATGTGGTGTATAGCGGAAATGGGATGCTCACAGACAGATCCTCAAAAGTGTGTTGATGTGATTTGGTTGCACTATTCACTCATTTTTGATTCTGCTTGTTGCATGCTTGACCTACATGATCATTGCATCATTTGATGTATACATGATGCTCAGAATTACACATTGTGCACATCATGTAGCTCTCCTTTCAGCAGTGTTTGTTGACATATTTATGTCCCATGCAGGGAACAATCGCAGGGTTTTCCCCAGGAAATTTCATCAGGTATTTGTAAATGCTGAGCTCAAGCAAAAGGGCAGTTGAGATGTGATTGTTGGGTGTTAATTCAGAGAGAAAGCATGTCATCCAGATACAAAAGAAAAATGCCAAGAATTCAATGTAATGTTTAATAGAAAGCATGTGATTGAGACGTTCAATCATGAATCATTGAGTGATCTAAACAATTAATGAATCATTTGTTCAACATAGATCTGGTAACATTGGAAAGCCCGCTTATTCATTATGGGTGAAGTAGCCAAGCTGTGGCTTTAAAATGCCTCCTCTCCTTTAGATGATCTCCCCAAGCCGAAAACCACACAAGTCCTACAGAAGGGCGTGGAGTCCGTCCAGGAGTTCTCCTCCTCGGAGGAGAGGGAGGAGGGTCGACGCTGGAGGGTGTTTCGTTTCGGAGACCAGGAACACAGAGTGGACATGAAGGCCATCGAGCCATACAAAAAGGTTATCAGCCACGGAGGTCAGTGGCACGTGTACACACACAAATACATAATTTCAAGTATGTCTACAGTAGGCATACTGTAGACATGCTTGAAATTATGTATTTGTGTGTTTGATGAACAAGCAATATTGCATTTGTGTTTGAAAGAAGTTGATGTCAGTCTGTTTATTCATAGTATGAAAGAAAAAAAAGTTTGACAGTAAAAATAGTCTCTTGATACTGAAATTTTCATGTATTTGTTTTTCACTGCAGGTTACTATGGCGATGGATTGAATGCCATAATTGTGTTCGCTGTGTGTTTCATGCCGGAGAGCAATCAACCAAATTACAGATACATCATGGACAATTTATTCAAGTGAGTGTTTGTTTGATTTTGTCTGGCCTTGTGAGTGAACATTTCTGAACCAGCGCTGATGTCGTTTTCCTGTTTCCTTCAGGTATGTCATCGGCACGCTGGAGCTTTTGGTTGCTGAGAACTATATGATTGTGTATTTGAATGGGGCAACCTCTCGGAAAAAGATGCCAACTGTCGGCTGGCTCAGAAGGTGTTATCAACAGATTGATAGGAGGTGAGTCCGAGTGGCCGCTACGCTCAAAAAACGAGCAGTTCTTTCAACAAATGCAGGGCACCAGGCCAATCCTAAGAACAGCTGCATCATGTGTCATATGTGATGAAATTGTTGACATCTTCTCTCTTTTTTTTTTGTTGCACAGGTTAAGGAAGAACTTGAAGTCTATGATAATTGTCCATCCCTCTTGGTTTATTCGCACCCTGCTGGCAATCACAAAACCTTTTATAAGGTAACTTTAATGTTTACTCTGCTAGAATGATGAACTGAAGACCTTTTCCGGTAACCTGTAGATTCTGACATTTCCTGCTTTATTAATGTATTCATTTATTTTTCCACAGCTCCAAATTTAGTCAGAAAATCAAGTATGTGTTCAGCTTGACAGACCTTGCAGAACTGGTCCCAATGGAGTATGTGTCCATACCAGATTGCATCAAACAGTAAGTATTCTTCACTCAAACACATCAGAACTGTTCAACCTCTTTTTAAGGCAAGACAAAGGTCCTGTTAAAAGACACAATATGTAGGTGTCCGCAAGCTAATAAATATAAAGTGATTCTTTACCTACACTTGAGTGAGGAAAAGTTGTTTGGGTTCAAGTCTAATACTTAAGTAAGCACTCACATGTTTTAGCTGTGCCGTGGAGCAATGCATGAATTGAATTAGTCAATAAATAAACCATGACCACATGAGTAGAGGTCACCTTCCTTTTCTACAAGTCTCATCCAATATCCACCAAACTTTGTACAAATTAGAATTAAACAGTTAGAAAAAAAAATTGCGTTGACGTGCCTTGTTGTTTTGTCTTTAATTGGTTCCCAAATTCTAGTAGGTATTTGAGTAATGTTTTGTGCAAACACAGGATCAGCTCTTACTGATCCTCCAACTTTGGTTAGATTTCATCTGTAGGGGATGCTACAGCATCATTCGGCTTTTACTGGGTGGCCAGTGTAGGCAAGATGTTGATATTTTGCACAATTCTTCTTCTTTCAAAGACCTAATATTCCCAGGGAAGATTTGGGTTTTTCCAAAACCATGGACACTGTCTTCCCATAGGCATGATTGTCTTACTTACTTACACTATATATATTCTGATGGAGAAACGATTCAAATGCAAACTACAAATATCTAAATATTTTATTTTAGCATAAAATAGCCTTGCACTGTGAGTTCTTTTAAAACTTCAAGGGTTACTGAAAATTGCATCTAGATAATTTCATCCTAGAAACCGCTATTAAAGAATACATTGGTCATGTCCTCATGTTAACCCCTATTGATACACAGAACTACTGAGCTCATGCTGAGAGATTGCTCGTGCAGTATTTGTCCTTGTTTGGACTTAACCTGAGTTAGGTCATTTGAAAGACTTGAGGGAAAATACTTCTAATTTTATCAAATGTTTTTGCTCTTTTCTATGTCTGGTTGCTGTTGGCTGTGTAATTTTTCTTTCCTTAATTCCATTTCCCTGCCCCCTCTTAAGGTTTGACGACGAAAAAAATAGGAAAAGCCCTAAAAGGTATATGCACTTTCACCCAGGGTCGGCCTCAGCAATTCTTTTGCATTTCACAAAACTAATAACAAAATTATCTGATGGCTTTCAGAAATGCACCAATACACCTCATTCCGTCCCACGTGTTTGTACTTGGATAATTTGCAGTTACCTTCTGGCCAAAATCAACACCCCACCCACCCCCCCTCTCAGTAGATTTAGAACGGTCCCTTAAATCCAGGCTGAGAAGCTGTTTGATTTCCAAAAATAGGTGGCTTGGTGATTGTTTAACCAACTAAAACCCATTTCTGAGCCAATTCTGTGAAGTTCATTTCAAAGTTGATTCTTGTTAAATGTGTTCTCTATTTATTGCCTCGAGATAATATCAGCTATGTGTATGTGGTTTAAAACGTACCATGTACCTTTTTGTAGCCCACTTTATACCCAAGATACTGTCTCTACTGTAATGCAATTATTGATTTATATCAAGAACAAGTTAGAATAGTTTTGAGGTAAAAGATTGTGTTGTTGCTTTCTGATATTAAAGTTGGGGCCTTAGGTAGCTCTTACTTGCATGTGTCTTTAAAAAAAAAAAAAAAAAACAGGTTTAGAATTTGATGTGGTTTATGATGGGTAAGTTTGTTCATGTTTGTACAACTCAATGGGTGGAACTACAAGGAAGTTGCTTGTCTTAGTCACTGTGATTCTGTGGTTGCACTGTAACCATGTCCTCACATGGTTCCCCTCAGTAACTTGTCCTCACTGAACACTCGGCTTGTCCACTCTCACAGCTCTGCATGACTCACTGCATACCCATTCACTGCTGATGTTTAGGTTTTGCCACAAACCTTGGTCAGCCTTTTTCATGCACACAGAAATGTTCTACTCTATACTAATAAGTGGTAGGTGTGAGGTTCTTAATTTGCAGATATATCATGGCATGTTAGACCATTAGAAAAGTCCGAACGGTGGGGTTGCACAAGTGACTCTTTTAGTTCCTCTTCTGTCGTTAGGGGCATGAGTTCCTAAGTTGATCGGCAAACTTGCCAGACAGATGCAGTGAAACGCCACACGTTGCCATGGAGTTCTTTCTGGCAATGTCAACAAAAATTGCACAGAGGTTGCACCCATCACATGGCTATTGGTTGTAACATATAGTTCACAATCACAGATTTGCAAAAGATTGTATAACCTGTTTGCACATGCATATGCATTTTCTTATTGCACAACCTCTACGACTATTTTCAGTATGTGCTGCAGATAAAAGCCGTCTGCGTCCTAACATTGATTTTGGTCTTATGCAGTACATATTACAAGTTGACATCAGTGCATTTGTCTTGCAAGGTGTCAAGGGAAGTAAGAACCTTATAATAATACAACTGATAATAGTGGTTTGTATTGCCCATGTAGTAAAAGTGCTTTCAGTAGAAAGAGCTTGGGTAATATTAGGCATTCAGTTGTATGCTGAAAAGTCTGGTATGTAAAAAAAAAAAAAAGAAGAAGAAAGAAATATTCTCTCAGAATTCCCTTTGCAATGGTGTAAAATTAATTACTTCATTCCAGGATGTTATTAAATGAAATGTGTGTTTATGGGCAGTTTAGTAGCCTGTTATTGTCTTAGCCTGGTTAGATGACATCCCGTCCCAGTCACACAGATGTCTGACGATTGAATTTGTTTGCAGAATCGACCAGGACATGCATGGCAAACTGGAGGTCGCAGCTGCTGCTGTTCCAGAGTGACTCTGCTCACACTGCAAGATGTGGAGGAGAATGTTTCAAACTGCCACTCTGTTTGTTCTGGACAACGTGACTGAAGACTTAGCTCAAGAAAGTGCCTTTTAGAAACTGTGCTGCCTGTTACATTGTGGAACTTTTTACAGCTTGATCTTCATCATTTTTCCACATGCTGTCTGAAATGTTTTTAATCCTTGTTTTTGTTTTTCAATGTACTGCCGATTTATCATGTCAAACATAGCTTGTTGGTGTTTCCTAGTTAAAGGTGTTTGCCAGTTATTGTTGTATCTACACATTATTTAAGGCACTCTGTTACAAATGGTTGATGCATGTTCTACTTTATTACATTTAAATATATATTTATATTCATAAGGTGACTGGAGAGAAATTAATATATTTTTATGGTTGCTCTGATTTTTAAACTGCATTTTAGGTTTTCTGACCCATCGAGTTGCATTTTATAGAACAAGTTTTGACAGCACCTTTTTCACTGTTCACCGCTGATGTTATCTATCAAAATCCTGCCTGGGGAAAATAAAGTTCTTTTTTGCCCCTCACTTAAATGTGCCCTCTGACTTGTAAAGGGAGAACATTTGTGAGAGCAACAATCTGAAGCAAAGGTGTAGGTCTTAATGTAACATTTCCTCCAAGTAAAGTCATGGATCCACATCATTGTTTTGTATTTTTTTTTAATTCTATTTACTACCAGTTTTGCAGTGGTAACCATATATATAAAATATACAGCAGCACTTAAAGTGTATAGTATGTATTTAGTATAATGCAAAGAATATATAAGAACTACGTAAGAGCATAACAACATAGTGACATAACACATAACATTTTTTTACATTTAATTTTAAGATGGATAACAAAAGATATACAAATATTTTCAAGACATTTCAATGGAAAAGCCCTGCAATATATAATAAATTATTGTGATTTCTATATTTACCTATTCTAACTACAAACTGTTGCCTTAATACATTATATTTTAAGTTTCAAATGATGGAATGTTGATCTGTTAACAGTGGCTCATGGATTTAAAGCTTTGAAACGCAGAATGGACTCCATACATCTAATAGCAATATCATCAACCTCAGGATCAAACTTATTTCCAAAGAGTTGTTGTTGTCTCAGGAGCCATGGAAGGTCACCAACTCCGTAAACACAAACCGCTCTTCTGTAAGTGCCAGTGCAAGGATAGTACGGGGCTCCATTTTCCACATCTCCTGCTAAATAGCTCCATTTCACCACACGAGCGAGGGCTTGCATGTCTGACGTATCATACTTGATGTTGGCAGGCATTGACCCAGGAACAGAGGGCATCCTTTGTAGACTGGCCCAAAAGTGCTCATCAGGGCTGTATGTGTCCCTCTCCCACTCCCGAAGTTGCTGAACCAGTTTGTCCTGCATCACATGTTTCACAAAGGCTCTTGTGACCACAATGTAAGCATTTCCACTGAACATTGGGCTTCTAATGGGTGGAGGACTTTTTCTCACATTTGTCCTGATAACAGTGTTTGTTACGTTGAAGTGATACTGCCAACGGCTTTTCTTATAGTCATTGGTGGCCTCAGACTCCATGCTGTTTCGCCCATGCAGGGCCTTCAGTGCCTGAACCATCTCTCCATTGGTTTTGATGGGGAAGTCTGTCCCGCAAGTGTTAAGCAGGTATCTCCACTGGACATGTGAGTTCAGTAGATCTTTCATGCAGTTCAGATCTGCCTGCACCCGGGACCATGAGGCATATACCACTCTTTCTAATTTACTGGCTATAAACACATTAGAAAAGCAGGAAACAATTGCCTCCACAGCCTTCAGAAATTCTTCAGAGGATTTCTGGTCCACATGCACACAGTAGATGTTCTGAGGAGTGTAAACAGCTCGTAGAAGTCGCTCAAACATCTCAATCTTGTCATGGATCACCATGGAATAGGCAATGGGAAAATCCTTCTCCTCTTGACTCAGAGGTGCTGTAAGGAAACCTCTGTTTTTAATGTAAGATGGACAATCCTCAGTCATATTAAGGTAGAAGTCCTCAGATAAACGATGCCGTCTTTTCCTGGATGCCAGAAGAACTTCTAATTCGCCTTGCCTGCCCTCAACGTCTCCACTGATGATAGCCGAGCAGCCAGGCAGATCAATAAAGAACTGCTGTGGTATGAGATCAGACGATGACTGCCTGTTTGAGCCAGCTTCCCAAACGACAAAAGAAAAGAACGTACCCATGAGGAAGAGAGACAGGGTCCTCAATATCTTGCTCCTCAACAACCTTGTGAAAATCATTTTTCTTGTTCAAGGTGACTACAACACACACTTCAGTGCGAGTTACAATTTGATCAGTGCAGTGGGGCTTCAGTTAATAATAAACTCAAGAGGAATCAACCCACTAGGTGTGTCAAACTAAGGCGTGGAAGGAAAGCTCACACAAACATTTGCAATACTATTTTATGAAACTATATATACACATAGTCTCAGTAGTTATAATGTAGCCAGTTTTAAAGGTGCAGTAAGGGCATCAAGTATAAATTGTTTTATTTAATTTACATTTATATTTACAAAAAATCATGCAGATTTCAGTTATTATACATCATCTCACTATTTTACAATTATCTCTTTAATATTAAGTAAAAAAGAAAAGAAAAACGAGTACATACGTACAATACATATATGTATTTTTCCAAATGCCTCAACTAAGAATGTGCATTGTACAGGTACAGGCACTCTGTAAAGTAGAATAAACACAAACTCAAAAAGCAACATACCAAAGCCTAAAACCACTACCGTGAAATGTCTACTAAACATTAACTAAACTATTTTGAATTCACCTGTCGGCCTTGATATTGTGAGCATCCATAACACATTCCTTATCCCTATATGCTCTGGTATGAATGTATCTAAGATTGATTGAGACAAGTGTTCTCATCCACACCCCGGTCTGCATCTGTGTCCTGCTCATGGATAAAGCTGTAGCGTCGATAAACTGATCCCCCTCTACTGGTGTACACCACATCCACCTCGTCTCCACTGTCCGGCTCAGGAACACCGTGGGGCATGTTGATGCTGGCACTGCCACTCAGTCTCTCATAGCTTTGTCCCCAGCAAAGTCTCTTCCTGGCATGAGCCTTGACCAAGGCAAACACAGCCAGAGCCAACCCCAGTGCTAGCAGCAATGCAATAGGCAAGCCAGCCGAGGTGTGCTTCAGAGCTCTAGACGACACATTCAGGTCTGTTACCTGATTGTCTCCTGACTTGGGTCGGGGGGCCTCCACACACAGAGCTAGAACAAAAAAACTGGCTTTAGTAGATGGACGCATTTAAACAAGTCTATGTTTCTTATGATAGACAGGGTCCTTACCTGAGCGGCTGTCACAGACACAGCAATCTGTGTCATTCCCTCCAGCCTGACAGCAGTGGGCACAGCGGTTCTCCACAGCATGAAGAGCAGCGTCACGGTGACAGGTCAGACACTGGTCAGTTCTGGGGCCGGTGCAATGCCTACACGAGCTGTTACATGGCTCACAGGTTTCCTACAACGGTACAATTTCACAAATAATTGTTCGGGCACATAAAATAAAAACATGCCAGTTGTAGCAATGTGGACTGTTTGGAACAGAGAGTGAAAATGTATTTGCTCCATAATATAAAACACTTTAAAATCTTACAGATTACTTTATAGCATTACCAACGCATCGTTAATAAAAATAAAAAAAAAGGTGAAATGAAATACCATTAGTTCATTTGATGACATAGTTAACTCTTGAGAACTGTGTGGTTGTGGTTTGATTACAGTGGCCAACTTAAACAAACAACACCACATTCACATTGTGTCATAAAAAATGGCTACATCCTTATTGGTGCACAGATGTGACATTACATTTTTACAGATGAATTTAAACTAGTACGAAGGGCCCAGACAAAAACTGATATTTCTATTGTGAAATAATCAAAACTACAGTACAGTACACCCACTATTACAATGTATAGCAGTGCACTGATTTTGCGAGAAATTAATGCTTGAAAAATACGTCTTGCCTTTAAATCATAAATAAAAAATAAATTACAATAATTAAAGCAATATGGTATATGGCTAGTAGCCAAGAGCGCACCTTTTCCGAAAAGTATTGTCCCTCCTTACAACGCGGATAACACACATTGTCCTTTAAAGTGCTGCCCCAGTCACACGTCACACATCCCTGAGGCGAGGCATCTGCAAACACACATACTAAATGATCTCAGACTTAACGTTAAAGGGAAAGTCCAATATTGACACACTGAAAGGATGTTTACAGTATGTGTAGGAGACAAAATTATTGACAAATTAGGTATTACAGAGCTGTAGTTGGCTCCCTTATCTGTACCTGTGCAGGTCTGACAACTGGTGTGGCACTGCTTGCAGACGTCATTGAGCTGATAGAAGCGGTGTGGGCAGTGCTCAACACACAGCTTGGTGCCTTGCAGCTCCAGAAGAGGAGGTGGACAGGCCCTGCAAGACTCTGGCCCTGGTCCTGTACACAGCTCACAGGAGTGGTCACATTTCTTACAGTGGGAGCCCTCTTTGTAATATCTGAAGAAATGCATGGAATTATCAAAACTAACCTGTCAGACACATACTCAGTTTTTATTTTATTTGTAGACATCATTTCTATGGACATAAGTAAATAGGTTTTCAGAGGAAGTTGCTCAGACCATTAACCAAAGTTGTATTTCATCACAAAGTAAATATTTCGAGACAATAACAGAGCCTTCTTTGTTGTACCCTGTAGGACAATGAGTGACACAGAGTTGAAGGAGACGCAAGTATCCTGGAGAGCAAGAGAGGCAATCTTTAGGCGATGCCCCGTTGCAGGTGGAACAGGCGTGATTACAAGGCATGCAGACACCCAGCTCTGTTCCGTCAGCATCCTGCTTTGTGTCGTATGTACCAGCCAGACACTCACTCACACAGGTGCTGTCTGAAAAAAAAGCAATATTATATTCCCAAGTTAGTACACACTCTTTTTTTTTACTTCTTTTGTTTTCTGTACTGTTCATCTGGACCCTTTTATGGCACTTGATAAAAATTAAGTCACATGAGAATCCTGGTTCTTATCATTTATGATTCAGAATTGATTTAAAAAAATAAAATCTATTTTTGGATTTACCTTAGTTAATATCTTTAAATTGATGCAACTTAAACTGGACTCATTTCAGTGCTTACACTTAAACAAAATCCATAGTTTTTCTTATAAAAAACATTCTGAAGGCACCAAATAATTAAAATTGAAAGTGATATGACATTTTTAAATGTTTTCAATTTTCCAAGTAAGCACATATAAACTTAGACTTAGGAGTACATTGCCATCATAAAACTATCCAGCTGTTGTTGTTAACTGTTAATCAGTTACATGCAGCTGTTTAAGCAAAACTAAAATTCTGAATGTTATATGTAATATTTCACAGGAAGGTACACTGAGGGCAGCAACTTCTAACACTCAATAACAAAATCTATTACTTATTAATTCCATTATCTGTCATCAAGGTTAAAAATGTTATAACTTTTATCAAGTTCCTGAAGAGCTAAAAGTTCGGAGATACATGGTTTAGCTTTGAAAAATATTCCAGCATTTTACATACACTTTAAAAAAGAAAATCGGCCTAAATTTTAATTTAGGTTACACCCTGAACCACATGGTATGCCGCTTTACATTTAGGGTAAAAATGCTCACTATAAAGGTATTTGGGGATGGCACAGGTCTGGCATTGATTGTTGCCCGGCCCATCACAAGAATAACAGTGTCGGTGGCAACCCATGCAGGTGAACTGGTTGTCGTGTAGGTAGGTCCTTGGTGGGCAGTCCGTATCACCCGTCACGCCACACAACAGTGTGTTTGGATCCAGCACGAGTCCCTTCTCGCACTGTGTGCACTGGTTTGCACCTGGGCCAGAACAGCTCATGCAAGTCTGGTGGCACTCTGCACATCAAACAAATCAGACTGATTCAGTTAAAAGTCATATAAATGTATTTACAAAAGAGGGTGTGATCCCCACATGAAACATCACCATGTTTTAGAAGTAAATGATTATCAACTTTTATATAAAATAAAGGCTGGTTTTCATTATCACTAAGCCTGGATAGTCGTATCAGATAAGACATGGGAGGGTGGCGGTTCTAGAGCATGTTAAGTTAGTAGTTAACTACGCATAAGCAAATATTGTACAGTTGTCAACGTTGACTTTGGCTTATTCTTATCAAACCCCAATCTTTCTGTTATGTTGGATTTCCAGTTCACAAAACTGGTTGTCAAATTCTCAGTGTTCTCTCTTTTAATATTTTTCACTTCAGACACAAAGATATTACAGTAGTTAGACATTTGGTTATCTGTTTAACCATCTGCACTTTTCTAACCTAGGGTTTTGTGTTATTTTTGTTGCATTATGAGCCATAGAAACCACTTATTCTATATCTTAAAAATGTGATACATTGACTATTTTATTAAACAAAGCCCTACCTATGTATTGAGAGGCCCACCTTGACATTCCATAGCTTCAGTTTCATAGTAAGTACCAGTGGGGCAGTCTTTGGAGCATACACCCTTATACAGTTTAGGGCTAAACGTCAAGCAGGTCTCGCAGTCATCTGCCAGGGGCCCTGAACAGCTGCCACAGGTCGGGTGGCACTGACCACAGCGTCCCTCCTCCATGTCCTCGTAATACCCAATGGGACAACTCGCCTTGCACACACCATTTAGCATCAGGTAGAGGAAACTGCATTCTGTTATGGTATTGAGAAGGGGTGGTAAAGTTGTAACTAGAGATTTCAGTCTCACAATTCATTTTAAAATGTCATCCACTTGGTATATTTTGGTAAGTTTAGCTGCCCACACGGCGAACAACTCACTGAAACAGGTCCTGTCATCTGAGCAAACGTCACAGTGAGGAGAACAGCGTCTGCAGGTACCATCATCCGCAGGGTATGTCCGCAGTGAACAGTTGAGTCTGCACATACCACTCTCCAGGTAGTGGCCATCGGCACAAGATAGACACTGGGACTTGATCCCATCACATGACAAACAGGCGCTATCACAGGCTTCACACGATCCCTCTGCTGTCTCAAAGAAACCTCTGAAATGAGTGAGGAGATTTAAAAATAGGGAAAGACAGTAAACGGGAACACACCATCATTACTAGGGTTTTTCTTTATCATCATCTGCTCATCCAACTGCTTACTCTGGGCAATTTGACCAGCACCTCCCCTGGTGGAGAAAAAGTTTATAGCTGCCCTTGGAACAACTGATGCAGGTATCACTGGTGTCCACGCAGGCCTCACAGTTTGGCGAGCAGTCCTCACATAACTGAGTGGCAGAGTTTGCGTAGGAGCCAGATGGACACTGCGCTACACAAGAACTGTCCTGACCCAAAAAATATCCTGTGACAAACAAATGCACACACGCATGTTCAAAAAAGAACTGGGACAATGTTTCAGTTCCTTATCATTATGACCAAAGACAGTAAATATTTGTACCTTTGAAACAAGAAGAACAATCCAGTGCTTGTGGGCCAAAGCAGGTCTTACAGGATGCATCACATTCGTGGCATTCACTATGTTTCCCTAAAATAAAAGAATAAATAGACAGAGAGTAGAGTAATTATAATATATCGTACTTTAACACACAATCACCTTTGCCAGAACACAGACAGAGGAATCAAATCCCATTGACCTGAGCAAAGAAACATGAGAATTGTCTGCTTTACCCACCTTTACCACTAGAGGGGAGCATAATAAGATGTAAGTAGTGTTGAGGCACAATAGATGGATGTGGTTCATGTTTCATTTTCTGATAGTCAGACAAACAATATGACACACTATGTTTAGACAGAAAAGAAGAACTTTTCACAGTAGGTGGTCTATTAACGCATGTAAACCCCTGATGTTTATGTGGAATCCAAATGCCCTGTAATGGCTAAAACTACACAGGATATAGGGATTATATATTCAAAACTACTCTGTATTCCAAACATAAAACTCAGTTATATTTGTAATGGAAAAATTGCATTTAAAAAACTAAATAGTTGATTTATTTGCAATGATCAGCAATATTTAGTTCAGAAAAAGCTTGGAAAATGAGTGCTCCTGACAATGTACGTTTCATGGGCATGATCCACACATGGAAAAATAATTATCAAACCAATGAGGCAGAAATGTAAGATAAGCCTGAGTACCTTGTATGGTTGATAACAATGGAGTGCTATATTCCAATGCCGTACACAGACACCAAAGGGAATCAGCTGAAGATCTCTGTGCTTAAGGAAGAGAAGCCTTTTGAAATATCTCCACTAAAATGGCTCTTGAATGAAAGGTGATGCAGTACACGTGTGGCAGGGTGACATAGTGATCTGGACATTGTCCTTCAAAAGGGTTGAGGCCCCTGTCTCAGCGACAAGCATCCACAGTGCTAACGTGTCCTCGAGCAAGACACTGAATCCGTACAAATTCCTGGGACACTGTACTGACTTCTGCTCTAACTGTCCATAGAAGAAAAGCTATTACTTCAGTCAGGGAGTCAACCAGTCAAGTATCATGTTGTTCAGTATAATCTCTGACTCCATTGTCACCTGTTACTCATATGTCATGCTGTCCATTAATCACTTACTCCCATGTTCTTGTCTCTAATAAGTCAAAACAGTTGGCCTTGGAGAAAGATCACAAACATTACCATCAGACAACTGAGCCGTATTATAGTGTTTCCTCTTACCTGCAAAGTATTGTCCCAATGGGCAGTTAACCAGAGGGCACTGGCCATGTAGAGGAGAGTTCCCACCAAGACACAGGTCACAGTCAGTTGACCGAGGTCCATGGCATGTCTGGCAGGAGCTGTGGCAAGACTGGCAGAGCCACCCACTGGAGTCACTGAAGGTTTGTGGTGGGCACTGTTTAATACAATCACCTCCTGACAGGGCAGAGCAGTACAGAAGAAATGACATTATTTTCTATTACAACATTTAATTTGTATCAACAAATAGTGGTGTGCTAAATTTAGCAAGGGCAGATTATATATAATTTACCATTTCACTATTTTAAAACCTGTATTTATTGAGGGAAGTTTCACAGAGAGCCTGGCTGTCTTGTGCAGCCACTATACGTTTCTGAGTGTAAATATAGAACATTAATTATGATACATTAATTATTTCAGGAAGTCAAGGCATTCTAATTTTCAAAACACGATGATTAGAATCAGTACAAACATAGCATAAAGAAAATAGCAAACTGGCACTGATGTGGTCTTATTAAAGATCTGCTAATCTCTCTCTCTTTCTCTTTCTCTCCCTCTCTCTCTTTCTCTCTCTCTCTCTCTCTCTCGCTCACACACAAAACAATGACCTAGATCTTTTTTTAAAGTGGACCTTGCAGCTGAAGAAGAGGGAATAAACTGATCACCTCTGACAGATGCTGTCTGACACAATGTACAATCACATGCCCATAAAATATATACCTGTACATGTGTTTTTTTAATGGCTAAAGGCTTTACCTACAATCTCAAACCATTTACTTAGATGCGTACTGGGAACACAAC
Organism: Etheostoma cragini; assembly: GCF_013103735.1. Taxonomy (NCBI): domain Eukaryota; kingdom Metazoa; phylum Chordata; class Actinopteri; order Perciformes; family Percidae; genus Etheostoma; species Etheostoma cragini. Next base: position 11,294,670 of record NC_048414.1, read on the forward strand.
CTAACAACACCATTCTATTTTTTCTTGTTTGCATAGACCATACATTTGCATATCTCGTGGTACAGATTTGCTAACACAGACATGATTTGCGATCCAAATGAAGACTCAAGAGTGCCATAATATTCCGTTGAGCAGAATGATTGATCACTCTCACATACACAGTTATCATATTACAAACCCCCATTTCAATGAAGTTGGGACGTTGTGCAAAACGTAAATAAAAACCAACGTTGAATGCCTGTGAGCCCTCAGATGGCACTGCATTAATGAGGGCTCAGGAACACTTCGTAAAACCCTTGTCAGTCAACACAGTTCATGGCTACCTCTACAAGTGCAAGTTAAAACTCTACCATGCACAGCAAAAGCCAAATATCAACAACACCCAGAAATGCTGCCAGCTCCTCTGGGCCTGAGATGGACTGAGACAAAGTGGAAAATTGTGCACATTTTAAATAGTGTTTGGAAATCATGGATGTTATGTCCTCTGTGCCAAAGAGGAAAATGACCCTCCAGATTGGTGTCAGTGCAAACTTCAAAAGCTAGTTTCTGTTATGGTTAGTGCCCATGGCATGGGTACCTTGCACATCTGTGAAGGCACCATTAATGTGGAAATGTAAATACAGGTTTTTGAGCAACACGTGCTGTCATACAGGTAATGTCTTTTTTAGGGACGTCCCTGCTTATTTCAGCATGACAACATTTAAGTCCTGGGAAGAACCCTTAAAGAACCATCAGTTCTCTGTGTGTGCAGCCCAGACCTGTCTCCTGTCTCTGTATTAAAAATGTCCGGCAAGTAAAAATCATTAAAATTATTCGAAGGAAAAGAAATTTCACAACGGAGACCGCGGAGTGTTGAGCAACTGAAGTCGCACTGTACATCAAGCAAGAATGGGTGTTGTTAAAATGAAAGATGATGTAACATTGGTAAACAAGCCCTGTCCCAGCTTATTTGGAAAGTGCTGCACGCATCAAATTCAAAATGAGTGAATATTTGCACCAAAAAAAGTTTATCGGTTTAAACGTTAAATATCTTTTCTTTGTAGTGTATTCAATTGAATCTAGGTGGAAAAGGATTTGCAAATCATTGTATTCTGTTGAGGTTTATTCAATGTCCCAACTCCATTGGAATTGGGATTGTAAAACCCAAACTCCACTAGTACTGTGTAGGACAAGCGGGGAACGTGAATCCTTTAGTATGCTAGTAGTAAACAGAATATACGGTACATTAAAATTATGATTCTTTGCTACTGGTACCATTGAGGAAGTAACCAGGCTGGCAGGCAAGGCAGCGTGTGTTACTCCTGCAATCTGTGCATGGTGCTGGACAGGACAGACACACGCCCCTGCCCCAGTCCTCATAGGTGCTCTGGGGGCAATGCCTGCGACACTGGTGTCTGAAACTGTAAAATGAAAGGTTATTTCAAAACTGAAATCAAATACCATCCAAAGTATTTACTGATAATCTGTAACACGTATCAAATAATTTAGGCTTGGTGTATGTGTGTGAATTTGCCTGATTAATGGTTAACTTAAACTGTCTGTCACGGCTGTTATACAAAAGAAGGCTCTTTTTTTCTAAAGCAAACATGCAGAACAAAACTATTGAATTATCAAAGAGCTGATGGGTAGATGAACTGAAACCAGAGAAAAGACAAAACACACCACATGCAAGAGGCAACTAGGCACAGTCAGTCCACAGCACACCTGCAGCTGTATTGTTGACTTCAGCAGTCCTCCTTGGCCAAAAGGTGCACTCAGTTAAACATCAGAAAGGACGTCAAACAGAAACTGAAATAAAATGTTGGCCGCTTTTCTCCTAGCTTACTGTATCATGGTTCTATTCTCTTCTCAAGGCAGAAAGTTAATTGGTGTTTTATTTGTAGCACCGAGGTGTGGGGAGATTTCTGTCATTAACCTGTCCTATTAGTCCTTCGGGGCTTAACTGAGCTATTAAACATGAGACGGCTGTCCTAAAAAACATAATCTAGCCTAAAGGTAGCTGAGATATTGAGTTTCAAAGATGTCACAAATGAAACGTTGAAGCAAGCATGACTCTTACTTTAGAGACGTAACACTCTAAATAAACCAAATAAGCCACTAACTTACAGCATCGTCAGCTGCCACTTCCCTACATAAGAGAATCGGACTACTGACAGCCTAAGCTGCACTTCCTGCTGCGTTGCCAGGGATTTGGTGCTAAGATGCGGTGGTTGTTTGAGAAGAAACAGCTGGAGTCGCCACACTGCATCCATCAACTCACTCACAATAGCAGCTGGTGCAGACCAGGCCCTGTCTCTGGCCTGGACACAGTACACTACTTAAGAATCTGCGGGATGCTTAAGAATCCCTCAGTACAAATATTAGACTATCCATTCCAGGATAGCACATCAGCATTCCCAAAGCAACTTTTGTTTAGGGTTTTCACTCCTTGGAATGACTTAGGAAAGGTTACAAATATGCTCTAGGTAGTCCCTTAAGTTAAGAAAGCTTGAATATATGAATGGCAAAAAAACATATTGAGAGCAATTTAGTGGTTTAACTGCACAGAGTTCCATAGAGAGGAAGATAAATGTCAATACATACCAAGCATCCATCATGCTGTAACTCTTTTCAATAGGCAGTGTTTTATGCGAGAATAACATTGGCTTTACAGATTACCCAGTTATGCCAAAGTGATGAGGTTTAAACAGTTTTTAATACACCAGCTTTCTTTTTTGGTGTTTGCCTCACGTGGTAGTATGTAATTAGTACTGCACCACAGAAATGACTTAGACGACTTGTTGTTTTAAATCTCTAAAACCATAACTGTTAAAGTAAAAGTTTAACAAGTTGATTCACAGAAGAAGACAGAGTATGTTACTGATTCTATGTAATGGCAGTAAGAGGAGGTAAGTGCAGTGAAGCGTTGGATTTTCCTTCAACCCTCCTCCGCTGTGATTCACACAAGCAGTCAGTGAAGTCAAGATGGTGCACCCTATATAATCACCTGATACGAGCTCTGTTTTCCACACTATACTCACTCTTTTTTTTCTCTTCTCCTCTCCTTCACACACACACACACACAACATTAAAACACACTCTGCTAAGTATCTGTGAAGTAGACCACTCTTCTGTGCTCAAAAGCTTAGGTAACAGTGTATCACTCAGAATGGAAGGTAACCTGACACACACAATACCAGGAGTCCTAAACCTGGGGGAGAAGTACACAATTGAAGTGCTGTTCTACCTCTGTAACCTGTTACACTGTGCGTCTGAGTGGAAACGGATAATGGCGGTGAAATTTCTTGTGGGGTGAAAAATAATTAACAAAATGTATGGAAAGGTATTTTAGGGTTAACCATTTCTTGCCAGCACATTTAATGCCCATCATTTAAAAATGTATTAATAAACCATGGCACCAAGCAAAATTATGTCAAACTTACAATTAAGATTCATTTTACTGTATTAAATAGTGCTGAAAATATGAATTGAAATATATATGACTTTTGATAATAGATTAATATTAGGGCTGGTTGGATATTGCTCAAAAATGTTCAGTACCGGTACCGATACCAATACCTTAACTTTGTTACCGGCACGTTAACTTCCTTGAGCTTGTCTCTGTGTAACATAGTTTTCCCTGCATGTCTCTATGACTTGTAAACAATAAACATTACAAGAGCTTGATAGAAACATGCTGCGAGCTTATCGGCTCACTGACGCCTATGAGATTTACTCATTAGGTATTGAAAATTGGGTATTGAATGACGAGGAAGTTTTTGGAACTCGAAGCAATTCGGTCGGTGCCTAAAAAGTATTGAATCCGTTACCCAGCCCTTATTAATATTGTGTGTAATTATTTTGCGCAAAAATGCCCAAATTTCTCTGGATCTGGCTTCTGAAATTTTACCATTTGCTGGTTTTATTAGCCTTTCATGATTGTCAAACTGGGCTCTGGGACATTGCAGTGGGTTAGGGTCATTGTTATATTTTTGTCAATAATTACAAACATAACAGTTAATAATAAATAATCCTTAGTGGCAGCCTTAATATTAAATGTTATCCATCTAAATTAATACCTGAGAATGCATTTAATTTTATAGCATGAAATATGGGAGGACAGAAAAATCCATTTATTAAAACATAATAATAGAACAAGAACTCACAGAAAGTAACCTTCCACACAGCTGTTGCAGATCTCAGGGTCCTCTGTAAAAAATGATAAAATGGGATTTAATAGAATTCAATGGGATAAGTAAAATGCATTAAGCACCATAATAACCAGGGTTATAAAATACCTTGCCAAACCACCTTACATTAGGGAAGAAAAAATATGGTGTTGTTAGACTAATACAGCAAGCCGTGACTTACCTGTGGAACATGTTTTGCAGCCCATCTCACAGTCAATGCACTCTCCTGTATCAGGGTCCTGCACCTGCCCTGAAACACAGACACCCACCAGAATGAGACTGAAGGTATTTCTCTCAACCTGCAGCCAACTCAAGAACTCTGCTTTATATTTACCTATGTCACAGGATGCCGTTTGACAGACCCCATTCTGAAGTTTGTAGTGTTCCCGACATTTGGCACATATGTTGCCATCAGTGCAGAGTTCACAATTGGCTATGCAGGGCAGACAGGCATAGTGACCCCTGTCAGGATAGAGTCCCCGGGGGCAGTGTGTCCGACAGCGACCTTGGTGGAGGAAACGTTCCTGTCCATCTTCATCTGAGGAGGAGGAGGACACAGGGGACGTGTTAACATAAAGCTTATTCTATTTTGTCCTCTGATGAAGATGCCATTAACCATACAGAACTCCTGCCAAGAATCACCTTTTCCAAAAAATCTGGACTCTTCTAAAAGTGAAAATCAATGAGCTTCTCCTAATAAATAGAGAGGTAGAGCCAAATGTGCTTGACAATTACATGGGATGAAGGAAAGATGAAAGGACACGCTTCCAACTGTGTGAAAGTTCACTGCCTTCAGCACATAACAGCATTACCACATATTGCAGACATCAAAACTGTTTGATCAAAAGGGGAGAGATGTTATGTTTCCCAATGCGTAAATCAGAGGCAATTATCTGGAAACTGGGGATTCATACATTTCATCACACATACATATTTATTAAAAACAGAATACAGCGACGGAACAAATGGATGTCAACGCCATGAACAACATCATGAACTGATGGCTGCAGCCCAGGATGTTGGCTGTAGGCCTGCAAATAACAGATCACAGTCTGAGATCACTTCATGACTGATGATGCTCCAACTAATGTAAACAAGGACAAACAGAGGCAGAAGAGAGATCAGAGCTGTTGGCAGAGACACAGTCTTCTGTTGGCCCTAATGATTAATTCTCTGCCACCTGCCACTAGCCTAGCTGTGGCACCTAAGGCATCTCTGGAAGCAGCTGAGTTACTGCATTGTCTCATCTGCTCAGTGCTGCACACAAGATGTGTGAGACTGGGAGGAGGGTGCCACAAGCTGCTACTGCTGCTGCCTTTCTACTTCCTCTACCCAGAGACTCAACCTCAGAACGCACAGGCAAATGGGACTTCTACATAACAACAAACCACAGACCATGAGGAAAAGGGTAGAGACTTTGGGCTTTTGGTGTTCAGTCACAAAGAGCATCTCCCATATACACACTGGGATCAAATGCTGATGTGTACTAAGGTTTACTCAACAAAATATCATAAATATCATAGCATTATTGTGACAATGTCAAAATGCATATATTAAAAGACAGGGGTATATGTGAGTGAAAGAGAAAGAGAGACTTGCAGGGTTTGCCGGCTAAGCCCATTGAACTGCAACAGTAGCCTAATACTTCTAGCCCAAGGGGATATTTTTTTCTTTCCCTCTGATTAACAAAGGCCCCATTCTGAAATGATCAGATTACACTGTGAACGCTCGACAGACAAATGGTCACACCTTCATTTCTTACCTATTTGAAAGGTGCCTGTGTGACAGAAAAACCAACAAGTTACAGCAGTATCTGACTGTTTAATAATGGTAAATGGTAAACCAGAGTGGAATGCTCCTGCTCTAATTCAAAAGCCTTTAAACAACTTTGCTTTGGTAAACATTAAATAGTGCTGCTTTAAAAAAAAATCTCCACCTCCCTTTCAACTGGATTAATGAGTCTGCAACATTGCTTTGACTTTAATCAGGCATCTATGGAGCCAAACCAAATCAAAACAGAGAAATGATAGTGGCCATAACGGCAAGCGAGTTATATTCATATTCAGTTCATATCTGCAAAGTAGGCTATTAAAATGCAGACGTGAAACGTGTCATTTGATGGCAAGGACATTGTCTATCTTTGATGAAGCCTTTGAATAGCTGGTGGAAATGTATTTGTTGTTCTTGCAGAACTACGTTGTACAAAAGAGTAATTTTGTGATAACCCCTCTTAGGGTAGGCTACATCAGTGCATCGTATGGTAGTCTATAAGTCTATAGTCTATAATTCGCTTTTTACCTTTGGAAAAGCCATCCAGGATTATGCTTTGTTAAAAGTCCGTGTTTCTACTCACCAACTCCACAGGTAGTGCATTCAAACAGCTCGTGCCCGTCGCACTCAGTGCAGGTTGGATGGCAGAGGACACACTGGTTCTTCAGCATGAACTGTCCTCTCGGGCAGGCCGATGAGGGTTTACACCCAGAAAATCCGACACAGTAGAGAAAGAGCAGAAATGCGGTGACGGACCTCATGGCTGTTCCCGAGGACTTTCACTGGAAGTAAGAACACAACAATCAGCCAGGAGCGTCTCCAAAAGACGCAGCGTCCGTGCAGCAGGTAGGCTGGCAGATCGATATGGGGCTCTGTGACACAGCCCACATTTAACTCGCAGGACCAGTTTGCTCGAGTGAAGCACTGGACAATGAGCGTGAACTGCGGTCAGCATTAAGTAAATGATCCTAGAAGAAAAGGAGAGAGCAACCCAGTTTCTGTGTCATAATAGATAGATGTTCATTTAACGCAATGGGCTAAACCATCGTACCATAGGCTATCATTTCCCAGCATCTGTTAGCAAAGCTTTGGATGCATGTGTTTAACCGAAAAACAGGACACCTGTCAAACCAAAATACCTGATGAACAACTACAACTACTGTGAAATGTCTAAGGTTCTATGGCTATATAATTATGCCACTATTCAGTACTCAATGGTAACATTAATTAGCTCAGTAGCCTATAGTTAATTCAATGTGTCATCCCTGCTAAAATAACGGTCAAAACCATTGATCTAGTAATTATAGGCTAGTTTTCAGGTTAAGTTGTGTTCCTAAGGCTAAAGGAAAAACTTAAACATAAAAACAATTCAGATGACTTTTTAGGCAGCGTCTTTAGAAATATGCTTGTATGAAGAACAGCCTAATGTATAATTGTTATTATCTTTATTCTATTAAAGATAATAGCAATTATTTTTATTATTATTATTATTATTATTATTATTAATAATGATATTACTATTATTCTATTTTTATCCAATATGTCATGATAAAGTCTTAAAACACTTATCTCAGACTTTTGTAGAAAAAAAAAATGAAGAAAATAAGAAACTGGAGAGTTTTGTTTTTGTCTAAGCCATAGACAGCGGCCTCTCGCGGCTCCTTCCCGGATGTGTATCCGAGGGCGTGAGCCAAACGTCACCTGCGGCTGACGTCACGCGGCAGCGGCCGTCGGAGGAGGCGTGGCTTTGTTCTGCTGCAGCGGAGAAATATGACATGGGGATGAGCGAGAGGGAGGGAGAGAGTGAGACTGCCTGATAGGAATTAACGGTTCGTCAGAGGTCTGGACCGAAAACGTTAGGATGGGGAGTAATGACTGAAAACAGAACGGTAAGAGACAGACCTGTTTTCGTCTTATTCTCCACATTCAGCGCGACAGGCCAATTCATGGCTCATTTCATAGTGAATACAATAGGCTGTCACTGCAGACAGGTGCACCTGTCTTTATGTGAGTACGTGCTTCGATGCATTCAACTTTAGGTTCCGTGCGAATACCTTTTATTTTAGGTCGAAGGCGAATGCATCGAGGCCATAAATCTCATCGGCGGTGTGGGATGAGACGAGTCTGACAGTTAAACGCTGTAAACATGGATGGGGTCTTCAATCTGTATGCTTAGTCACAGACCTTTTGTGATGTAGGAACATGCAGTAACAATGCAATATATATTTGAGACAGCTGAGTGTATTCTGTGATGATGGCTTAGCCTAAAACAAAAAGCATATTAGCCTAGTGAGGCTATAACGCCTTGAAGGCTTTAGTTCCTTTTTACGGATGGAATAGCAATCATCACAGTGTGTTTTGGGCCAGATGGCTTTACATGTTTATAGTGTTGAAATAGCCTTCATAACAGCTGTTGATAAAGTAAATCACAGCATTGTCACTGTACGTTAAAATCATAGGAAGCCTTACAATAACTGCAAATACCACTGTCAGGTGTTATTCTGATGCCCATATACGTTAAATTCATTGTTGGCCTGGTTCACAATATCTACTAACTACGCCTGCCTGTGAAGATGGTGAGGACACATTGCTGTAGTATTAAAACCATATTTGTCCCCTGAAAAGACCTAGCCTACATAACATCTACATCTATCATTAACATCAGATTATATTTAAGCTGCATGGACACACTAGTGAAATTAACTCATTCCTCCTTCTCATTTGGCAGACAATGATTTACATCAAACCAACTTGTTGTTTGCTGTCTTACTATTACAACTTATTCTGCCACCTATTAACCCTGTCCGAATGCTTCTCTTGGGCATGTGAAATGGGCCGCTGACAGTAGTCCATCTGATTTGGAGACAGCTTGAACAGACGAGGCAGAGATACAAAGCAGGGGCCCGTAGCTGCCAGGCCGAGCCAAGCCAGGCCATGCCAGCTCCACAGAGGGCTTCGGTGCAGCAGGGCACTGGGGAGAGGGCACTTGGCACCTGATCAGATAGTTACCACAGTGAATTCTGTTCCTGTCACTGGCATTTAGCTCCAGAAAAGCAGAGCAGAGATGACGATTGTTGTTGAACCCAGTTGGGCTTTCATGTCATTGTGGCAATGCAGCTTTATCAAAGTAGGCTACTTCTCAACTGATACAAAATGACATTCCTTTGCAAACAATTGTGCTAGTTGCCCACTACCTACTTAAAAACAGTACAGACAAAAACATTACACTCATTAGCTATTGTGGAGGAAAAAAACACAGGTTGCATTATAGGAATTACACTTGCGTTTTTCCACTGGTATCATTAGGGAGGAATCTAAAAGAACGAACAAAATAAATCTTCTTGTGGACTCAGAAAAGCACCTGCAAAGAATTCCATGTTTCCATGCCTGATTCAACCTCAAGCTTAGTGGACATGAAATGAGTCAAGTGCCCATAGAAATCATGGCACAATCACTGCAGGGCTTTGAAGTGGGGCCTGTTCTTCAGACATCTCTATAGGTGGGATAGAAATGTTTCGATAAAGTGTTCTGTCTGCAGGCAGAGGTAGGTCAACCAGAGGCCACTGAGGCAGGTGCATCAATATTAGGGGGAGGGTCCACTGTGGTCATACGTGAGTCAGAACGGAGGTCTTGATGTTGGACAGATTCTTTTGGGGAAATTTGTCTCCGAGCCATTTTCAAAGATTTTAGTTAATATGTGGCAACATGAAATATACCTCCAAATCACAGACATATTAAGTTGTGAGCCTTGTGGCATAAAGCTGTAATGAAGCCTTACTCCAGTATATCCTGCCATGGCGTGGCTAATGTTTCAATCACAGAAGTGTGTGTAATAAGTTTACTGCCGAAACCGTTTAACCAGGATTTTTGCAACTTTCTATACTAACTCGAGATTTGGCAATGTTTGCAATATCAGAGCTTGTGTTTTACATTTGTTTGTTTTTGATGTCTAAATTGCTGAAGAGGTAGATGGGCGACCTTAACTGTAACCATCAGCAAAGGGACGTAATAGGTTTCTGAAAGGGTGTTTGAATGCTTGGACTTTAGCTTGTTGTTATCTTTGTAAGGTATTGGAGCCAAAAAATCCTAATTTGAGCCACAATGAGGAAATCTGGATTGGGCATAGTTCTCTTTCACCCTTAAAGGTCCAATGTGTAGAAATTTCTCCCGTCTAGCAATGAGATCATATATCGCAATCAACTCTCTTGCACCACCCAGTTCAAAGTACGTATTACAGCTACAGTAGCCTTCACGGTTCAAAAAGTCAAGTAACTTTACCCATCAGCAGCACTAGCAGCACCTGTGAGTTTATCTTGTGACAGCAAAAACGTGAAAGGCAGAGCAGTATGTCCTGTATGTCCCTTACCGGATAACATATTTCAAGATGGCGCATGAATATGGCGCGTCTAAACCAGTTCAAGCAAACGCAAATGTAAAATTTCAAGCCAAAAGGAATACTTGGAATGGATGGTGGTGCTGTTGAACACACAAGTCACTAAGCAAAATGCTGTTTGGTACTATTAACTTACGTTTAATCAAATATTTTGCTGCTTCAAGAAGATGATGCTTCACCATAGCAATCCATGAACTCTCACGGCCTAATGTGCACATTTCACTTTTTTGATTGCGATATAATATAAAGGTTTATTATAATATTTATCACAATGTACTACCCCTGAAGACACCATGTAGCACGTGTGATTATGGCGATTATGGTTTAACAGACATAGTGATGGCTGACGTTTTAGTTAAAAATACAGTTAAAAGTTTTGCAATAGATTATGTTCCTGTTGAACATTTTTATGGCAACCAAAGTTTGGGGATTTGAGTTTATTTGGCATTTAAAACATTTTCTACAGCTGCACACATTGTCTGAGATTGAACTGTCATCACCGATGACAACGTATTGTCATCAAGAGAGTGACTCCCTCTGACAGGAAGAGACCACAAGTTGTGTGTTTATGTGTGACAGAGCTTTTTCTAAGTCTTTGTCCAGATGTGACACAGGCAGCAACATGAGTTGAATGTTGAATCTTTTGCCAAGAAGATATTCTCTGTGACAGACATAGCTTGTGGATGCGTGTGTCTGCGCCTCCTCCAGCTAATTGCATTTGTGTTGCTTCACTTGTCTGGTGCTGAGTCTGGGAGCAGGCTGGCTGCTTGAAACGTCTGCCATTCTAACATTCTCCCCATAGGCCCAATGGGCACAGCCATCCCCTGCCCTGCCTCAAATCAGCAAAGGAACTGTTTCTAAATCAAACAGAATGCTGTTGCACAGGATACCCTTGGTGACTCAATTTCGATTCATGCAGGCCCACAGTGTTGGTCATTTTCATTCATTCAGAAAAAGAGGTCAGGCCTGTGCAAATCCTTGCTGCATGTCTTGGAAACTCAGTGTATCTCCATTTTGTCTCACAGTTTTTTTTCCATTAAAGGAGGTATTAAAAGTGAAATGCAGAATACGCGCCACCCTTAGAAGAGCAGAAGTGCACTTGCGTCATTCATTTTCTTAAGTAGATAAAACAAATGAGCTGCTGTCTGTCACTGTCACTGCCCTTTCTTTCATCTCCATAAGATGCAGTACATCTCAACAACGGTTTAACAAAACACAGTCACTGAATGTTGGGGAGGAAATTTGCCCTTTCTCAGCTGTAGTAGTATTTTGCCCATTTTTGTTGTCCCATTACTTGTGAGAGGCTGAAGTAGAGATCTGAGATGATTTAAGAGGGTCAGGCATACGTTTTTGTAAAATGTAGTTATCATTTAAAGGTATTTATCGAACCTATTGTGAAGTCAACCTTAACAGTCATAAAGTGGCAAAAATTGTACATGCATTTAGAGTTGTATTCATTTCACAAGAATATGTGGTGAAGGTCTCTGCTCAGATTATTTACCCTGTAACTACTTTCCTCCCACTGTTTTTTGAATGCCTCTACCACACACTCTCATAAGCTTATCGGCCATCCCCCCACCCACATACTTTAATTTCTCATTTTCCCGACAAAGGATTTTTAAGGCCGATACCAATATAAATATTTGATTATTTAAAAATCCGATATTCCGATATATCGGCCGATATATATTTACAAAAACAAATCCAGAAACACATAAAAAAACATAAACAGATTTTTCATAAACAGGTTCTCACCAAAATAATTTGATAATAATTTGTTTTTATTGTCACAACAGAAGAGAGCAACATCTTCAGTTCAGATAAATAAAATGAAAAAAAACTTAAGATATGAGACTTAAAATCCTTTGAACAAAAACACAACAACTAAAAAAAAAAAAATCTGTGTTACCAACAGGGATGTTGTAGAGTGCCCTCTGGTGGACAAACTATGCAACGCCAAAACTTGAAACATGGTTGACCGTCCGTTCTTATTTTATTTTTTAAATATTTGTTTATCAGAATCATTGTGATTTAGAAATGATTCTGATGACTGAATATATATATATATATATATTTTATCGGCTATTATAAATGCCATATATATAGTATTTTAGGAAATGCCTAATAAGGGCCAATAAAATTGGCCCACCTATATATTGGTCAGGCTCTAGTCTGGACCCTGTGTAAGGTCTCTTGACATATAGATTGTGTTATTGGAAAGTTCTTTTTGAAGTTTGATTCTGGTTTGGTCTAAGTTACTGGTACTGGTCTGAGTATTTCATATCTTTCTCCCGCAATACACCTACACCCCCTCTCTTTTTGAGATTAATGTTAATCCACATTAACTGTTGAACTGTTCTCTGTTATCAATTATCATGGACAGGCACAGTTTGGTTGTCCAATAAAATTGACTGTTGCAGTTAAGTAAGTAGTAGATATGTAGAGTGAGAAGGCCATTCAATTAGGCCTGCATTATTAATCGTTATACAATCTCGATTCACCCTGTTCACAATTTAATTTTTAAATAAATTTAATTTAAAAAGAAAATGACTCTGGTTCTCATTTAATTTTACGAGCCGAATGCATTACAAACGCTAATACTTTCTTCTGTGAGTTTTAAACATAGACTGTATAAAATGGGTTTTAAAGTGCTCCCAAGCACTTCAATGCTCTCTCTTCTCTTTATTGAGTCCACTATGTTTACAGGTTTGTGGTAATGTGCAAGTTGCCATAGGTGCCAAAAGAATCTATGTGGTCTATTTGGTTAAAATTATCAAGTAAATGTCCTTAGGTTTTGTCTTTGTCAATGTCTTTCATAGAGCATGTAATGTTATATCTTTCCGACAATGACATTTCCTGACAGTCTATTATTTTCTAGGTTAATCGTTTAGTTGTGTTGTCTATAAAAAGTTGAAAAATGTTAATAAGTGTTCCCAGAGAAAAATATGACATGTAATAATTCATATACATTGAATAATTACATTTACATAAAACAAAGAATGGCTGAAAGGGGTCTCTCTCATACACTTCCAGCCCCCACTAAAATTACAAATAGTTAAGTTCCAGTTAGGTAAATATATTGCCAAAAGCTGGCTTGACAGGGTGAATACAAGCTATGCCTTTGTGCATGTATTTCTTTGTGTATTGTGTATTGTGTTGTGTTGTGTGTGTGTGTGTTGTGTGTGGTTTAATTTAAGGGATGCACGCAACAGTCAAAAGCAAAGGCGGTAACACCTGTATTAGAACCTAATTGGCCCCAATACTAGAACTCAGAAACTGAATAGCATCTTTATGAACTACACTGGTGGGACAAAATATCAATATCATTAATAATTTACCTAACTAACCTTAAATTGACTGCAACCCAACTACAAATTGCACCAGAGGTGTTGGAATCCTTAAGACATGCCTTCCCCTTTTGCTATGTAGTTCTCTACTGGGCAGTGGTGGAAGAAGTATTCAGATTCTTTACTTAGGTAAAAGTACTAATACCACACTGTTAAAATACTCCGTTACAAGTAAAAGTCCTGCATTGATAATGTTACTTAAGTAAAAGCATTTATTATTAGGAAAATGAACTTAAAGCAAAAGTACTCAATGCAGAAAAAGACACATTTTAGAAACGGAAAACAATCAAAAAATGTATTTATAGTCTAATCGGTTCAGCTTGTAGGCCTATATTTTGTTAAGTTGTTTAATTTATGATAAAACATTATTTTTTCTAAACTGCTTGTGTTTTATGTCCAACAATCTTAATTTGTTAAGTAACTTGTAGCTGTCAGATTAATATAGTAAAAATATGATATCCAATTATATAAAAAATGATGTAGTAAAAAGTACAATATTTACAATTTCTAATTCCCCTCTGAATTGTAGTGGAGAAGAAGTAGAAAGGGTCATGAAAAGAAAAGACTCAAGTAAAGTACAAGTACCTCAAATGTCTACTGAAGTACATGTAATTAGTTACATTCCACCCCTGCTAGTGGGTTTAAGGATGTTGCTGAAAGACACACCAAAAGCAGTGACAGACTGAAGGAAGAGCTACACCCATTCAGTATTTCTTTTAATTGGTAACTAAGTGGTGAACAATCACCACAGCATTCTTGTGATAAAGCCAGAAAACTATTTTTTTCTATTCAGGAACCTACGGGTTTATGGGTTTTCATGTCTTTTTCTTCAGATACTAAATTAAGAACAAGGTTATGTGATATTGACCTCACCACCTACTAGAGTATACCCACGCACACAGTCAATCCAACATTGAACAATACAGGTATTGTGAGATGTAGAGCCGAGATGTAACAGGTGTCAAAACAATCTCTTCCAGCGTTTCCTTTCTTAATGGATCTGTGGAGATAATAACATTGTTATATTTGGGGGTCATTGTTGGGCATCATAGTCGTCCTGTGATTAAAGCAGCGTTTCAGCTGAATACAATTAGTCCCTTGATATCTCTGTTCATATCAGATGCTTGTTTAAAAACAGCTACCACTGTAAGTGATCTGGCCAACCTTACATTTTGCTGCTTTGCAGTAAATGCTGTTTTACAGTTGTTTTTTTCTTACCAAGATGAAATAATCAGGTTGACAAGAGAACATGAGGTACTGTATAGCTGCTTAGCCAAGCTATATGTGGCTGTGTGTGTGTAGTTGTGTGTATGTGTGTGTGTGTGTGTGTGTGTGTGTGTGTACGTGTGATTTTCAGATATAACTTATCAAGCTTATTCTGCTTTGTTGTCCTTGTTTTTAGCAGTATGTCTTTTTTTGTGTACCATATGTACATTTAGAGCAACAAAAATTTGGACTCAAATTCCTTGTATCTTTTAAAACGTACTTAACCAGTAAAGCCAAGTGCCATGATTCTGATTGAAACTGCTATCATACAGATATCTTCAAAGTTCATGCAGGTCTTTGAGCAGGTGGAAGAAAAAGCAGGCAAAAGATTTATGTGTCTTCATCACTTGTGAGGACACCCTCCCTCAAAACAAACTCAGATAGGAAACACCAGCTGGCTTTAACCAGTTGGTTGGTTTATTTTACGGGGGATTAGAAGATAAGAATTCGGAAAGCAAGCAGTTCTTTAGGTTTCTTCTGTGTATATCTAACATCCCAGCTTCCGTGCTTGAATCCCCCTTTTTATCTTATCATTAATACACATGACCTTGTATTGTAATTGTTTATTTTAGCACACATAGACTTTATGCTTTTTTTTTTCTCTGGCGTCTTCTTCTCAAATCAACAGAAAGGCTGAAACCTTTTTCTTTGGTGATTCTTTGGTCTCTAGTCACAGCTGTCTGCTTGTGGCATTCTGTCAAAATGGGCCCAGTCTGGAACAGAGGTATTGGCTGCTGTGGTGGGGGGGCTGGAGGGACTGACATTTTAAGGGGTTACGATCTTGTTCTGTGCCCCTCCGCAACCATCTTTTGTTTGGGTGCACGCTGCACACACAGCTGTGCTGGAGCTGCAACTTGACTCTTAGGTCAGACAGACTAATGATCAGTACTCTGTTTCATGGATTTGTTGCTTGTAGTGTAAATACTAAACAATGTTTTTTTAAGAAATGCGATGTGCATCCTGTTGTTTTTGTATCTGTAAATAATCAAACACAGATGAAGCTGTAATAAGTGTCATTTTGATGGCAAATTATTTCCCTGAGCTTCTAAACTGTCTTACAAAAATGGAAAGGATTTCTAGGAACGCTCAGGTCCATGCGGGTGGCACGCTGCCCGCTGCAGCAATAATTGAAATTGACCTCAAATATTAATGTGATGATGCGTTTAGTGCAAATTGACAACAACTCTTCCCTCCATGCATAAGCTGTGCTGGCAGTGTGCAATTCAGCAATGAGATGCAAAGTGACATTATTGCTTCCAGCAGCATCTTTCTCACAGCAAGTGAGGGGGCTGCCCAGACTTTTCTTTAAGTTCAGAGAAGGATTAAGATAGAAGATTTCTGTGCAGTTGTCACACACTCTGTCTAGAGGTCGAGAGTTTAGGGCAGTACACTTTCCTTCTGCTAAGGATGGTTAGTGTTTGACTGACATGGACGTATGTCTGTTCCACCACCTTCTTGGCTTTCTTGCTGTTTGCTTCTCAATCTTATTGCCACGGGAAGGGGGGGGGGGGCTCACCCGTTTATTTCTCAGGTTGTCACAGCAAATGAATGCTGTCTGTGGGTCCTGAAGGCGGCGGAGTCCCACTAGTAATAGAGCATAATAGAGGCATAAGGAGGGACTCGGCACACTCCCAGGTGGTTTCTGGAGAGAAAGACAGACACGTAGATGGAGCTCTCAAAAATCTAAATGGCTTAACTTGATGAGCTGGTGTAAGGTAAAGAACCTTCGCTTGAATACATAGTCCCGGGCACTGATTAACACATATCATACATTCCACATGCCTGCCTATAATATTGTCTACATGGCGGCGTATAAACATGTACACGCCCACATATGCTGCCTTCAGCCCTAGTAAGGCACATACACAACCAGCACAAGCACAAGCTTGCCGTTGTGGCTGCAGGAGGAGCAGGAGGGACAGAGATTGGGGCTGACTGACTGATATGAAGGCTGAATAGTAAGTGGTGTTTCCAGTCTGCATTGAAATTCACTGATTGAATCTTGTGCTCTCAAGCAAGGACTGAGAAATAGAGGAAGTGCTTAGTTTGTAGTTTGGTGAGACATTGTAATATCCCATTACATGAATTTTCCATGCCACTTACGTACACGTTGTTATGAAGCACGCTAATGTATTGTGTTGATTATTCAGTACTGATGCACAGTCACACACATTTGTGTCCTCACACGCTCATGCACTCCAGAGAGCGGGGAGCATGTGGAGTTTTATCTACCAGTGTTGAGCATAGCAGTTTTAGCCTATTGGTGCTTGGCCCTGCTAATTGCATTTTAGCTCATACACTGGTGATGGAGCCATAGTTGGCCCAACAGAGCTTTGTGTACAAATCAGAACGTAAGATTTTGTTCCCTGCCTGCCCTAGAGAATCCCAAATATTCTGTCCAGCAGAGGATGGATCAGATTCACTTGGGGTTTGAGTAATTTAGTTTGTGTTTAACAAAGAAGCCAGCAGCTTATGTCCGACCGTTGCTGGACAAGTCCCCTGCCACTATTTTGTAGATTGAGCTCAGGTTTCAGGTTTCAACGGTCATTTTGACTCTCTGGCCTAGTGCCACCTACTACACTCAGAAGCGGAAGTGAGCTAGTCCTCCACAAGATGAATGCACTGAATCAGTCACTTAAAACCCCTGTATGTTTTATAAATGTTTTCTTTTTTGTTGTGGATATTGCCTATATTAGAGATCATCATGTGTCATCTGTGGGTTTTCTTTTTTTGGATACATCATACAATCAACAATCAGCAGAGAAATGATTATAAAACGTTTAATGTATTTAATATCAACAGATTGTTTGGATTAGATGGCATACATCTGGCACAAGCAATCCAAGACATATAGCCAGAATAATTACTGGTTAACTTCCAAAGCAATTAAAGCAAACAGAAAAAAATGAAAGTAAAGGATGCCTATAACTAGCTCCCTGTGCCCTAGCCTAGGTGATCAAAACCCAAAGATATAATAATAAAAAAATAAAAATAAATAAAGAGAAAGAAAGAGAGAAAGCAGAGCATATTTGTTGAAGATTAATTCTCTGACAATCCACTAATTGTTTCCATACACACAGGCCTATTTGAGAATGATACAATCTGGAGGTGGGTCACAGTCTGACACCAGATGTTCTGCCACTGGCAGGTTCAGCAGCAGCTTATCAATGTGTGACATCCGGCCTTTCTAAAAAGGTACAGTTCGTCTTTTATCATGACACTAAAAAGTGAAGTCAAGCTGGTCTTGCAGCAGGAGAGGGTGTGATCACAGGATTCCCTTTGTGTTCATGCTATTTTGTTTTGTTTTTATGAACACATAGAAATTGGCAAATGTTTTTTTTTAATAACTTGTTTAAGCAGGTTTAAGGAAAGAAAAAAATACATAAATGATAAGACTTTTGTAATGCATTGAACATACTTTTTCCTTTATAGAATCAGTATTTTGTGCTGTGGCATATAGTCCACCTGGGGCACTCAGTCTACTCTGACATCTACATAAACTCACATTTGCAAAAATATAATAGCTGTAAACTAGAAGGTGCCATTTTAAAAAACTTATCTTAAGGGAATAAATGCAAATGTATACACTGCTTCTAACATTGGTGTACATGTGTAGGATTTTCTGCCGAACCATATTCCAGGTACAGAGGAGAGGCAGTGCAAAGAGTGGTATCTAAGTGTTTGTACAGTATGTTCACCTCCCACCTGCTGTGTGTATCTGCCTTGCATGTGGGCGATCACAGCTCACTATGGAGAAAATTATCTCAGCTACAACGCATCCTATTGTAAAATGACTACGTACACGGAAAAATAACCTGTTGTACATTTGCATGCAACGGTGGACGTTATGGAATAGGAAATCTGTATTATGAAAAATAAGCTTTTGATGATGGAAAGAAATTGTGCATCACGTTTCCTTTGATCATCTGTTTTGCACTCTAAAATAGTCACAGAATAAAGACACCAAGTTTTCCTTGTTGAGTTCTGTGCATCCAATCATAGTTAGTCTTTTTACACATTCAAATCAGCCAACTGATTAACTTCTGGTTTCAAGTTGTGAGACTTCAAACAGTGTAACATAAAAGAAGGAAGTAGTATCTGGGGTGCTGTTGTACAGCATAGAGAAGTTGTTTTTTGTTGCATTTAAGCTTCTTTTTTTTTTTATTGTTTCACAAGTTCACAACAGATTTCCGACAAAAGGTTAATTAGATTTAAACACCCTGCAGCTGAAGAATTCACACAGGTAGGATGTGTTGTCTTGTGGTGTAAAGTGTACTATTAAAACTTGATTGACAGTTGCTAATGATTGATTGAGTAAAGTGGTAATAGTTGTTAAATATATACATGGCACAGATACTCCGTTTTAAATGTCACTTAATAAAAAAACAGCTTGTCTTTCGTCCCTTAAATTAAAAACATCAGCAGCGTACAGCTCGCAGCCCTCAGGGGGCTTATTTACAAAAGTCTGTTCTGCTTTAGTGCTTGCATCCAAATTATACTTGTAATTTATTAGAAAAATGTATTTGAACTTGCATGTAATAAGTACTTTGTAGGTGTTTCATAGATGCCATGATGCTAAAGACTACATCTGATTGAAGAGTGTCTGTGGACCAGTGCTGTTGTGTAAACTTATGCCGGATGAGAATTCCATGGCCCATCATCTTGAGTTTGACCAGGCAGAAGATTAAGAAAGAGTCATCTTGGTTTTTACTTTCTACAAACAGGCCCTTGTAAACATGAAGGGCTTGCGTGGAGGTCCATAGGAGGACCATAGGATGCAAATGATCCAGTATGTATGTGCAATTGTGACTAAAATAAGGAGAATACACAACTTAACTCTGCTCTGTTACTAATATCTATGCTGCTGGGGGGAAATGAGGCAGTAGCTGGTTGCAATACAAGACCATACGTTTCCCCCCGTGGTCTTAAAGCTGAAGTGTTTGTATTGGCAACACAAGATCAAAGATGCGGCCTATAGTTAGCAGTGTGTGTTCATCTCCGACCCAAATATACTAGCAGCCACACTCTGACTGTTAACCAAGTGTGGAAACATACTGTATACTCTGAATATTGTATTTAAGCAGCATTTTCGAGTGCTTTTTGTGTGCGTTTTTGTAATCTTTCAAAAAATAGTAGCTATAACACAGTATAAACATACTCCATTAAGTAATAGTTTTGCATCAAAAACTTCACAAGAATATTGGCAGTAAAATGTACCAAAAGACAAGTATCAAAGGTAAAAGTGCAATTGTTTTCACATTAACCCCTGTGTGTGATATATAATATTTTTGGAGAGTTATCAGTTAAATCTATAACAATGCAACTTATAAAACAGTTAACATGTTTTACATTTACAAATCTGAATAAGAAAAGTAACCAGTAACTACAGCTGTTAGATAAATGTAGCAGAGTAAAAATTAAAGTGGTAAAAGTATATATAAACAGCCTAAAATAGATATTCTCAGGTAAAATTCAAATACTTCAGGATTGGGTAAATGCACTTAGGTAATTACCACCAATAAAAGAATGGCATAGTAGCTGGCAGTATAGTTATTGTGACACTAAAGAGGCCAGCTCTAGTTCTAGTGGCAGAGCTACTTCTGCTTAATAATTGTTTTTAACTTCTGCTTGAGTGTAATATTTTTGTGTTATTTCCAGCCCTGCTAATTGTTTTTGTTATTGTCATCACTGACATGTTGGCCTTTTTTGCAATACTTGAAGTAGTCATATTTGTTCCACCCTTGTTGGTGATGGTTCAGGCCAAATAATATTAACAATCAATCCATCAATCTTCATATAATCCATGGTCAGTTAGTAGTCATTTAAACTACAATTTGACTTGCTGGCATTTTAAGTGAGTAGTTGTTCTGGCTGCGAAATGAACCCACAGTGCTTTGGTTACAGTTCAAATAAACAGAGGACACATACAGTAAATGAATATTTTTACTGTTCATGTGAATTATGCATGACACTAAAGGATATTTTAGTCCCACTTAGGAGGGCTTAGGAAGCTAGCTCCTCAGCACATGCCAGCGTTTGGCTGAAAGGGTGGAGACAGGCGTCGCCCAGTGTGATCCGCCAGGGACAGTTGTAAAATATCCTCTGAGTTTCCACTGTTGCTCTGTGTGGCTGCTTTCACACTCTTCTCTCACTGTTTCCATGTGTGTTTGTGTCTCTGCCTGCTGTATGACGCTGCATCATCCTAGAACACAAAAACTCTAGCAGTGACCTCTGCCTTTACCGGCATCAGCATGTTAGCTTTTGGTTACATAAAAACAAAGATTGTGAGGCTAGCGCTGCACTTTCTTTACCACGTCAGCGTTGTAGTCACATAAATGCTTGCATCTTAGCGTAAGAAAGTAAAAATGTGATTATGCCTTCAGAGGGTGGGGTCTTTCAAAAAGTGGTGCTGCTGATGCCTGAACTTTAAGCTTTTTGAGCTGTTAATGGAAATGTTTATGAAGAAGAAATTAAACAACTTCATACAGTAGCTGACAGCCGATTAAAACCCTGCTCTTCAAGCAATCAAGTGAGGTCATTTCACATTTTAGTGAAAATTATGTGAACTTAAGAAATGGGTCTTTTCCATTTTCAATCAGTAATTTAATGTTGGCTGTTCAAGAGCAATACTCTCTGTCATTTATATGAGTAGTCAGTAGACCAAGTGGTTTCTAAATGACACATGATGAAAGTAATAGGTTGAGGGGTAATTTATGGATTTGCATATTAACCCTGATGCAGGTGTCTGTCGGTTGGGTGTGTTACAGCATCTTCAAATTGAACTCAGTCAATCAGAACTAAGGGACATAACTTTCTGTTTCAGGGTGATGCATTTTAATATGTATGTATGTGTTTCAGGGTTCTCTGCATCCTCTCCTTTGCTGCCTCTGAAGCCATGGACTAGAGCTGCGTCTGGTCCTGACAGTCCCGTGGTCATCAGATGGCTTCTCAACAACCCTCGGCAAAAATACAGAAAGTATGTGTGAAGTTGAATCGCAGTCATCCACATTTTCACTGACGGCCGCTATATAACATTAAAAGGATATGGCTGGAGGTATTCTATATTGTTCTGAAAAAAACAAATCACATAAAAAGACCAAAACAAACAATAAATGGATTTGATTATTAACTGTTGCTTGTGTAGGCAAAGATGGATCTAAAACTTTGTGCCATGGACCTCCATTCTTTCCCAAAAACTATTAAAACACAAAAATGAGCCACACAGCTGAACTGGGTAACAAGTTGTTTTACAACAATGGAACATGCACTGAGTCAGTCCCACGTACATCCTGGTCAGATTAGGTGCTAAATTAAATGTAGCAATGCAAAGTGCAAAAATACTCCATTACTGTCTTACATTCACAATTGTACAGAAGCCCTAAAAATCCACTTAAAGTATCAAAAGTTAAAGTATGTGTTATGCATACAAAGGTCTCCTGTGATTAGTATACTGCTATATGCAGTATCATTAGTGGGTCATTGTTACTGATCCATTAATATGGTATATATGATCTTATTCATGATCCTAATATTTTTTCAAGGTAGAGTTAATTTAAAATACAATATCTACTGTTTGGTGGTTTCATTTGTTACAATATGTCATATTTTATAAGCTGATTTTATGTTTTGCATATTAAATCCTAATCAGAAAAGTAAATATAGCTGTAAAATAAATGTTGTGCATTTACAGTACAATATTTACCTTTAAAATATAGTGTAGCAAAAGTAAAGAGTAACATAAAATGACCCTCAAGTAAAGTACTAGTAGCTATGTACCTAAGTACAGTTCTTGAGTATATGTACTTAGTTACAATCCCCCAATGCTCCAGGTGCCATAAATAGTCATTGGTACATAGGCTGGTTATTGTTTAAAAAATGACATCAGCATCCTTATCAAATGTGCGTTTATCCAAATGGGGGAGGCATGACATGCCATGTTGTACCTCTGATGGGCTAGTACTCAATGCCTTTGTTGGTTGGATTGGTTATGTTTAGGCACAAGCAGTGAGATTGGTTAGGGTTCATTTAAGAATACAAGAATAAGCCAATCAGAGGTAGAGTTCTGTTGGGCCGCTCATGCCTTTGCCATCCTAGGAAAAGAAATATTGTGCACCCTTAAAGTGATACCGATACAGTACTACATTTGATACCTTTTTGTGTACTTCCTTTGATACCCATCATTGGAAGCGAAGCATTAAGTTAAGTAAAATGCCACCACCACTCCAACACTAGTTGCAGCGGTAATGGGCCAATCACAGGTCCTGCTTGCAGTGATTGCCTGGGTGATGCCTGCAAGCAAAGCCATACATATAATCATATTTTTCTAGTTTTGGGTACAAATCAAATCAAATGTGGGTATTGTATGAATGGAGAAGTTTCAATACATCTCAGCACTGGGTTATATTGGTTAGTAACTTAAAGATATTCAGTACCGATAGCCTACCCAGCTCAACTAGTACTCCGAATGTGTATTTATCCGAGATTAAGGATAGTCCCTATTTACTCCAGTTTGAGTAACATTTGGTGAAAATTACAATGCCCAGTTGTTTTAGAAGATTACTTTTCCTTTTGTAAAATAAACTGAGCCATTTTTAGAAGATTTATATTTATTTGGAAGAAATTGGCTGGGCACTAAGAGAAGCTGACATTGCATGGGAGTTTAAAAGTGCATACATAGACTAAGGCATTGTTGGTTCTGTTTTTTTCGGGGTATTTTTTACAAATAAGAAAAATATAGAAACACGTCCGTATTTTAAAGTAGATCTTTTTTTTGCTCACTATGCTGCTTTAATGTCTTCATATTTTGCCATGTACATGATGTTTTTGACAAATCTACAAATGTACGATGACTAAACGGAAGCTGGACAGTTTCCGGCTTTATGCCAGATAGAAAAACATGTAATATGGTGTTTCTGAGTCATAACTACCTCCCACAGGGAAAGCGATCTGAAAAACGTCTTAAGGGAAAAAGACAAGGTCATGATTTTAAATAATCAGCTATTTCTGTGTCTCACTCTATACCACTTCTCAAGGCTTTTTACCCTGCAAAGCAATACTGTGCTTCTAACTTGATGGGCAGCCTATTATTCTGTATTTAGTTAAGTGCCTGCCTCTAGATATGTGTGACAGACTTTCAAGCCTTTTACATTTACTGTAGTGTTCTAGAATTGAAATAAGTAAGCTTGCCTTTTGATATATAAATATTTAGTTGCAGGAAAGCGAAAACAATCGTCTCTAGCTATACATTTTGGGTCATCTTTGATCTGAACATAATATGCATCAACTATACTCTCGTGATCTTTGACAAACCTTTGGTTGTAACTGCTCCAGCTGACCACCCTGTTTTCTGTATTTTACATGTGCTTAGATTGTTACAGTACAATAATGCTCATGCAACACAATGCAAATGGCTGACAGTAAGTAGGTCAGCTAAACTACAGCTTAAGTGCAGCTTTGACTCATTAATAATGCATACCATAAAGACTACATTTACAAAGATATTTTTCTCTCTGATGCCAACAATCAAGCAGTGCTCAGCTGCCTCTTTTTTGTTTATTTTTTCATTTTCATATGATGAGATAACACTAAACATCAGCATTTGTTTAGCTTTAGCTTTATTTAGCTCTAACACAGAGCTAAAACCTGATAGACGCACATGTCATGTGGCACACTGAGAGTTGGAGCCTCTGCTGTGTGCTCAGAGGCGTGGGCAAAGTATCTGAATGTCTCCAGCATGTGCTCACTCCTCTTTAGGTCAGAGCCACAGGCTTCTAACAGCCTTTGAATCTCCCGTCCGCGCATAGGGGCCCAGATTCAAAGCTGCATACCTGTGGGTGTTTGTTTCTTCACTGACAATGCTCTGAACTCCGTTGCTCTGTCACCCACACAGCCTCAAGTGGAATGAAAGCTATGCATGGGCTTATTCATTCCATGGGCCGAGGGACGGAACACTTGTGCATCTTAGATCAAGTGTTGTTTATGGCATAACAAGGCAGCCCTTGTTGATCATTAGAGCCCTGATGCTAACATGTTCCGAGCTAGGCTCACACTAAATAACATGACACTGAATCACTCCACAAACAGTTGCATTCTTCCTTGCTGTCCAGCTCAGAGTCCTGGTGTGGTTCAAGATACTGGATCACACCCTGGTTGACACAGTAGCAGGAAGAGGGTTAGTATTATTATGATCATGGGCGGTGGGCCAAAGACTTTGGCGACAGGCAGGTGTGTCCTGGATATGACCCCATCTGTGCTGCTGGATAATATGTTATGTTATGACTGTTCGCTAGAACTGGGAGGAGCTCTGGGAGTGGAGTGCTGGTCACAGTACCTTGAACTATCAGCTGTATGAAGCATTGCACATCAGTACAAGCAGGTCGAGACTGCTGGCTGGGATTAGAATAAGAGAGAGGGGCCGTCCAGTAGCTATTTTCACACAAAGGTCAGTGAGTGATGGGTTTTTTAAAGTGTGTCTGAAATGGATTTACTGTAAAATGTTGTGTTTTTGCAGATGAGAACGTGAAGGCTGGCGTCCACCAAGGCCACCGCTGCACCTTGGGCAGCGCACACACATGATCACATGACTCTGGACATGGACGCGGTCCTGTCAGACTTTGTTCGGTCCACAGGGGCAGAACCGGGTCTGGCAAGAGACCTGCTGGAAGGTAAGAAACCAACACTGTCCTGCAATTTGAAATTATAGGCTATCACCCATACTCTTATATGTAGAGGACTCAATATGTGGGAAGTTGTTTTTTGATCAGCTCCCTGTTGTGTTGCTGTTGTGCTCAAGCGAGCAGAGGACAGGAAAGAACAGAAGAGGAGAGGAAATGAGGGTAAAATAAAAGAAAGGAAACAAAGGAGGGGAGGAGAGAAGTGGGGCCTGCAACATTTAGCTAGCATGCTGATTTAGAGGCCAGTGTGACGGTTTTACGAGTGCACTCCCCAGGGAGAGCTTTGTGCCCGTTCATCGGAACTCATGGAGGGGCAGAGTGCTATTGGCACTTCTATAGCAACATACAGGGACACTAGCGGGGGGAGCGCAAAAGTGCACGTGGCAACCAAAAGCTGGTTGATGGTCAGTTTAATTGACTTTGATATCTAGAGACAGTAAAAGTGTTTGTGTTTTTATTTTCATTTTGTTCACAAGTGTGTCTTGAACAATTTCACATTGCATTCCAGCTGCTCAAACTACAGTAAATAAATGCTAAACTCTAAATGCAGACTCAGTTTTGACTACTTTACAGGAATAAAAGCATGGTCCACACAAATAAGACTTCTATTAAGAGATGAAATGATTGTTGAGCGTGTTTTTTGTTGCTGCATGTATGTGTGTATTATTCAGCTGGTGTCTAGTCTGATAAAATAATTATTGCTGTCTCCACCTCAGTCATTTTTTCTCCTCTGATTCTGCTTTGGCACAAAGCCACGGGGCATTCTTGTTACACCAAACAAGACACTGCACTCAGACAAGACAAAAGTGGGCCTGGATGTCCTATTTTAGTGAAACGCCAGCTGCTTTTTTCTGGTGTTAGCTTAGCTTTCCAGACCTGCATCAATCTGCTCTCCTAATACATCCGTTGCATCAATCAGGGGCTCTGTGACCTCTGGTCTGACTAAATCTGAAAGTGCCACATGTGGTGCTTCCCCCTAGAGGCCGGTTTATGTACAGAAGAATTAGTTTTAACCTATGTGGTCACATTCATTTGGAACCAGGACAAGTTCTGGTTTTAGGGGTTGTAAATTAGTTTTTCACTGAAAGGGAAATGAATAACGTAATTTTATTAATGAAGTCAGCTAATAAAAAAAAAAAAATCCTTCTCACACTTATCACCTCTGCCTTGGTTTATTTGGTTGGTCACACGGACCTTTCTCAAGACACGTAGTAGTGAAATCCTCCTATCCACCTGGCTTAATTTAAAGTCCTTTATTTCAAAAGCTAAAGCTTCTGTGTTTCTAACAGATGGGGATAATGCATGTTCATACTGCAGCTGAATTTATGAGTGTTCCTTTTGCCGACGACAGCCATTACAAATGAGGGAGCTGAAACGGTGCCTTCCATGCTACATTATTATTAGGCTGATGTAGAAGCATTTAAAGGCCATGCATTAGGTGCTGAGTAGCTATGTTGCTGGACCTTAAGTTGTATTCCTGGATTTGTGCAGCTCAATAAAGTAGAATCCGTTTTGCATTGATTGGCGTGAGAGACAGCAGTTAGTGGTGCCAGGTTTCATGCAGACTGCCGAGAATCATCATGTCTGGAAGTCAGGAAGAGGACAACTTCCTCCAGGTCTCTTAGCAAAGGGAGTCCATTAATTGACCCTGTCTGAGCTAATATGCTTAGATCACATGCGGGCACTAATGTACATTTTATAAAGACTGTTTTGCAGACAGTTCCTGTTGTATCATGAGAAGGCACTGAGTTAAGAAGAACATAAGAAGGCTGAGGCTTGACATGTGTCTTAAACCTAGAAGGGATTTTTGTTAGAGAGACAGCACCTAGAGGAGGGTGTGTTTGTGTGTGTGTGTGTGTGTGTGTGTGTGTGTGTGTGTGTGTGTGTGTGCGCCATGTTGTGTATGTGTATCAGTGTGTGGGTCCCTCCTACACATCAGGATATTGCTTTCATTTTGTTAAAGACAAACACACTGTATGGCATTGCTCCATACAGGCAATATAAACCATTATGTTGGGGGTAATTATTTAAAATTCTTAAAGCTGGGAATTTATCAGTATTTAAAACAAGACAGTAAACAAATCTGCAGATGCAAAGATCTTTTGCATTTTCCGCTTCCCTTTCTCCTGTTGGTAGCCTATTGTGTGATATTCATTATGAGATACTGGTAGTCTACATCGACTTAAATTTACGGCATTCTTCCAGTGCTGTAGGAAGTTGCGCCGGATGTCCGCCACTTTTCACTTTCTTTGTTTTGGCATTCTAAACTCCGGTTGATTTCTGAGGACTGTGGTTAACTGCTCCTCAGATCTCTGCAGGCTAAATCCAGACAGCTAGTTAGACTACCTGTCCAATCTGAGTTCTTGTGCACAGCTAAAACAACTTTTGAATGTATAAGTTCCACCAAAACAAGCCTACCCAAGGCTATTTTGCAGCGGCAATGTGTCCCCGTGGGGAGCTTAGCGCCGCCCATGACAATTGTGATTGATTTAAAGAAATGCCAATAATCCAGATTATGTATTTCACCCGTACCAGAATGTTGTGTGGACTAGCCAGACCCTCCTCCACAGCTCTGTGGAGATAGCTCCGGCAACGCAAGACTAACCATAAGATAAACTGTTTAGTCTGAACTGCAGTAAACAGTGTCCTGTTGCATCTGAAAAATAACATCATTTGATGTGTGGGATCATATTATTTGGTGAAACACTCTTAATGTTCAGACATTTTCGAATTTTTATGAAATTCTGAAAAAATTAAAGGCAATTATTGTACACTGTGAGTAACATGTATATTTTTGTCTATAATCAGTGTTGATGTATAACCAGACCTTTTATATGTGTCCCGCAGGTAAAAATTGGGACCTCAGTGCTGCTCTAAATGATTATGAGGAGCTCAGGCAGGTCCACACTGCCAACCTGCCACAGGTCTTCAACGAGGGCCGCTACTACAAGCATCCAGAGACACGTGACACGCCCACCCACGTCAGCAAGATTGATAAGCCATGTGCACAGAAGCAAGAGGACAATGCACAAGGTACGAGTGCCGCCTCAACGTCATATTACCACCACAAATGATCTCACTATTTGTGTCTTGCTTTATTTTCTTTCTACTCTTCCATTCCATTCTCACTTCTTTTTTCCTCTAGAGAAGCGTCTGTCCCGCGGCATCTCCCACGCCAGCTCTGCTATCGTCTCCCTGGCGCGGCTGCAGGTGGCCAATGACTGTACCAGCGAGCAGTTCCCTCTTGACATGCCCATCTACACATTCCAGCTACCAGACCTTAGCGTGTACAGCGAGGATTTTAGGTGCTTTATAGAGAGAGACCTGATCGAGCAGTCCACCATGATGGCTCTGGAGCAGGCCGGTGAGTACTACAGAATATAATAGAATATGATACATTCTCTTGTAGTGCTTCTGCTACTGATATGTAAAAGGAATCCTATGTATTTCATTGTATTCTTTATTTAGATTGCACTGAAAAGTCAGTAATGTAGACAGAGACTTGGAGGGTGAGACAGAGAGTGGAGAGATAGATCAGATCAGAGGAGCAGCATCATCTGGAAGCAAGACAACAACAACTAATTTAAAGCATCCAGGACCCCAAAGGATTCATCTCCCAGCTGGAGCTTTGAATTAATGGAGAGAAACTAGTTAGCGAAGTTTTAAATCATCCTGCAGATTTTCCAACACAGAGATTGTAAAGCTTTTCTCACCTCATTCTGTTCAAAATCTGGGAACAGTCATCAAAGAAGAACATTTCTAACAGTGACTTAACCAACCAAACATGCTATCTGTTTGCAAGTGATAAGTGAAAGATTTATCTTTAATTTAAGCCAAATTATTCATCACAAATCTTCATGTTAAATATGTATCCTTGCAGTTAAGCAAATGTAAAATAAAGTACAACAAGCAGCTGTGTATTAGCTTCACTTTATGGGTGATTAAATCTCCACCAGCGTATTAATCAGTCTTGGTCTGGATATAACATTATAATATCATAATTATAAATATTTATTATAACACCATTAAACACCCTGAGATGTAGTAGTCCATGGCATGATTCCAGAAAATTACCTTCAATATCTAACTTTTTAAAAGTAATAATAAAAATGCAAAACATCTGCATTTTGAGCCCATCCACACTGAAGGGTAAATCATTCAGAGCCTCCTCTGTGTTTACTGTTGTTTAATAAATGATGCAGTCAGATCAACCGAGGCTCAGAGCGGGGAGGCTGCCTGCATTAAAGCAGTGTGCTATGCCCAGGGCTGTGAAGCAGTCGTCTCTCCCTCAGGGACACTGGCAGGGCGGTGATGGAGCAGAAACTGGAGATACTGTAAAAGTCAGGCTGAGGAGGGAGATATTCACAGTGGGCTTTTTTTTCTGGAAGACTTCTGGGTATTTGAGGGTGTGTGCAAAGCATATGGCCGGCGCTAATCATTGCCTTCAAAGTGTAGTTATTGAGGCTAATTATGCTTGTTGGCTAATTGTTCTCAATGT
The DNA here is from genome assembly GCF_013103735.1 of Etheostoma cragini. Lineage (NCBI taxonomy): Eukaryota > Metazoa > Chordata > Actinopteri > Perciformes > Percidae > Etheostoma > Etheostoma cragini. The sequence goes on from NC_048414.1 coordinate 11,324,786, forward strand.
GTACCTGCTGCACTACAGTGAGACGGAACGACATTCAACTACATTTGAATATCGACTGTCGGAGTAGTTGTGGCATTTTTGAACACAGATGTGTCACGATTTAGCACCACCAATAGAGCAATGGAATACATGTTGCTGTGGTATGGTAAAGCCCATTGAGACATTATATTGAACTGAACCGATAAATCTGCCTCTGGGATCTTATCACCATTTGTGTGTGTGTTTCATTTTGAGGAAATTAAGAACATTTTGAAAATTGAAAAGTAATTGAAGCCAATTTGTGTTTGCTCCCTTCAGATTTTTTCTGTTTTGTACAGAACTCCTAGTCATATAATATTGTACGTGTGTGCAGGTCGTCTGAACTGGTGGTCCACCATGTGCACCAGCTGTAAGAAGCTGCTTCCTCTGGCCACCACAGGGGACGGGAACTGCCTTCTGCATGCTGCCTCTTTAGGTGAGCTATTCATGTACGCTACAATATATCCAACATACCATATGACTATATCATCCATTAAAACTGTGCAAGTTGGTGTGTATTAACAGTGTCAGTGCAGCGCCACAGCTGCAGAATACAGAGGGAGTGAGTGAAAGAGGGTGATAACTGTTCTATACATTGCAGGAAACTGCTGCAGGGTTCAGGGGGTTGACAGCGCATTCAGGTCCGTGCCGAAGGAGATTGTTGACTCCCCAGTGCGAGTACTGCTGGAGCAGGAGCTGTCAGGGTTAGAGGCACCAGAGTTAATGTAATCTACACTGACAGTCAGACAACTAGGGCCCCATGATGAGTGATGAAAGACATTTTTAGACAGGAAGTTAAAAAGCTGAGGTTAAAAGTTAAATAGCTGAGGTTATCTCAGAATATGAATATGTAGTATATAGCTTTGTTGCTGTTTTATGTCCTCAGTCTTAACAAGTAACAGTGTTGTGTGTCTGTGTTGATCAGGGATGTGGGGCTTCCATGACAGAGACCTGATGCTGAGGAAATCCCTGTACACCATGATGAAGAGCGGAGCGGAGAGAGACGCTCTAAAGAGGAGGTGGAGGTGGCAGCAAACCCAACAGAACAAGGAGGTTGGGAGAGTAAATGCATCACATCCTCTTTCACAAATGACACATTAAGAAATCCATAAGAGCAAGGAAGGTTCTAATTTTAGCTTCCTTGCTGGATCGCACATTTAGATTTTTTGCTGGGAGGAAAATAGTCTTTCTATATGATACCAAATGTGCAAAAGTAGCCGTCTTAATACATTCAAATCCTCTGCACTTCCTCTCCCTTCTCCCTTGATGTTCATGGATTAAAGTATTTGCCAATCTATTAGAAAAATTGTGTCACCAAAGATAGCTCAGCCAAAGAAGTAGTCCAGATACTCATGTTTTAAAAATGCCTTAGGCGTCCTGGTGGCCCAGTGATCTAAGACACATCCCATGTAAATGCAGCGTCCTGGTTTATTGCATGTCATCCACCTTTCACTAATTACCCATAATGCCTTTCTGCCTCTTTTAAACATCCATCCATTAACAGCAGAACATATGAAAAAAAAAAAACTGGCCACATTTGTAGATGCATAAAGCTTCAGGAGATAACCTTGAAGATGCAGATGAAAACTGTGAAAAGGAATATTAAGGATTGTGTGGGTGAGCATAAGCACGTGCTTAACAGAATTTCCATGTGTTTGTGTGTTTGTGCAGTCGGGGCTGGTGTACACTGAGAAGGAGTGGGAGAGAGAGTGGAACGAACTGCTGAAGTTGGCCTCCAGTGAGCCTCGCACTCACCTCAGCAAAAACGGCAACACCAGTGGAGGGTAAGCTGTTCGACACACATTTATTCTTCTTCCCCCCCCGACCACTTTTGGAAGTGAGACTGTGCCATCTACTGGCTTTCTACCCTAACCCCCCCCCGTAGCATAAACAAGCATAAGAGTGAGTTTATCTCTGGCTGCAGAGGCTGATTGGAAACTAACTGTGGTTTCCTCCTCCTACGCACAAAACCTTGTGGTTTGTTTCCATTTTGAAACTAAACATACATACTTTCACATCTAGCAGAGAAAAAACAACTATGAAAAAAACTCATTGAGGTTTCTGCTGTTGATTGAAATTTCATTTAATTACATAAAATGTGATTTAAGCAGGTTGTGGTGGCCTGCACTTAGTGCTGATTAAAAGACAAATGCCAAAACCTCATAACAAATCATGCAAAGACTGTTTTTAGTTTGACAGCAGCATCTGAAAGCAACCCATGTCTTTGCATCGTTGTTTTACAATAATTTGCCAGTGTTGACTCGTCCAGTACGAAAGCCCTCTATCACGGAAAACATCCAATCAAAGAGCGGAATTTACTCATTCACTCTGGTAATTTTAGCCTCTCATTGAGTTTGACTGTAACACAGTAATCAGGTTAGGGATGTTTGATGGTCCTAGTGTGAGATGAGCCCCTAAATAGGATGAGTGGGATTCACATATTAAGAGGCTCTTTATTAGACAGAATATGGCAGCGTAGCAGTTTGTGCGGCTGACAACGTAATTGTTGCACATCCTCTGGTTCCCTGGTGGTTGCATGCCTGAGAGCTCGGCCTCTGCTTTCTCTCTCTGTCTCACCCTCCCTCCCTCTTTCTCTCTACTCCCATCCTCTTTCATAAAAACACTTGCACGAACAGATGGATCTTTGTAAATGTTCGTTAAAGGTAGTCAGAGGGCAAAATGGATCCAAATGGATCACATTAGATTATGTAGGCACATTATTAGCATTAACATTTACTGTTTTGGCAGATGTTTTTGCTACAGTCAATACCAATTCAGGAAATTGTCATAGTATCCCATAATCCCACTGTGTTACATGGTTGTGTTTTTTTGCAGGGTGGATAACTCTGAGGATCCGGTCTATGAGAGTCTGGAGGAGTTCCATGTGTTTGTGCTGGCCCACGTGTTACGCAGGCCAATTGTAGTGGTGGCTGACACGATGCTCAGAGACTCAGGAGGAGAAGGTAGGCTGACGGCATCTTGCCTTGATCTTCTACAAAACAGTTGGATAAACAATGGACTGACACTAGATATGGTGTTCCAGCGTTTGCGCCCATCCCGTTTGGAGGACTCTATCTGCCTCTGGAGGTGCCCCCGAGCCGCTGTCACTGCTCCCCTCTGGTCTTAGCCTACGATCAGGCTCACTTCTCTGCACTGGTGTCTATGGAGCAGAGAGACCAGCAGCGAGAGCAAGGTAAGCAACCTGTGCATAGTCACAAAAGCACTTACATACTCTGGAAAGAAAATCTGGGGGCATCCGCAGATTGATATGTGGGACTTCAACCTTTTCTTGACCTCCTGTTCTTAAAAATCCAAGTGTTGCCTGATTTAATTTGCATTAGTTAAGTTAGGCAACAGTTATAAATGTATATGTTAAATAGCACTTTCCTAGTATTACCTACTACTAAAAGCGCTTTTACATTTACAGTACAGGAACCATTGCCCATTCATACACTGTGGCAAAGTCTGCCGTAAAAGATGCCACCTTCTCACCAGATAAACACTCACACGCTCCCTCACACACATATACACTCCGATGGGGCATATTGGTCGTGTTATGTTCTGACAAGGGAGTGTTGATTTTTTGTTTAGTTTGGAGGACTCTTGTTTTTGTCTTGTTTTGGCCGTTCAGATGCCAGTGCTCCCACTCCGGATGTGTTGCTTATTCTTGAGGTCAGAGTGATCCTCACATGGAGTTCCTTTAATTGACAAATAGAGTGGATCTCCTTGACAACCGGTCTTAGTAGTCACGGCACTCTTCTGTATTTGACTTAGTGAGTGGAACTCACTTGTCATTTGCGTGGGCTGCCAGCCAACTCTATCTCTCTGCCTGGTTTTCTCACTCTCTGACACAGATACACTTACGCAAACTGTTTCTTTTTTTCTTTTTCCATCTTCCTCCTACTCTTGTGCTTTTCTGAGCATGTAAATTTCCTATTCTTGGCATGTAAACACCAACCTAGTTATTAAGTCTGGGTACAACCACTGCAGACTAGCAGACAGAAATGATTACTAACCTGCATCCCTGCCCTGAAGTCATTCCCTTTAATGACAGCAGCATATCAAAGCCAGCCAACTCCACAGCACATACTGTAACTATTCAGCACTCCCACTTTTATCTGTGTGTTTTAGTATGGAGGGGGTTCTCTTTTTGCCCACCAGATGGTGCGTTTGTCCAGAGAACCCGCTGTATCACAACACCACTGCATGACTCTACTTTTTCATTCTGGTACACTGTGTCCTGTGATAGGATCAGTCTGCAGTCTCTCCCTCTCCAGGATGTTATGAAAACACTTGGCGCATACAGTATGTATGTCATGTGATTAATCATATAACACAGCAATGATACAAATATGTGCTGCTCCTGTTATGTTTTCCATGTTGTTATGTACATATGTAAGAGGGATAGTTTTAGGTTTTTGTATGTTTTTTTAAGTAAAGGGTGTATGTATTTTCTTGTCGTTTAGTTTAAAGAAATAGTACAGTGCTGCCACACTATATCTCTGAACAGATGCCAAATAGACAGGCAGAGGGGTCAAACAAACAGTTAGATCTAATTTTCTACTGCCAATTAGGGCAGAGTAGCCCCAGCCGGCCCCTAAGCCCTCACCACATCACCACATATGGGCAGGGTCCCGGTCTGGGGTCCCAACAAACCGATCCTCTCTCCTGACAGTCAAGCCACTGTGTGGACGTCTCAGGTGGAGGGTTGGTCTCAGGTTCCCCCAGCACAGGGAAGAGCATCCGAGAGGCCTCATGTGTGTTCAGGTGCCAGAGGCTGGGTTGGAATAAAGGCTCTTTCTTCAGCCGTCTGTATGGAAAGTTATAGAAGATATCGCCCCCCCCTCCTTTTTTCTGAGCATATCCCAAAAGAGCAATCAAGTGTTTTTTCTAGTAAGGTAGTCAGGTGAACCCAGAGTCCTGTGAACATAGGTATATTTTTGTCAGCTCACTGCTGCTCACCTGCTGTGTGATAATGATTGGCTCCTCAGTAGATGCAGTGGCCCTGTCTTTTATCAGCTTGTTTATGCTCCTGTGGTTAAACTGTGTATGAGTGGAACTGGCCCTTTAAAAAAATCTCTGGAGCTATTTCAAGCTCTCGTCCCAGTACCAAAACACTTCCAGGTTTTCTTTGGCATTCCATCATCAACCCCCTAACACCCATTTGCATAAACTAAATGGTTGTCTTTTACACAAAGACCACCTACATAAAGTGCGGTGTAACCATCCAGCTCTGGCCAGGTTTCACTTCTCTATCTATTAAAGACACCTAGTGTATTACTCCTCATGCAGTCAGCGTGATTACAGCAATATGGCAGTCCAAATTAAAATGCCATTTGTTGTGGTTTATCTGTCACTTCAAATGTGATGCTCTTGTAATTAGTAATAGTTCAGCTGTTAAAATCTGTGGCAAAAAAAGCTCAGGCTTGTTTATATGCATGACTGCTGGTGAATTGAGCCCTTTAAATCTGCAGCTGGGCAGAGTGACCAAAGTCAGGAATTCAAATTTGTGCAGTTTCCAGACAGTACAAATTGTTCTTGAATCGCAAACAGAGGAAACATTGGCTCAGTGTTTCTGCTGTGAATCAAAGCTTGTAATGAGTGACTTTGTCCTCTGAAGGGGGTGGAAGAGGAGAGAGGATCCTCTCTTTTTTGCTCTCATGACATGATGCCATGAAGGCATGATATGCTTGATGTGTTCACTCTGCACAAACTTAAAAAGACAAAGCAAAGATATTTAGGTCCAATTAAATCATGTGATTACATACTTAGAAAGGTTATCTACCACATTTCCGACAGCTGTTTCCTAACAGGTTACACCCAAGTTTCCTCCTCCTTCTCCCTATATCCCCCCACCCGCAGATTCAAAGATGCAAACTGAGCAAGGCGAGACAGGCTAGCAGCTATGTTGCTGAGTACACAGCTTGCATACCATGGAGGGCTATGATGTCATCCATACATAAGCTATGGGACTCGGTCATTCAAGGACAACAAAACAAGGCTGCCAACAGGGAGAGTAAATACATTACAGCACACTTTAGTCCCCCAGAGCTCAATTGGCAGTGTTGAGTCTCTGAATCTGGACCAGGGCCAAGGGGGAACAACAACACACACAGCACTTTGGAAAGGAGGACAGCTGCATGGTGGGAGCCAGGACGCCACCTCACAGACCTCCGCTGCCTGCTGCATGACCCGAGTGGGAACTGAGGGCGAGATGGTTTGCTGCCTTCTGTCTGTCTCTGTGTGTTTGTGATTATGACAGAATTTTTCTGGGCAAGAGTGTTTGAGGAAAGACCCTTCTTCTCTTTTTTCCTCTCAGTTTTCATGGCTGCCAGGCCACTTCTCTCATTACTGTTTGTCTCTGTGGCTACAGGCATTAGTCAGGCCTTTTTTTTTTTTAGATAGATGGTGTAAAATGCATTGCAATTTGCAGGTATGACGTAAAGGCAAGATTGACATTTTAGGACAGGTCTCTGGACAAGCCTAGTTTGTCAGCAGTGCTATTAATGATGTATTTGCTGAGCTGATGGAATTAGTTTGCTTAGCGACTAATGGTGTCAGATACAAATAAGGGATCATGTTCTCAGTGGTAAATGTGTTAGCATGGGTGTAGCCGCACTAATTCTGTTTGAAAAACTTAAGGCATCATCACTATACATGTACCACCACCACTATTTTGAAACGTATCATGATTGCACCTACGCATAGGCCCTCAGAAAGAGACCCAAGGGGGAAAGAGTTTGGATTTGACCTGCAGTTTCATCAGGGACACAGGAGGGGCCGTTGCTGCTTCTGGTGTTTCTATGAAGCCTGCAGAGCGGCCCATTGGCAGTGGAAGAATTGATGAGGCAGGGAGGAGACTGTCTTCCATCTGGAGCTGACAGTGAATGCTGGAATGTCCTCGGCTTGAACAGCCTGCCTCTCTCTGCTGACATGTGGACAACAGCCCCCGCACTAGGTAGCCTGAGGAGATCTGTCATGTGGGCCAGTGGTCTAGCTGGTCCTCCTTACACTCTTGTTTTGAAATGCAGCCATGCACTCACACGCAAACACAAGCACGCCCGCACGGTGCACATACTGTAAGCACACCTCCCATGAGAGGAAGCCCGGGTGGGTGTCTGTTTTATGTGCTCCGTCCCGTGATTAGTGTTAAAAACCTCTTCCTGCTTGTAAGTAGCTGATCCTATCAGCGCTAATTTTCTTTTTCTATACTACTGTGTCTGATTGCACTCTATTACTAAACTAAATTATCTTATACAGCCCTGATCAACTGTGGAGATACTCAGTTCGATGTAAATCATCATGCCAAGTTCAGGCCACAAAATCCTCTAGTATTAGCTAAGGATTGGTTCCAGTTTGTAACAATCTGGGTCCTATTTTGTGTTTTGACCATCACTTCTACTGGTGGTAATCGTAACTCTGTACTCAGAAAAGTGACATCTGAGGTTTGCGATAACTAAACAAGAAGTCATGGGACAGACCCTCAGTTTAGCCAAACTTATCTGGAAGACAAAACAAAGACAAGATGTCAGTTTTAACATTCATCACCGTTTATAGACTGACTTCCTAGTTTAACTTTGACTTAACATACTTCCCATAGTAGTAGGCTGTGCGCTATCACAGAAGGCTTGTATTATGTGGACGACTTGTATCATGTGGACGTTCTGACAATGTTGTTGTCATTACTTAGAACTCCTCATGGGGGTGACAAAAACTACACACTATAGCTTTAAGGGATGATTAGATAATCATATTAATATATAATAATAATAATAATTGTTATTATTATTATTAGTTGTACTAATAGTATTATTAAAGTATTAAGTATTATTTAAATGTTTTTAAATGTTTGTCTTTCCCCATTGTACTGTGCTGTAGCAATGTCCCAGATCACAGTAATAGTTTATTGGTAGCTGATAGTAAAGATTTCCATGAGAATAAGACCCCATTTGAGAACTAGTAAATAATAATTGAACTTGGAAACAGTACTTGTCAAAACAGTCTCACCAAATGGACTTTAAGGACATCTCATTTATGTTAAAAAGTTAGGCCTTTTAAGACAAAACAGTCTCTTTAAATGGTCCATTTAGTAGCCATTCTTTAGTTTTCAATTTTATCACACCATCTTCCTCATTGGATGGAGTTGTCAAAAAATGTTATGGTCATTCATGTTGGTTCAAAAGTTAGGATTCAAAACAAAACAAGCCAAATCTTGGAACATGGTCCATTTATAAGCTGTTTAAGAGCTTTTGCATGTACCATATGATATAAATTAAAAGCTCCAGAACAGCCACAACCCAAGTTCTACTAAACCAGATTATTCCTTTAATTTTCATCCTCATGGAAAAGGTAGATAGCGTGGTTGCACTAGACGGATAAGGCTAGTACAGTAGCCCAGAGAACTAGAATAGGGATTAGTCTGTGTTATAAGAGGTGCAACCAAGTTAAAGCCGTAAACTGAGGCCCTTCTCTGTCTGAATGAGTCAGCGTGAGTGACACTCACTGGTCACGGTCAGTTCTCTGCCTAAAAAATGGATGGCAGATAGAATGTACCCACAGTATACTTTACCCCACGCTGATAGGCATCTGGGATAATTAACATGGCATTATTCTAGTGTGTTATTATGGTGTCACTTAGCTTTGACACCATGGTGGCCTTGTGAGAAAATGGGTGGCGTGCAACGTTGTCTCCAGTGGTGGAGCTAGACAAAACTAACCTTCTGATAATCTCATCTCTTCCAGCTGTTATCCCTCTGACTGACTCGGAGCACAAGCTGTTGGCACTCCATTTCGCTGTGGACCCTGGCAGGGACTGGGAGTGGGGGAGGGACGACAACGATAATACCAAGCTGGCCAAGTAAGTCCTGTATAGTATATCACAGGGTGTTGATGCTTATCAACAAAGCAAACAGAGGCGCTGACTATGAAAGCAGTCCCATGAAGGGTGAGAGAGTAAAAACTGCAGGCCAAGGCAGTTCTGGTGGTCTACCTACAATTCTGCATGTGGGGGATTTAACTCTGATTATGGGCTCCGGGTTCACGTCACTTCAAAGAGTGAGCAGAGAGAGAACAAATTGTGAGTCACGTTAGTCATACATAGCGTTTCCCAGGAGTGGCCTCACTAAAGCAGCAACACCCTCTCTGAGTTTAGCAAATAGTTTATGTAAGAGTTTCTGTTTCACATTCCTGCCGGTCCGGGGGTTAACTTATCTTTCACAAGCTGCAGTGTGAACAATGCATATATACAGAAAGAGGATGCTCAAGCAATTGCCTAATACCACCTCTTTATATTACCCATGCATTGCAGGCATTCATAGATATTTTAAAGTCAAAAGGTTGTTATACATGTCATACTCAAACCCATAGAGAAGCAGTACATTATAAAATGCCATTATTTCTAGTAAAAAACTGTGTTGTACCACTTCTTGTTGTTAATTGTTGAGGTCAATGTTCTCCCACAGTCTCATCTTGTCTCTGGAGGCAAAACTCAACCTGCTGCACAACTACATGAATGTAACATGGATCCGAATTCCATCTGAAACAAGGGTAACTTTTTCTCACACATGTTTCTGGTTTGTCGTGGTTAATATAGCCTTAGAGAGACTCCTCCATTCCAGAGGTTCTTGAAACCACATAGTTCAATCAGTTTTATTTACTGTCAGAATGCAATAATCCTAGGCGTTCATGTGTTTGTACAGATTGTGAATTATGAAACAGTTCTTTTTTCATATTTGTTAGGAGTAATTTGTCTGTAATACATTGTGAGTCCCTAAAAAATTTCCTTGGGACATTGCTTGTGTTATATTATTGTTTCTTCATTGCTGTATGCGTTTGTGTGTATCTCTGTACAGGCTCCCCTGGCTCAGCCGGAGTCTCCCACTGCCTCTGCAGGTGAGGACGTTCAGTCTCTAGCTGAGTCCATGGACTCTGACCGCGAATCTGTCGGCAGCAACTCTAACGTAAACAACGGCAAGCCCAGCAAGGAGAAGGACAAAGACAAGCAGCGCAAGGACAAAGACAAGAGCCGGGCTGATTCTGTAGCCAACAAACTAGGTAGCTTCAGCAAAACCTTGGGAATCAAGCTGAAAAAGAACATGGGTGGTCTGGGTGGCCTTGTCCACGGCAAAATGAACAAATCTAACTCTGGCTCAGGTCGTAGTGGGGACAATGGAGGGGAAAAGGCAAAAAAGAAGGAGTCTAAAACCAAGGGAAGCAAGGAGGAGTCGGGCCATTCTGCCAGCTCGACATCTTCTGAGAAGGCCACTAGTCCATCCCCAACAGACAGAGACAGACCTTCCAGCTCTTCCCCCACAGAGAGACAGGACAGTGCAGGGAGAGACAAGACCTTGGAGAACTGGAAATACAGCACCGATGTCAAGCTCAGTCTCAACATCCTGCGGGCTGCCATGCAGGGGGAGCGCAAGTTCATTTTTGCAGGCCTCCTGCTCACCAGCCATCGGCACCAGTTCCACGAGGAGATGATCAACTACTACCTGACCAATGCCCAGGAACGTTTCAGCCAGGAGCAGGAGCAGAAGAGGAAGGAGGCTGAGAAGAAGCCCCCTGCCACTAATGATGTGTCAGCAAAGAAGCCCGAGCACGAGAGCGTCTTCCAGAGGGAGAGATCGGACAGCTCGCCTCCGGAGAGCTGCTCTCCCATCCTGCCCCACCACACCCACACCTACAACCACAACTCACAGCCCCCGCTGAGTCTGAAGATGCAGGGCAGGAACAGTCCCATTCCTGCAGCCCCTCTTGTCCCTGTCCCGCCTCTTACCCCGCCAACTGCCTCCCACCATGTCACCCACCCAGCCCCAGCCCCTGCGCCTTACTCCTCCCCCAGTATTGGTGCTAAGAGACCTGTTCCTGTGTCTGCCCACTACAGCCATACACCGCCCATCCAGCGGCACAGTGTGATTCACTTACAAGATGTCAACATGCAATCCTCCATCTTCCAAGATGACCCCTATAAGCCTGTGGTGGGCACCCTAAAGACATGCGCCACCTACCCCCAGCAGAACCGCACTCTCTCATCCCAGAGTTACAGCCCTGCTCGCCTGTCAGGGGTCCGCACTGTTAACACCATAGAGACCCTGTCCTACAACATGCCCGGCGAACACAAGTCCCACACCTACACCAATGGATTCAATGCGGGAGACATTCAGGACTGCCTGGAGTTTGCTGATGAGGACAACTCATCTCACACCTGGCTCAACCAAGACAAAACCAAAGGGCGGAGCTCTGGAAGCCCTTTGTACTGCTTTCAGCAGCGCCGCTGCAAGAGGGAGAACTGCTCCTTCTACGGCAGGCGAGAGACAGAGAACTACTGCTCCTACTGCTACAGAGAGGAGCTGAAACGCAGGGAAAGGGAGAGCAAAGTGCAGAGGCCTGCATAGCCATCACAGCCACTTCAGCCACTTGTCAGCAAGGTCACAGGAGACTTGAGGGAACAACACCATTCACACTCTTCATTTAGAAAAACATGATGGCAAACATTTTCCTATTTTGTTGAAGAATGCTCTTGTATTCCTGTCACCCTTCCCTTGTTAGTAAAGCGCATTACTTTATGATGGGGGAAGCAGAACTTGAAACAGTGAGCAGCTTTGGCCAGAAATTGTGCTGTTTTATTTTTTTCTGTCTCATTGAAGTTAGTCTTTTACTTGTTTTAGAGTAAAAGTCATCTTTCTGTGATGTAACTTTCTGTATGTGAGGGAAAGTTCTTTATTTTTCAAAGTTTTAAAAGATGGGATGAGGGAACATTTTAGCTCTTTTAATCAGTTTGAATGCAACACCTCTGCTTGGTTCTTCAAAATCTCTGTGGAATATTTGTAGTTGTTTTGCAATCAAAATAAATTGAATGGGAGATTATTATTAGACTTTAAAGCAATAAATTGGTGATTTTTGCTACACCCTCTCCCAGTTTTGTCTATGCACCAATAATATAGTTACTGTAGGTTAACTGTGTCTTGTAAATTGTAAGGATTGTCACGTGCTTTTGTAAACAAATTTGAATTACAGGAATTAAAATGTGTAAGCATTATAGATTGTAATGTCGGATTAGGATGACAGTGTAAAACTATCTCATTTGTTACGTGTACCTTTGTCCTTACCACGGTGCAAGGGTTTCCTATGTCAGAATTGGACTTGTAATGGAATGTGTAAGATATCATATCACACTTTTGCCCATAGTCAACCTTCTAAAGACCACAAGCACTGCCAAACTGGCTTCCTTTTAAAAAAGAAATACAATTCAAATTTGCTAAATGTTTGCACTGGCAAACACCAAACAATGTGCATAGGATGCATTGCTTGTCAAATATGCAGTGTTTATGGTGTGTCGCCTGTTAACTACTCTATTCGGTCAATGTGTTAGATGAGAAAAATTGTGGGTAGCGGGAGCAGGCCGATGCTTATTTGTTTGAAGTGTGATTACATGTCTCTTCCCCTCTAAACACAAAACACGATGTGCAATCATGCTATTAGCACTATGTGGTGACCTGCAGTATAGATGTGTCACCGGTCCAGTGTGAGATTGTCGGTTCTTCTTCCATATCTAGAGGCCGTTAAAAGAAGCACCTGCTGCTAAGAGCACCTCAAGCCTTTGTGATCATCAGTGCTTTAACCAATCAGTGGGTTTGTAAAACCCCGGGCCTCCAAGTGCTTTCTGCTCATTCGACATGACTACTGTAAAGACGCAGTGTTTGTGTTGCTGTTTGTTCTGGTGATGCCTGGATAATGTACCATGCTGTCCTTAACTAAGTGTGTCCTGGCCAAGGATGTCCACTGCTCCCTGGGTTCGCTTCTGTCGCTCTCCTGTACACACTGCAGTGTTGCTCCTCTTTGTTTATATGTGACAAGTTCATGGACTTTCACCATGTTAGGACTGTAAGATATGATTTTGTATTCATTTAAGAGTTTTACACTACTTTAAATTATTAATTTGCACATTAGGTACAGATGTAAATATGAAAAAATAGTTTATTGTTACAAACATGGTGTGTCTGCGTCATTTTTGTTTTTCTTCAAGGAGGTGATCATGAGAAATGTTACGAGATTATAGATTTCATTTTTAGTTGAGGATCTTTTTAATCAACAAAATGTTCTGACAGTTTGGAGTTATTTGACAAGAAACGATGGAGAAGGACAATGATCCACATACACTACACTATTACTGTATCAGTGTACTAAAACAAATCAATAATGAATATGGCTATGACGTTAAACACAACAAACACTGAGGCCGATTAGTTGAAGTGCCACTTTTTTCTGCAAAGTGTAATTGGTGATTAGAATAGTTTAGCAGCATCCTTAAAGGGGTGTACTCTTACATTACATCACATCATGATGACGTCACCAGGGTTAATTTCTCAGACTTGACAAAGCTTCTTCAGAGCCTCAGGAGGCTTTATATAAGGCGCATCTTACTTTCCTTATTCAATAGCTCCTCGGGCTTCAGCTGAAGCGAAAGCTGTTGTGTCCCTCCTTCATGAAGGCCGTCTCAAAGCTCTTATTTTCTAATGCCGCGATAGAGCAGCCTTGCCGCTGAAAGCCGTCGCTAACTCCACTCATACAGTTGACTAAGTTTTGTGATGCTTCCAAGGAAAGGATGTCTCATCCCTTTAAAACACCATTCCTTGTTTCCTCTCTCATCTCATGATTTCCTCCCATGGTTCCTTGGTGGGGCAAACTAAGATGCGAGGAAGAGAGGCAAGTGGAGGTGGCACGGATGCAATTTAAGGGAAGTGAAATGTACCTACTGTATGCCCCGTGAACTGCTCATCATGTGGAAAATTAGTGCAATGCTCCTTAAAGAGATTGTTTGATATTTCTAGAATAAGTTCTTTAGATGGTTGTTTAAAAGATAAAGAAAAAGGTAATACTGTGTCTGCTTTTGGAATGATTCAAACTCAGTAATATGAGGTGAACATTTCCACCAAAACAATTCTGAGGTTACAGAGTTGAGATTTTTGGGAGTGTACTACCAAGAAAGGCAGCAGTACAGACTGAGAGCTGTAACTCTGCCTTATTCCTTAGAGGTGCCATGCAGCGAAACAGGCCTTTGAAAAGCAGCGGAAAATCTGCATGTGCATTCTTGCGAGAGTGTCCTCCAACCCTGCCATGGTTAAATCTGGTGACATGTTGTAAGCATGTGAGCTTAAGTCACATAGTAATGCAAATAGTATCAACCACTTCATAAGAATGACTTAAAGGAAATTCAAAGAGATGGTTGATCATTTATGTGTCATTGTAGATACATAAGAATTAACTTAATTAGAGCCTAATTTAATCTTCAAATAAAGAGAAAAGGAGTTCGTGAGAATGACAGTAAAACCTGAATGCCATTTCTCCATCTTACCCCTACCCCTAGGCCCTTGAAACAGAGGGGTAAGGCGTAGGGGTGAAAACATACCCCTATGAAATGGCACACCACTTGATTACATCACCATACAGTATTGATCACAAACTTCCAAGACGCCGTCTCAGTCTGTTGATTGTGTGGGTTTTGACAACAGTGTCATATGCATTTATAAATTTATGTATATTATAGTTATTTTATGTTCACTTTGGTGGTGCAGAGGCAGATGTTCCTATCTGGCTTTCATTCTAGCACACTAAATAGTGTTCCCAAAAATTATCGTTATTGGATTTACACAAGCAATTTTGATTAAGAAAATATAGTGTGTCTTTATTTTTTACATTTTAAACTAAGCAGCATGGCTCTAGTCTCGTCAATGTTATTCAGTCGATCAGATGGTCCACCACCTTGGTCCAGACTTGATCAGATTTGTCTTGGAATTTTGTACAGACCAGTCCAAAATACATGGTCCCCAGAGGATGAATCCTAATAACTTTAGTGATCCTTCAACTTTACAGCTAGCGCTACCAGCTGGTCGAAGATTTCAACAAACTTTTTGTACAAACATTTAGCAGTCCTCCTGTAGCCACAAGATTCACATTGGGGTTTTCAGTGAAATGTCTCGACAACAATTGGATGGATTGCCCTTAAACAAATCCCCTCAGGATGAATTGTAATCACATTTGTTTTTCCCATAGTGTTGTAATCAGCTCAAAATATGAATTTGTCCAATACTTTGGTTTATGACTAAATAACTAAAGCAAAACTAATGACATTCCTATCAGCGTCACCTGTACTAGTGTTCACTCCTTATTAACCAATATTAGCATACTAACACACTAACACTTAGCTAATGAACATTTTAAAACATTTTAGCTTGTTAGCATCATTAAGCTCAAAGCAACAATGCACCAAAGTAAAGCATCACAAAGCTGCTAGCATGGCTGAGGATTCTAAGGTCTTGGTAAACTATTATGCACCTACAGATTTTAAAATGTGAGGAGAGCAACAATGGCCTATACAGTAAATTTAAGCATAAACAGATCAATCCTGCAATCCTCTGTTTGTCAGAACTCTCAAAAAAAAATCTTTTTTAATAAAAAAAGGTAAAGGCAAAATTAGCCTTTGCTTTTTCGAGAAGCAACAGTCTGTGCGGTAGAGGCTGGCTGAGTTGGTGTAGTGAGAGTGAGGAAAAGGTTGCTATGTGGGCAGCAGCCTGTCCTGTGTGGGATGAATTGCATACTTTTGACTGTGAGTATAGTCTCGTGACTAGAGACTACAATGTGGGTTAGACTCACTTCTCCAACTGTTACCCCATGCTTCAAGTCACGTCTGGGGACTGTGGCTGCTAATAATATGGAATGAGTCTTGAAGACGAATTACATCTCCCCGTGATGTTTAGTGTTTGTCACACAATGTCACACGAGAGCCCCTTTCTTTCCCTCAATGTATTCGAGCTCTTGAATCCTACATCCTCCATAATGAGTACTGAATGAGACAGAGTGTATTGTCTTCATTCTTGGATCCCCTTTTTTCAGAATTTCCTTTGAATTTGCATGAGGACCTCCCTTTGCTTTTCAAAGAAACAAAGAGCTCTATCAGGCATACAGCAGTCTTTTGGCAGGCCTCTCATTCTCTCAACACAGCCTCCATGTTGTCACATTCACTCAACTTGTTTTAACTCAAGACTAATGCAAAACAAAACACTAGGATACAGTCACTTTTAATGTATTTATTTTCCTTTCAGACGCATTTGTCTCCTTCCCCACATAATAAGAAACCATCAGAGGCCGTAACGCAACACAATCGTTCATAAATATTGATTTTGGTAAGCAGTTGTCTCATTAGGAGGGTGAAATTAAAATGTTGGACGATTTTGCATATCCACGGGTATATGAACTGAATATTTAGTGCCTCTTAGCACTATTTTTGTTTACTAGATTGTAAGGCACTCTACCTGACATTATTTAAAGTGCTGTTGTGTTTTAAGCAGGTTGGTGCCTTTGATGTCTCTGCTGCAGTGATGCCCCCACCTCCCTTAGCTGAGCCTTGTTCTCAGCTGGTGCCAGCCTCCAATATCTGAGCTCATCCCACCCGCTCTGCAGGTTCTAGCGCCAGCCCTGCCATACACTGCACTCAAGAGTGGGTGGCATCACATGGCCCTTCAGCCTGCCTTCTGGGGCTTGGCATAGAGAAAGAGGGACAAGCACACACACACACACACACACACACACAGGCCTGTGTGATTAAGACCACTGCTGCTACTGCTGCTGCTGCTGCTGACCACACCTCTTCCTCTTTTTCTGTGGATTAATTCCACTGAGTCACAAAGTTAGCAATGCCCACACACCTCAGTGGAGCATAGACCCTTTTCAGCCCACAAAGCCTCCCACGCTCTCGACTTTGAGTGTGTCTAGGTTGGGTGCACCAATCAGCAGCGGGTATCCCCACCCACCTATCCCCTCATCCTCATCTTCAATCTCTCTCACACAAGGTATTGTACGTTCCCTCAGACAATGCATTATAAATAACACCTGGTTGAGGTTCTCGCCACACTGTAAATTTATCTGAGTTTATTCTGCGTGCTGGATTTGAGGTGTTTGGTGTTTTTTGCCCTCTGCTCCCAGGCAGCATGGCAATGGTTCTGTTTAGGGTTAAGGGTAGGGCTAGCAGCTTGGAAGGTGCCATTGGAGGCAAAAAAAACCACCATCAATCAGAATTTCATTTTAAGACTGGGTGCTCAAGAGCTGATAATCCAAAGGAAAGGTGTGACTGAAAAAATGAATCAGTCAAACCAAAACCACCTCCTCTGCCCCCACATCCTGTATGCAGGGTGATACCAGTAGAGATGTGCACTCACTGCATGTAACTCTCTGTACTTTGCCCCACATCTCCAGCAATATAATTCACTACAGAGGAGAAAATGTGTTATCCTGAGAATAAACACGTGATTGAAAGATATGCAACCCAGAGAGAATATGTGCCTCACCCACACAACCAGCAAAACCAGATATTTCTTGGAATAAAATATGTGTGAATTAGCTCGGTCAGTGGTCTGCAGAGGGACACTACTGAGACTCTGTTGTTGCATGACCACTCCACTATCCACTATTATGCTGAGGAAAAACAAGATTTGTTTATTTAGGAGCCCAATTTTCAGCTCCCTCAAAGCTTAATCAAAAAAAGGAGTTAAATATAAACACACAAAAAAAGAACTATGCAGAAGTCCCCCATGTTGCCACAAAAATATGAAAAACAAGCTTTGGGATCATGATGGCTGTGATGGCACACCAAGTTGTGTGGTGGTGCCAGGGGGGGCAGCTGGTCTGTTTGTGTAGCATGGTGTGCTGGTAGTTCCAACCTGCCTGGAGACAGGAGGTGTACAGATTGAGCAGGGAGAACACCAGGCTCCTCGGCAAGAATTGTAATAGCTTTGTTCTTTATTTCTCTTCCTTCCTCTCTCACTCCACATTGCGTGGTTCATTGTTAAGCAGGAGATTGCTGCTTAACAATGAACGTGTTGGTGTTGGTGGGCACACTTGGCTTAAAAGAGGAATAAAGGCATGTTGGTGATTTTGCAGAACAGCACGTGCAGATGGAGTGAGAAACTCTGCTTTTGTGTGTCACATGGAGTTAAAAGTAAACTCAAGGGGGTGGCTGCAGTCTGTAGTGAATCATTTGTTCTTCTGAAGTTGCGAGTACACTGGGTATGTACAAGAAACATCACACAATTTATCACTCTATTCGGCCTGAACTACAACAAGAAAGGAAGGAGTCCCGAGCATTCGGGTGCCCCACCCATTGTTGATACCCCAGCAGTTACTGTAAATATTTGCATGGGTGAAATGAGGGAACAAGGTGTACTTCCTGTTGCAAGAATAACACCGAAGCATATCATTGTTCTCATCTAGGTCTCTGCAAGAAAACTGACTCAATAATGTCAGTTGCAACATTAGCCACCATAAGCAAATGGTCGTACCAAATGAAGCTGTAGAGTGTTTTATTGAAACACAAAGAGTGGGTTTTTCTGTTGTTGTTTTCAAAGTTCCAGTGTTGATACCACTCATGTCTGTGTAGTACCTTTAAAGCTACAGCTAGCAGCTGATTAGCTTACCATAAAGACTGAAAACGGGGAAACAGCTAGCATGGCTCTGTCCAAAGTTAACAACATTTGCCTACCAGTTGTTCACCAGTTAAGTTATGCATCATCTTGTTTGTCTACTCCAAACAAATTGCTTTAATGACTCTTCTTTTGCTACTAGCCTAGCATTTATCCCAACCACATAATGTGTTCAATGTGGCTATTGAGCAAAAGTCCCAGTGTAACTAAAACAGAAGAGGAAATGAGCACAAAACCAATTATAGCTGCTTATTTTATGAATTTATTTCCAAATGTAAACTTCACTATTTCATGCATACAAGTTATGACAACATACATTATTCAACAATCTGTTATTTTTCATATTTGCATAGGACATGGTCACAATATATTGTCTAACATGTAAAAAATAATGCCATAAAAAAGTACAGCAGAGCAGCTAAGACCAGCACATTAAATGTGTGTAGAATCAGAGGAACTGTACAACTGTAATACTTGAATGTAGTGATTTTGGTTTTCTGAGAGAGAAAAAAAAACAAAATGACACCTGAAGGTTAGAGTGAGGTCACAAGAGAATGTACTGGCCATAGCTGAGTCGAGTTATTTACAGATTAGATTATACTGGTGCTGAAAGGGGAAGCAGCACCATGGAGTCACTACAACAGGCAACTGATGGTGATGGGTAGAGGAGAAACAGAGGAGAGGTATCAAGAGAGCAACAATACACTGAGGACAAACAGGTACGGGAAACAGAACCAAAAGGCTGGTAAGAGGCTCTCTCTTCGTAATTAAAGGGAGGTCATTCACAGCACTTAGTGCTGCAGAACCAGGAACACACTCATCCTTTAAGGGCAAACATATCCAAAGTTTGTGCAAAAGACTTTTAGTCAGCGTGCATTTCAACAGTAAAGAGCAAATGCCGCCCAGCGTCAGTTCAGGCAGTCAAGCAAGACCACATGGTCAGTGAAGGGTACAGACAGATGTGGTCTGCTACGCTGCATGTTCCTACTTAGTCTCTTTTATTTCTCATCTTTTTACTCAGTCAGATTTAGTTTGCTTGTTTAATTAAGCGGGTTTTGTTCATTCAAGTGATTTTCAAAAAGAACATTTTGTGAGATGTAGAAAAAGGTCCATATCAAGCACGACATCCATTGATCAAATCTTAAGAGCATATAAAGTTGAACCCAGGGGCCCAAACCGGGTTGGGTTCAAAATTACTGCAACATTCATCTTTCCCTTCAAAGCCTTTGGTAACAACTTGTAACTTAGGAGTCTCTGATGAGCTTTAAGAACTCAAAGCTTCTTCTCACTGCTCATGAACTGCTCTCTCCTATCTATGGCTCCCTCTTCTAACATATTCCCCCAAGCTTCATGATTTTGTCATGAGGGAAGACATGCACAGTATGTCCTGTTCTTTTAAATATTATATATTTATAATACTTTAAAATATTGCATGTATGTTGTTTATTCGAATTGGCTTAGCCTACAAATGGAGCCCGCAGAGGAGAAAGGAGAGATTAAACCTGGGAAATGTTGACAATGATAAACGTACCTTGTGCACAACTCACAACGTGTAAAACCTCACAGTCAAGACAGACTTCTATTCATAACCTACAAAAATGCATCGGGTCCGTGTAAGCAGCACATTTATAGCAAATGCAATTTTCAATCCTTTGGAATGGTTGGGCGTTTATCATTGTTAAGATTGTTTATCTAAAAAAAAATACCTGTAATAAGCCGTTATACATTGCTCGAGTATTGTACAGCAAAAAAAGTAAAAATTAAATAACAAGAACCAAATGAAAAGAAAGCTACACAATCAAATGTTTACATAAAGCAGAAAAGCAATATTTAACTTGGAGCACTTGCATATCAAATATGCAGTGCTGCTTCATTTAATTCTGTACATTACATAAAAAACATGTCACACTTTATAAAACTGTACAAGTTTGTTAAATGTCTGATAGTAGCCAGGTTCTTTTTTACCCTCAATTTTTGTTAATCTTTAAGAAGTTACCATTATAGTTTTGGCACACAATTGCATCAATCATGCTTGTACGCTGAAGACCATGACAATGAGACGATGTCAGTGATATATTCATGTTATTAATATGATTCTTTTTTAAATAAGGTTAATGTTAGTTGTTAACATACTAGGCAACCACCAATCTACTTTAATATATTTTTACAGTAAGCAGAACTAAATATACACTGGTAAATACTGGTACACTGTTAGCATCTTGTTCAAACTTTGTATTTCCATTCTGTCAGTGTTTAAATTCCTTTTTTCTCTGACAGATGTCAAAAACTGTAATCTCTGTGAGATTACAATTGAAATATTGGATTAAAAAAATGCTAAAGTGGAGTTTAATAGTAATTTGCATCTGACATCATCCCTCACATATAGAAAATGTTTAAACTCAGACAAATATATGGATCTCAGTAGAGAACGGGTTTTTTAAAACATTTTTGAAACATGAAATAATAAAAATAATTCCTGGAAAGATTACTTTTTGAGAACCCTGAAAACATGGGATGATTATATTGTATAAAATTTAGCCCAGTGTTTTTTGTTTTGTTTTTTGTTTTTACAGAAAAAAGTTTCCTTCTTCATTCAAGTAGGGACAAATAAAAGAACCAATTATTTGTGCTACTCATCAAGCAAACATAAGCTACATGATGGATGTTTCAAAAAGATATGAAAGTAGAACAAAAGTCAAATATTTCAAGAGGTATGATTTCTGAAAAATATACAAACATTTCATAAGAGACAACTATAAGTAATAAGCAATAATAAAAAGTATGACTACATTGCTAACTCACAATGCTGTGGTCTCTATTCTCATGGAAAACTTTCAAAATAATATATATAATAAAGAAAAAAATGAGTCACTCCATTTGAAATAGCCGAACAAAGAGGTCAGGAGGTTTAATTTTTCTGTCCCCCCCAAACAATCCTTTCTTTCTGACTTGAATTTTTGGATAACAGGCTAACTGGAATAACCTGCATCCTGACATCAACAGAGTATTACGTGTTTTTAATTAAAGGGGTAAACCCCAATAACAGGGATAAAACTATGCTTTTTAACAAAATGTGGTTCCTTTAAACAGCTCGACAAAAACAGCCGACCCTAATGCTGTGATATATCTGAAATGGCCTGAAGAATGACCAGCAACAAACAAAACAAAATACATTTAAACAGACTATTCACCTTTCTCCAGTAAGGTTAATAATTATTTGACAACAAACGCAAGTACAGTAAAAATGGACATGTACAAAACTGTGTTCAATGGCCTTTTGTGTTGAATTATTCAAGTAAATTTGGTACAGTGAGAATAAAAATGATGCATGTGGAGGCCTATATATGTCACCGGTGCAGTCTGGATGGATGGATAGACTGGGATCTTTACACTGTCACAGTTGGTTTATCAGGTGGAGTAGAGCTGTTGCCTACTGCAAGTCCACTGACACTAAGGGTCAAATGTGTTTAAAGGGGCGTTTCACTGAAAAGAGCTCCAGAGTGCCCAGTGCTTACTAAGGCGCATAGCAGGACTGCAGGATGTTATGAAGACATTATAGGCAGGAGCTGGGCCCCGTATGGTGGCGTTCCTGTTTCCAGTGTGGTCGGACACTGACCAGCAGTGAGCACAAAGCACCCAGGAACACCGGGGGGAGGCTGGCTGACATTTCTGCAGCAACTGATGTTTAAACAAAATCCACAAACTGTCCCATATTATCTGCTTTGCGGATGTCGACCCTGAGGTAAATGTGCAGAATATGGATTAAAAAGTGATTCATGAAACCTGCTTGAGGGCGAGCTACTCAGAAATGTTTTTTTTTTGCAAGAGTTAAACTACAAACCAAGTCAAAAATTGACTATAACAAAAAAATGGAAAAAAACAAAAAAAGCTGTGCAACAGCTATTTGAAGAATTTGTTAGTGAAAATCAAGGTTGTTTTTTCTAGAAATGCTTAAAGTTAAACCCTCTCAATGCTTATTTCACATAAAGCTGCTGATCAGTGGCATTCAAAGTGTCATCTTGCAGCCTGGAAACTATTTTAACATCTTACAGAGGGTTGTTTTCTTAAATGTGGTGTTTTGAGGAAACTACTGCATTCGATCTATATAAGGGATGTTTTCTTTCTGGAGGATGTGACAGAGCTGATTCTTCACAACTTTAAAGAGAGATGGCTGCTGTGGAGAACGAGGGACAAGGCCGGTCATTCATGAACTTACACCTGCCGGACCGCCTCAAAAAACCCTCTACGCTTCCAAGGCGCAGTTGTTAACATGCATATAGTGTGAAGCACCGGACTGCAGGGCAAGAGTCCCTGGTAGAAGGAAACTAGCACATGCAATTCACGGTGACCACAGTCTGGAGGGGTTTGACAGGACCAAATACATGGATGAAAGTATTTTCGGCCGTAGCGCTTAAGCATTCAAAGAAAATGTAGGCATAACACAGACTGGCGGTGCTGCAGCAGTTTTGATAGTGGTGCCTGCTTCCGTGGAAGGTTTACTGTGCCTTTTGCCTGACTTATTGAGGCATGTCTGTCTAGAAACACAAGTCAGCTTTCTCACAGGGCATCTGAGTTTCACAGGGAGGATGACGTGAGGCTAGTGAGCATTGCACTTTGCTGATATGTTCATTTTGGTTCAAATGTTTTTACAACAGTTTAAAAGCGCCCCCCCCCCCTCCCCATTGTTGCAAGAGAGAAGTTTGAAAGCAGCTGTTTGAGACCTCTGGTTCATCAGTTTGGAGCAACATTTTCCTTGGCATTTTGTAATTTGACTCTCCAGCAGTAGAGGATTTCTCCCTGTGCTTAGGATGGAGTTGGGAACGTCCCACCCACACTGCTAGCGTTGTCTAGGTAGTACTGTTGTTTATACACTTCTCTTTCTACTGTTATTCTACAGGTTGGATCAAACCACTAATTACAGCCATGTTTCTGCTCATGGATTCTACAGTTGAAGGGAGTTGGGGAAGGAGGAGGAGACGGGGGCGTCTGCGACCGGGTGTCTCCTCCTCTGTGCTGAACAACTCATGATAAACCTCTCCTCTTTAATCAGGACCTGCCCTTCCTTGCCTGGCTATTGCAGATAGCTGCTTTGTTTGCTCTGTGCTCCACCATGTTGCAGCCAAGCCTAGTTCTGCCTAACACTCTGGCCTACATATGACCCCCCACCGCCAAAAAAAAAAAAAGTTAGGCCACCTTAAGCTGTTTGGCAGAGTTGGAGCTTCCCCTCTCTCTGACAGTACCGGTATTGCCAGATGGGCGAGGGAGGACTCCCCAGGAATGGCATGTTAGCACTCTTCCAGCGGGCTGTGAATAGATTCTTGTGGGATGCAGCTGTTTTCCTCAAGGGAGGCCACAAAAAGCAAAGCCAGGAGGGAAGTGTGCAGGCTGTCTGGTTCTACCTGTGATACTGCCAGCCACCAGCCTTGGGCCTCAATGAAGGGCAGCTTACAAGACTGAATAGAAAGCTTTCATTCACTCTCTTTGGTTCTTTTTCCTATGTGCTTCAGAGAGGGATAAACTTTGTTTCAACTAAAGTCCCTTTGTGTCCATTTTGTGTGAAATACTGCCTGATGATACAGCACTTTAAAAAAACAAAAATCATGAACAGCTGCTTTGAAACTTAACTGTTTCTATTTAAAGGTTCTAAAGTTTCTTCAACTGAGTATACTTTTAAAAACCCAATATAATCCTGATCCTCCCACGATGCAGATTTACACAGTATATACTGCACACAGCTGTTTAATGAAGTACATGTTTAACCCAGTGTAATGGCAACTAAATATTAACGTTGCAGTGGAGGAACTGATGTTTTTTGTTTACTGAGGTGGAGGTTTGGGGATTGTTTTGTTAACACACAGCAAGTACAATACATATGAACCCCCCCCCCCCCCCCGAGAACCCGAGCACATGAGTTCTGTGAACGATTGACCGTATGACCGCCGGGCTAGTTTCCTCAAAACGTGAAAACCAACAAAAAAACAAAGAGTGCAAATTGTGTTGAGTGTAAAGGCTGCTATATATGTACTGTGTGTTTCTCTTCACCGTGTTCATTCTTTCAAGCTAACAAGGCCATCCCTGAGCAGGGCGTAAAATTCAACCCCTGTTGAATTTCAGAATAAAGTGATGAGTATATTGTGCAGTCAATGTGAGTACTCTGAAGTACTGTGGTATTACAGAAATAGCAACTGTCTTCAATCCTGAGGTGTGTGTGTGTGTGTACCCCTTCTCCTCACCCTTTCAAAAAAAAACAAAGAAAGCCCCATTTTTTATAAGACTTTTTAGGGTGTCTGTTTGTCTTCTTCTAAACCTTGTTTAGCTGACTGTGAACATACATTGGACAACTAGCCATGATCAGAAGCTAAAAAAATACAGACATATGGTACAGAATGTAAATATTGCCATCTGGGAAAGGCATTACCTTTTTTTAGGATCACACAAGTAATTATACTACAATAAGCAGTTATGTACAGTATGGTATACCACAGCAAGCGCAGGAATAGCAAAGGGGGGGAGGTGGGTGGGGGTTGCTCACAACCGTGCAACACAAGTGTTATGACAAAAACACAGGCCTCGCAGGTTAGAGGCAGAAAGTGCGACTGGATTTCAGTTTAAGGCGAGTTGGCTGGGCTGAGGGCGGGGCTGAGGGTGGGGCTGAGGGTGGGGCTGGAGGCGTCCGAGCGGCTGTAGTCACTGAGGGAGCTGGGACGTGTGGAGCTGCTGCTGCCGTGGGGCCTCTTCAGCATGCCGGGCTGGAAATCTGAGTGGCGCCGGGCATGCTTCATGAGGTGATCGCTGCGCATGAAGCGCTTGTCACAAAGGGGGCACCCAAACTTCTTCTCCCCCGTGTGGGTGCGATAGTGGCGGGCCAGCTCATCGGAGCGAGCAAACTTCTTACTGCAGTCGGGCCAGGTACATGGGAAAGGTCGTTCTCCTGTGATACACAGAGGGAAGGAGAGACACCAATGTTAAATCACACAAGAAGATGGCAACATCAAATTAAGAACAAGCCTTCATTTAGGCTAATTTAGTTTTGATTAATTCCTTATTGCTGGCCATATTCCACATGTTTTTGCGCAATTTTCTCCATGTTTTGCATGCTTTAGCATATGCAGTGTTGACCTTTTTTCACACCAAAAAAATATTATACCAACCTTTTGTTACATTTCAAGTAGCCAGCAATTTCCACTTAGTTTGGTCTCATATGAAAATCTACTTGCAAAGATGTGAAACCTGAGGTAAAGTGGCTACTGTGAGGTGCTTAGTGAACCATCCATCCAGACTTTAACATCTAATGTTAAATTGTGACTTTAAGAGAAATAAAAATAGACTTTAGTTCATTATAATGAGTTACTTATCTCAAACTGTTAGTCTGTGCACGTTGACTTTAACACTGTACTGAGATGAATGGGAGCTTGTGGTTGAAGAAAGTTTGGAATTTCCGCACTATATATGTGTGATTTGTTGTAAATGGGCAGCATACAAAATTGCCCATTATGTGTTTAGGTTCTAGGACTGTTTACAATGGAAATCACTTATATACTATAACCATTTTCCAAGTACTAATAGTGTCAATGAGTTCAACATGAAACAAATAAAACTCAGTGATGCACCCTGGTGCTCACCAGTGATCAAAATGGCTCACCACAGTGAGAGTAGTGACTCATTTTAAGGTGTCAGGTTAACAAGTCAAGAACACTGCTGTGGACAGACATTTTTTTTTTAACAAGACTGTGTTGTTTCCTGTACATAGTAGGCTCTGAGACATTGAGGAGTAATGATCAAAAGGTTATTGCTAGGTCTGATAGGTCAGTAAAAGGAAGATATTAAAACCACCTAAGAAATCTTCAAAGAAATAAATAGGAGACAAAAAAAGGCTGCAATCAGACGTGGGACTTGGGGTAAATCACTTAAAAATTGGCGCTGTGCTAAAGGAGCAGACACAGTTTCATTATTACAGATTCTAATCACACTCACAATGGTTACCAAGCCCATTTTCCAACATGCAACTATCTGTGACTCGGCACATGGGAAATTACACCCTTCCCTCCTCCATCATGCAATAAAATTGGGCTTTGAAACAAATCTACCCAAAGCCAGATGGTACTTTATATCTTGTGGTTTCCTTCCATTCTAATGTGGAAACAGTATGCGTGGCACCTAAATGCAGCGTTGTGCATCCACTGGCCAATATGTCTAAGACTGTGTTCCATTTAGTTTCATTTCAGTGAGTTACTATCTGACCATGCAGTAGGAAAGGGGTGGCACATCTTTTAATGTTATGGTTCATTCCTGAGAATAATCACCATGTGCATGCCTACACCAGGGATTTCAGGTATGAAAAGGAATGGACAGTGAGATGCATGAATGTTTATAGATGGCACGACAAATAAGTACATAAGAACAGGTCTGCCAAATGCTTTCTTTGTTCCGTGGTTTCCCTCTGGAACATAATGGAAACAGTGCTGTTGATCATCAAACACTCATATGCTACCTGATGCCAGTGAGTCTCAAAAACAAGAACTCGGTGCACTACTAGTCTCTTTCCCTCCCCCCAACTTTACTGCATGGTTACAAAACATGCTGACAGACAGAGCAAGTCTAGACAGCCTGCTCTGTTTTCATGCCTCTGACGCCTCACCTCAGCTCCAGACTGAACTCAGTCAGCCCTTCCCACTACAGTTCCTGCAGGCTCAGTGTATGTAAAATCTGTAACTGACATATAGGCATTTGCATATACACACACTGCACACAGCATTGTCTCCTTTTCCCCAAAACATCTATAATGTTCGCACTCTGCTGCAAGAGTTAACACACAAAGAAACAATCTGCCCTGGATAAGTTATTATTCATAAAAACTAGGAGGCTGTGGTTGTTTGTCTCTCATTGACGAGACTCATGATAGTCTGATATCATACCTTATTAGCAGGGGAAGCAGCCTGTGCTGCCACCTGGCATTGCAAAATTGGTTATTGGCTAGAGCTAGAGGTTAGAGCTAAGCTCTGTTGGCTGCTTAAGGCTCAATAACCAGTGTAACAGATCCAGCTGCATTAATATTTAACCAGACACCAGAGAGCTAGGCTGAGATATCCAGTCTAACGGCGGAGATACAGTAATGCAGTCATCGTGGAAGCATCAGGTAGCTAACAGCAAGTCAGCAAGATGCATCAAATTATGTAGAGCTCCGTGACTTCTTAGAAAATGCAAAATTAAAAGGATACGCTGGTCGTTTTCACCTCCAGCTAAACTGCCTTTGGCATTTGGGTCAGTGACATGAATATGCATCGAAAGCCCTGCTGCTTTAATGTCAGCATTGAAATGTTCACTCACATGAAGGAAAAAACATGCAAAACCACAATTAATTGTGCTTCTTTCATAACATGAGAATTGAGATTTCCATGAGGGCAGTAAACAATTTTCTGGCAACAGTGAGGAGGTTTAGGGAACAAATGCTTTGATCTCGAATGGAAAGGATGATAGGGGCTATTACCCTCTATAGAAATAGGGTGTCACTCGCCAAGATATCTCAGTAGACTGCGGACATTATTCAGCATCTCGGGTGAATGAAGAAAGCTGCAAGCTATTCCCCTTATTCTGCTCTAACTCCCATCTAGTTGTAGTGTTGTCACAGCAGGGCACAGCGGCGTTGTGACGTGAGGCCCCACCGGTTGGTTATACCATATCTGGCAGCATCCGCATCCAGTGTGTGGTTTGCGTTTCTTAGAATGTGTTAGATGTAGAGGGCGAAGCAGGGGGATTGAGGGAAGCTTTCCCCTGATGAACACAGTGACCGGGTTACCCGTAAAGTGAATTACATCATGCACGTAAACTGTATCTCTACTAAGCACTAGTGTCCCCCCTCCAAGGCGATGCGATTATGTCACAGGTACTCTTGTTATATAACTGTTCTCTTTGGGTCAGTAATAAACAGTTTTCCTCTCTGCTCCTCTCTCACCATCCTTCTCTTATTCATATCTAAGAATCTTTGGCTCCTCCGTTTCTGCAGAAATGGTTGTGAGAAATAGAATCTGAGTTCATCTCCTTGGCGGGAGGGATGCTGTCTGCAAAGGCGAGATCAAATATCATTTTGACGTGAGCAGCGGCATAGGAACTCAACTCAGTCACCTGCTCCAACAACAGCTACCAGCATTTCAAACTAGAGTAGATAACATTCCTGGTGTGTCCTCAGGCATGGGCCAAACTCACACAGTGTGCAGCTAAAACCTTCATGTGAGCCTGAACCATAAGAGAGCTAGAGTAAATATCTCTGCAGTTTTAGGAGGGGAGAAAAAACAGTTCCTGTGGATACATGAGACATCACCTTGAAGTTGACTTTGCTCTGCCTACACAGTGAGAACCATAGCAGGAAATATCTTTTACAGAGCTCAAAACAAAGGGGCACAATAAACCTGCATGGACTTTTACATGCTTTACAAAGTAATAGACTTGTTGATCACAGCTCATTAGAGTTGGAGCTACCTGACCTCAGTGCTGGCCTGGTGGCACAGTCAGCTTGGCAACATGAAATGAGAGGGACACCACTAACTCCAGTGGTAGAGCTCAGTACAATCCTATAATTTGGTTGCAGACTATGACCTGTAACCAACCAGGAGCCAGCAGACAACCATCCAGTCCATGGGATTTGGGGTAATACTAAAATGACTGTTGAGTCCCTCATCAGCATTAACCACTGGAGCAGACAGGGTTAACCCAAGCGTGCCCAGCCTCTCCCTCCACACTCACCATCACGTGTCAAAATGATCTGAACACTAACGTGTGTGTGCAGAAAATGGATATACAAAAAGGCTTTTGCAGCTCCTCTTTTTGTTGTTCACACAGCAGTACATGCGAGCTTCGCTTGTGCAAAAAATAACAACAGAGGCTTACAAAGTTCTGCGGCTTGTAAAAAGGAAAAAAAAGACTGCTTGATTTGAAACGTATCTGAGATCAGAACTGTTTACGTGGCTGCTCATCTATGAAAAAATGTACTCAGTGGGAGAGGAGTCAAATTACAAAGAAAATCACTCAGTCAAAATATATTTTCTCAAATCCATTCAGAGTTTGTTAGAAACAAGAATAAGTTGTAAATGCAGGAACAATAAAGGAGCTTTGGGCGGGTCCGTTGCTCATGATGATGTCCGGCTCAAACTTGTCATGAGAAAGCTCTGAAAACAGGGAGGATTTGAGCTATTATCATCTTTTGTCTATATTGAGAGGGACCTTGCTTGTCGTTGAATAGCATGCCTCCCCTTTTGGGCCTATAGCTGTCAAGTTGTGAACAATAGCAGCAGCTTCACCCACAGCAGGAGAGGCACTCCTGTAATGCATATCAATCAGACCGGCTGTTCGTACTAACCGTAACTCACTCCCCTTGGTCTGCTCTGCACAAGGCTGTTGACATTCACCCGGCTACATGCAGAGGGATCGAGTGTGACCGTCTGATTCCTGCACACACTTAGCCATACATTACTTCATCCCCTTAACTCTATAAGGGAAAGGTAGGAGTAGCTTGCCTGCATTGACCAGCTCATCACATTTGCCTCAATTAGTTAGAGTGGGCACTCTCTTTCAGCATTGAGTGCTAAAACAACCTGTCTTGATGTGTTTCTGTATCTTTTAAACCCTGGTTAACTAAGGACATGCAAACAGCTGCAGCCAATAATGGTTGTTTACAGTCTGCAAAAGCAGGTGGGAGCAGGGATGCCCCATCATTCATGACTCTCACTCCCGCAGTACAATGCCAGCTCATTCTACTGATGGAGTCCTGACACTACAGCTCAAATATGAAAGACATCCTTACTAACCCGAACCAAACAAAGAACCATAGCCCTGCCAGATCACGAGAGACCTCACCACACTGTGATAAGAGAAGGTACAGACTGGAGATAGTGCCAGCTGTCCAACGTTATACCTCATTCTCCGGGAGAAAAATGTTTTCATGTCTCGCAGAGAAAACGATTATGCCCTCCTTCCCCCAAGACTCCACAAAATACTCCTCATCTCGTGCAGAGGGCCACACCCCTGTGTGTTGTGGTCTGCCACAGGCTGATTTATCACGCAGACACACCTTACATACCGTAGGGAACATAAACAGCCCAGCCAGAGACAAAACACCCCCCTCTGACATTAGCTCCACGGTTATTCCTCTCTTATTCAAGCTGAGATGAACACAAGAGAGTGGACACAGTCAGAGTCTAACTCTTAGATGGGGCGCTGTGAGTGCTGGGCTTACAGGGGTCTTCACTGCTGCAGAGGTCAAACATGCAGTCCTTCAACTGTTAATCAGATTAGCTGCAGATGAAGCTGAATAAATGACCTACATCAATGGAGGGCATTGACAGTGAATGTCCTGGTATCTAACCCCACCCCCACCGTGCCTACTGCAGCGTATATTCTCAGTCTTTGTACTGCAGATCCCTCCCTTGCATGCGAGATGCGGTTGGCGCTTTTTGAACAGAAGATGTTAAAAAATGCACAGCGTTCCACAGGTCTGTATCCCTCTCTTCCTGCCGCTGGTAATCAACACCACTCCACAAGCCTTGGCCGGGGCTCGGCCTTGCAACACCACACGCTTCAGCACCTATTTTGCTTTGCAGGGTGAAGAAGTGCGGGAGGGGCTGGTGGGGGGAAATAGAGTAGCTTTTATAGAACTACTCCTGAGCTGAGAAGAATACATGAGCCCTATGAGCCTCTGAAAGCAACACAGCCAAGGAACTGCCAGACATGGGCTTTTCAGTGTTAGGAGTAGCCACCGTGCATGCTTGGCTGCTTAATCACAGTTAAATCACATTTACATTCCAACATTAGTGAGAAACTATCCCACTATGAGCTTAACATGGCCATATAGGATAGGATGTGCACCGGCACACACCACAGAGACGTCTTTCATGGAGCAGGAACACTGCACCAAAGGATTAGAACAGGCAAGATGGTGGCTCTACTTTGGTTTTACTTACAACCCAAGGATCAAGTAGATTTAACTAATACCTTGTATCCATTGGACACATACTGTACTGCTACATGTTGTCTTCACAGCCAACTGGATGTCGTTCACAAGGAAAAAGTCTATCTTACAGCAGAAGAAACGCATCAGTAAATTGTATTATAACAACAAAAAGAGTGAGAGCTCTGTGAAGATGTACTAACGGTCAGTGGGGCTTTGAGCTAATTGCCAATCTTAGCATGCTAACATGCTCACAATGACAGTGTTAACATAGCGGTGTTTACCCACCTTGCCATCATAGTTCATGGCCTTTATTAGCATGCTAACAGCAGAATCAGTTTTAATGGCCAAGTAAGTACATACAGGGAACGTTGATGGAAATATCATAAACCAAAGCACTGGCTAAATTAAGTTCTTGAACATATGACGCGCTTGAGAAATGTCAGAGGATCCCCAAAGTTACTACAATTCATTCAGAAAGAAACATGTGATTTATGTGTCAATTTTTATGACAATCCATCAATTAGTTGTTGAGACATTTCACTCAAATCAGCAAATATCAACCTCATAGTGGCGTAATATGAAAAGTCAATTAGGATTCATAATCCAAAATTCAAACATCCGTATCCCATCCCAGTTTTGTGTGATCTATGAGGTGATTCAACTGGATAAGTAAAACCTAATCTGCTAGTGGCACTAGAAGAAAAGTGAGTGGCTCACCAAAGTCAGTGAGATTCATCTTCTGTGGATCATTCAAAAACCATGGTAATCCATCAAATATTTGTTAAGATATTTCTATCCGTCCCACAGTGTGGACAGCCTCGCCGACACCGCGTTTCGCAGGGCTGAAACATTGTGTCACCAAAATGGGGACAAATGGAAACTGTGAGCATCTCCTAACAGAGGAGTCATCATTTTATTACACATCAGAAAAAATATGGCTCAACTGGGTGGGATGGTGGAAATCCTGCCGTGTGGCAGGTAGACAAACTGACCTCTTGTGCCCCAGCAGAATTTACACCCATAGCTGTGCCAAGGTCATGCTCAAGCAAGAGCAGGAAAACCCCATCTCCACCCTGATACCTCATCACTGCCACCAACCACACAGGAACACTCTGCAATGTGTGTATTAGTGCAGCCAAATATAAAACCACTGGCAGAGATGCAGTATGTGTATATAATCAGAGACACCTGCTTCTTTTTTCTATGTGGAATTTGGGATAATTCCATGTTAAAAAAATGTCATTACCCACAGCTATTAGGCTGAAAATGAAAGGCATGAATGCATGAATAGCTGGGTCTACATGGCAGTGAAACTGTGCTGCCAGGTGGTACCACTTATTTTTTAGGACAGACAGAAGAGGGATTTACAGCCACCTCACAGTATTAGAGGTGCCCCCAGCAGAACACAAAAGATGTCCAGACAAAACATCAAACCAACTGTAAAATATGTCAATAGGCTCTTTGTTTTTGTGAAATATTGACCCTGTTTGTCCTGGTGATTCAAATAGTTTTGAAATAGGTCCCGGGCACTGACAAGATGGCCTTTTGTGAAGCCCAACTGTGGGGGGCAAGGAAAGCCCAGACTGTTCTTTCTGAAGAAGACGTGACTTGTAATGAGCGGAGGCCATCTCTCCTTTTAGAGATTACAGTCTGCATGACAAGACCAATGTAGAGTAATGAGGCTTCACAGAGAACACCATGTACTTCATGACATGGTGTCTCCTCTTGGGAATGTGGGTCTTCATCGTTATTGTCAGTTATGCTTCTTAAAACAGTTTACAAAGAATAAATGGAAATAAACCAGCTGGTGCTGGGAAAATTCCTTAGAAAGAATCAAAAGCAGTTTCATTTATATGACCTGGACCATTTAAAAGTGACTTGACCTGCATTACATGACTAGATTTTCCATACAGCAAGATATGTGTCAAAGAGAGAAGCCCCACCTCCCACACCAGGAGGTCAGACAAAAGCTGTCTGGTAACCTTAGACCCCTAAACTGTGAAGGATTCTTTACCATCACACTAAATCCAGTATAATGAGCAATTTAAATGCAGCGTGGTCCCTCGTGTCTGCCACATCCTGGTGTCCCTCTTACACTTTGTCAGAGAAGACAACAATGAGAACTCACCTTAAATGAAACCACTTGTCTCCACTAAGGGAACCCTAAACCAGGAACATTTTTATACATTAAAAGAGAAAGTTCCCAGTTACACTTGATTTTCCACAGGCCTGTTTGTTTGTTTTACTAAGGAAATCGTCATTACAGCCAGGTCTGTGAGTTATCCTGCATTCTTTATTCCATTAGGCTGGAGTAGCAGGACAAATATCATCAGAGGATCCTAGACAAATGAAGCTTAAACTGTCTTCATGGCTAAGATTACCATTGCAATTAAGAAGAACTGACCCTTAAAATGTTTTAGTAGTTCGCAAAAGATTAAATACAATATAGTGTTCTGAATTTAACAAAATGATTCTCCTTAATAGTTGTCACCATCAGCTTCGTAATGTCAACCTTAAAAAAATCATCACCATTTTATTTTAAGCCATAGGAGATACGGCTTAAAATAAAAATGATGATGCTTCTCATGAGACATTACTAGTGGGTGAAGATCATTTTGAGCTAGTAACGGGATTGATTTTCTAATGTGTAGGATAGACATTGCATAAGAAATACAATGTAGCTCAGGTTCCAACTCCTTTTACACTGACAAATCACAAAGTCTGGGATAATGAGGCACCGGCTGTTATAAAAGTCAAGTGAGGACGCCTAGTCCGTGGCTCTTTGTTTAGAGTCTATAACAGTGATTCCCCCCTCAATTATGGCGTTTTTCCACTGCTGGTAACAGCTTGCCTCGGCTCGCCTCGGCCCGCCTCGGTTCGCCTCGGCCCATTAT